>NC_046657.1:23435252-23477775 GCF_010883055.1 Belonocnema kinseyi | reverse complement strand
AGAGTAAACCAAGATATTAAAATGATAGAATGGAAGAAATATTTTTTGGATTTGCTAGGAGGAGTAGAGAGAAAAGTTGTAAAGGGAGGAAAATATGGTAGAAAAAGAGACGAGGAAGAGGAAATTTCAAGGGAAAAAATAGTTAAAGTTTTAGGAATAATGAAGGATGAAAAGGTACCTGGTATAGATGAGATCCCAAATGAAGTATGGAAATATGGAGGGGAGGAACTAGAGGAATGGGCACGGATACTGTGTAATAGAGTATGGAGAGGAGAGGGGTGGCCAGAATTATGGAAAGAAGGAGTAGTTATACCAATAGTAAAGAAAGGCAAGAGAGAGTAGGTTAAAGATTATAGGGGGTGACGTTGATGCCAACACTGCATGAAGTATATGTAACTATTTTGTCGGAGAGATTGAAGATAGAAGTTGAAGAAGAACAGATCGAGTCACAGAATCAGACAGGGTTTAGAAAAGGAATGGGGGTAATGGACAACATATATGTTCTGAACTATCTAATAAATAAGAGAATTAAAAGGGAAAGAGGGGCAATGATAGCCATTTTCGTGGACTTAAAGGCGGCGTTTGACTCATTAGACCGAGGTAAAATAGACAAAGTTATGGTAAAGAAGGGGATAAGAGAGGGATTAATAAAGAGAGTATCAGACATTTTTAGGGAGACAAGAAGCAGGGTAAAGGTAGGAAAGCAAGTAGGAGATAGTTTCTGGTTGGTGAGAGGTGTGAGACAAAGGTGTCCTCTGAGTCCACTTTTATTTAATTTATTAATATCAGACTTGAGAGAAGAAATGAGGAGAAAGGGTTGGGGAGGCGTTAGGATAGGGAAAGAAAAGATATATACACTGGCATACGCAGACGACATAGTGTTGATGGCACAGGATGAAGAAGGGATGGCGGGATTAATTACAGGATTAGAAAAATACTTAGATAGGAAAAAGCTGAATGTAAATGTAGAAAAGACAAAGATAATGAGGTTTAGAAAAGGAGGAGGAAGGAAGAAAGAATGGACAGGGAGATGGAAAGGAATAAAATTATAAGAAGTCAAAGAGTATAAATATTTGGGATATATCTTGCAGACGGTTGGAGATCATACAGCTCATGTAAGAGAAAGGATAAAAAAAGCAGCAGGGGTAATGAAACAGATATGGGGAATAGGAAAACGGAGGTTCAAAAAAAATTGGAGAAGGAGAATGTGGTTATTTGATACGCTGGTATGGCCGGTTTTAGGTTATGGAGCAGAGATATGGGGATGGAAAGAAAGTAAAGATATTGAGAGTTTACAAGAAAGGTATATAAGGTGGACACTAGGGGCAGACTGGAGAACGCCAGGATATATGGTGAGAGAAGAAGCGCAAAGGGATAGGTTAAGTATTAGAGCGGGTAAGAGGGCATGGAAATTTGAGACAAAGCTGAGGGAGGGAAAGGGAGGGGAGTTGGCGAGAAAGTGTTTGATGGAGGTAGAAGAGAGGAGAGGGAGGGCGATCGAATTAACGAGGTGGGAAGAAGAAAGAAGGGAGTTCTTTAAGATTCTAGGCGAAGATGGATTAGGAGAAGAATGGATGAAGGAGTTAGAGGGTGCTAGAGGAGCGAATGAGGGAGAATGAAAGAATGCACGTGAAAAAGGTAAATGGGGATATAAAAAAAGTGAAAGAAAAAGAAAACGGAAGTCGCTTGGATTAGAAGCGTGAAAATTGTAAGTAATGGTGAAGTAAAAGATAAGTAGACTAAGATGCGTTTGCGTTCTCATGCTCTCTCTCTCGCTTGCACTCTCGCTTTCGTTCGCTTGCTAACAAGTCCTAAATTGCGCTATCGCAGGAAATAGAAATAAGGAACTAGATATAAGACTTTATGTAAATAGTTGTAAATAATTGTATATATAGAAAGGATAAGATTGTAAAAAATATATAGATTTAAACGGAAAGATTGTAAGGAATGGAAGTCATGTAAACCCTTAGGGGACACATTATGAATAAAGAAGAACTACCAGATACCTGGACTATAATGTAAACTATGACAATTAAAACATTTTTAGTTGTACATTGTCAAAATTAAAAACTTTAAAAATTTAAATTTAAAGATTTATAATTAAAAATTCGTGAATTAAAAAAGTATCAAATTACAAATTATTCAATGCTTCAGATTTATATTTTAAAAAAGCGAAATTAGAAGCACTTTTTTTATTGTTAAATTTGAAAGAAATTGAGGTGATTTGCATTTTTAACAGTCATATATAAATTCTTTCATTTTCACAATCTGCAATTTTAAACTCCTTAATTTGAAAGCATTACAATTGACAACTCTTGAGGTTTACAGAATAAAGAGAAAACTAATAAGAAAACCACAAATAAATGAAAAAAAATTGCCAAAAATATTCATTAAGGAATTAAAAGTTGACCGAATTATAAAATAAACAAATTTTTAAATTTCCGTAAATGTTTCTATACCTAAGTTAAAGTTCCGAATATCTGAATTCGCCGATTTTCTTTAAATATTGTATAACTATGTATTTTGATGCGCTGATTACGAATATGATAGTTAAAAATGGCAACAAGGCGATTTTAATGGTAAAACCATGAAAAAACTATAAAAATTGTGTTTTTTGCGTTTATCTAACCCAATATGCAAAAGTTTGCAACACCTTTTAAACAAAAGTTATAGATCGCATCAAAATACATATATTTTGTAATACCCATTATTATGAAATAAATAATTCTAAAAAAGTTGTCTAGCTCATTCCGTTACACATTTTTTGTTTTAAACATTTTTATCTGCAAGTGATAGCTATCGCGAAAATTAGTAATACAACGACTTTTATTTGAAGAAACCTTAAAAATCAAGGTTTTTGGCGTTTAGCTCAGCCAATACACCAGATTTCGCAAACAATTTTCAATGAAAGTTGTAAGTCTCATTAAGATGCCCATTTTTTGTTTTGAACATTTTTTTCTGCGAGTGATATTTTTTGAGAAAATTAGTGATTCATCTGATGAAATGTAAGAGCTTTAATGCAATAAGCAACAGGTCTTTCTAAAGGGTAGGAGTTTGAACAACATTATTTGTGTGACCAGTCACAGGGATCCTCCCCCCCCCCCCATACAGAACGTGGAAAAGGGGTAGGGGTTTAACCTCTCATCCAGTTGAGTCAGGTCTTTGTACTTAAGAGAAACCTGGATATTGATGTTTCTCCTGCTCCTACCAAGAATGCAACTTGGCCTTTTGTCTTCTTGATCTAAGAAATTATTAATTATCTTCAGTGGCTCCGTATGGTGGCTCTTATTCAATCTTGGCAAACATTTTTTTGCTATTTTTTAGTGCAACCCCCCCCCCCCCAGTTTAGTTCCATTTTGTGTAGAAATAATTCGCGTAAAATTTGAGCTGAGTCGGACTAAGCTTGATACAAAAGTTGTAGATTTATTAAAAAGGACAATATTTTTGTCAACAACTTTTTCCAGTAGGTCTGTTTTCAAGGAAAATTCGAAACAGTATGCCACTAATAAGGCTACTCCAAGTAGCACTTTTAGTTTATATGTTTCCTTCCCTATTTCCTTTCTGTTCTTGTTTAAGTGTTACCTGGTTTGTGACTACATGGCAAGAGGGTACCATACTAATGTAAGAATGTAGTCTAGTAATAATATAGTTGTCATAGTGAGTAGATGTTGTTTTAAAATCCAAAGGACCAAGTCAAAGACAAAGTCAAAATCCAAGACCAAAGTCAACCACTTAGCCAAATTTCTGACGCAGTTCTCTCTCAGGTATCTGACAAGTCAAAACTAGCATTGCTAGAAGTTGTTGCTTATTGGGAAAAAGCAGAAATTCTCACTCAAGAAAAATCGGAGGCTCATTAAGGAACGAAGAAAACTTAAAATAATTAATATTGTTTTAACCATGAAAGACTTTTATGTTGAATCATTCGCAGTTACGGTTGGCAAAAAAAAGGTTTCCAAAAAATCTGAATCCTCAAACAAAAGAGATCCCCAGTGGGCACGAACTTTTAGAACGTACTTGGAACGTCCTAAAACCGTTTCTTGGACGTACAAGTCGAAACACGTTATTTCAACGTTTTAAAAACTGTTATAGGTCAGACCAAATATTGTTCTAAAAACGTTTCGTGTTCGAAATACGTCTTTAAAACGTCTCTGGAACATTGTATGTTAATGCAACTTTATTTGGATTGACTTAGTAAGTTTTTCTAACCGTTCTAATGACGTTCTTTAACGTTTGTGTCCACTGGGTCAATTTTCTACACACAACTGACCGAAAAAACTTCACTTGATAAGAAATATACAAAAAACACGAAGTAACTTTAAAATTACTCTAAAAGTTACAAAAAGCGTAACTTTCCAGTAACGTAGTTATGTGTAACAAGTTACTACCGATCTCTGATTTACAAACTTCTCCATTTCTAGTTTGTCACAAAACAAATTTTATAGAGGCTTCTAGCGTATTTTTCTCAACGCGACCCATTAAATTATTCTCACTGAGTCTCTTTGAGTTGAAAGAAAAAGATGGATTTTATTTTCAGGGGTTTGGAATTTTGTTCTTTCTTTCAATGACATAACACTTACGCTATATGAAGTTTCTAGGTGCGTTCTGCTAGCACCTCCACAAAGAAATTTCATTATTTTTTATGCCTTCATTTTAGGCTTTTTTTGGCACCGATGATGATTTTTGGGATATTTTGGTTTTCTCGAAAAGCTGATTTTTGGGTCAAGGTGCTGGCGCGCAGCACCCCTACTAAAGAAAATTAAAAGAATTAAGAAAAACAACCACGACAGAATTTGTTTTTTTCTGGCTCTTCTTAAGTATCAATACCGATTTTTCGGCTCTTTGATTTTTCACAAAAAAGCAGAGCTTTTTGTTGGAGTTGCCGCCCGTTAACACCTCAACTACACAAAATTTAAAAAACTAAAAAAATCAAAGTGCCAGAATTTTGGCCTTTTTTATGGTTTTAAAAAATGCAAACATTAATTTTTAAAAAACAACCCCTATCCCCGAAAAGCTACCCTTAAAATAAAATATGCAGTTATTTTAAGCGTAATTTTTAGGAGACAGGGTTTGTTTCTGAAAATTTATTTTTGCAGTTTTTGAGAGCCAAAAAAAAGCCCAAAATGTTGGCACTGCTGATTTTTTTATTTATTTACATTTTCTATAGTGGGTGTGCTAGCGGGCAGCAACTTCAACAGCGAACTCTGTTTTTTTTTGTGAAAAATAAAATAGCCCAAAAATCGGTATTGGTGCTTAACAAGAGCCAAAAAATGCCAAACATTCTAATATGTTTACTTTTAGGTTACGTGCCTATTTGATTTTAAGGGTAATTTTTCAAAGGTAGGGTCTGTATTTTGAAATGTAATTCTTGTATTTTTGAAGAGCCCAAAAAGGCCCCAAATTTCAGGCGCTGCTGACTTTTTTAGTTTTTAAAATTTTTTGTAGTGGATGTGCTGGCGCCAGCACGTCCACAAAAAAGTCAGGTTTTTTGAAAAAATAACAGAAACCAAAAGTTAAGATTGACCACAAAGAAGAGCTCTAAAATGCTTATATTTAGTTTCAGTGCATATTTTATTTCAAGGGTACTTTTTAAAAGATTTTAATTTTTTAATTTTTTCAATTTTCAGTATTGGATTTGCTGATGGCCAGAACCTCTGCCCCAAAGTCGGTTTTTTGAGAAAACTAGAAGAACCCAAAAATATTTTTACTTTCTTCTATCGAAAAAGTTGTACCTTCTGGCTTTATTTGATCTTAAGAATCCGATTTGTCCCCATTCTCTCAAATCTATTTTTAAAGTCTATTTCAAAATTAGACTAATTAAACCAGCAATTATAAATTTGACAACCTAAATAATAACATAATATTGACGAATTTTTTTATGAATCTTAAGGTGATCCAGATATGTGTCAAGAGTAAAGAAAAATAAATAAAGTGCTTCAATGATTCTTGCTTTTCTAGTTTACGACAATACTACGTGAATACATAATTATATTTTATATGACATTAAATTTTAAAAATCACACTACCTGACCTTTTTACTATTTCAAATAAACTACGAAAATTTTTGTTTTAACTGGAAATTAGAACTTTGGCGGCAACGAATTAGTGAAATTTAACAAACCCTTAAATTTTGTAAGTCGATTAACGATTTCGAACAGAAAATAACTAAAAAAAGGAATTTTTAATAAAATACATGAATTTTTCACAAAAGAATTTTATTTCTTGCCAAAACTAATTTTCTATACAGAAAATCAATGTTTAATAATAATTAAATTTTTGACAGAAAAGATGAATTTTCTATCAAGAAAGACGAGCATTCAATAAAATACAAACATTTTCAACTAAAAAAACATCAAATATCAATGAAACATAGAATATTTCAAATTCTTTTAAATCGATGGAATATATTGAAATGAATTGAAAATTCCCTGGAATGTTTTAAAATATCCTAAAATGTTTTAAATCCTTTAAAATCTCTTGAAATTTTTCAAAGCTCTTCAAAATTCCTTGCAATTTTAAAAATACGGTCAAATATTTCAAATCCTTTAAAATCTCATACTAAATTATTGAAATCAATTGAAAATGCCTTGGAATCTATTAAAATATCTTAAGGTGTATTAAGTCATTTAAAATCTCATATTAAATTACTGTAATAAATTGAAAATTCCTTGAAACCTTTTGAAATACTCTCAAATATTTAGAAACCTTCAAAATATTTTGAAACACCTTGACATCTTTTAAAGATTTCTAAAGTACTTTGGAATTTTTTTAAACAACCCTGCTAAAGTTGTTTAAATTCTTTGAAATTAATTTCAATTATAAAAATAAGTTGGAAATTCCTTGACATCTTTTATAATATCCTCAAATATTTAAATATTTTAAAATCCTTTAAAACCTTTTGAAATCTAATGAAATTTTTTAAAACTCTTGAAAATTCCTTGAAATTTTAGAAATACCCTGAAATATTTTAAATCCTTTAGAATCTTGTACTAAATTATTTTAATCAACCCAGTAATAAGCGTTGAATTCAGAAAAATTAAGAATTTGTGTACCTATGAATACACAACTTTTCCTCCGTCTAAAAATCCCCCAACGGAAACAGAAAAAGTGAAAATCCGATTCCTTTCAATCGACTTAGTAAAATTTAACGAAAGCATTTATTTAACCTTTTTTTTTTATTATTAAATCTTTCTATTACTTATAAATTCAACAAATATTAAAATTTATATTTATTTACATTTTAATAGTTTATTTAAACGTCTTAAAAATGCATGAAAGAAATTCAAATGTTTAAATAAAAATAATTTTAACTCTAGAGAGACGGACATGAATTGATTAAAATTAAATTTTCAAAGCTTATATTCCACGTGAAGGAATTAAAAGAATTGATTACACATATTTTGTGAACTTTTCAGAAGGAACTAAATAATCCTAAAATATTAACACTTTTGGGGAATCGAATACATCTCTGTGAGGTTATCTTTTTTACGCTGAAATCTGAAAATATTAATTTTTCTCTATTCGAGGCTTATTACCGAGAATTGCCAATTTCTTGAAATCTATTAAAATATTCTAAAACATATCAAATCCTTTAAAAACCTCATAGTAAATTACTGTAATCAATTGAAAATTCCTTGGAATATTTTTAAATTCTCAACAATTTTTCAAATCCTTCAAAATCTTCTGAAATACTTAGAACTTTTTTTTAAGATTTCTAAAATACTTTCGAATTTTCTAATTCTTTGAAATTCCTTTAAATTATCAAAATAAATTTAAAATTTCTTAACACCCTTTAAAACATCCTCAAATATTTAAGATCCTTAAAAATGTTTTGAAACTTCTGGAAATTTTTTAAAGTTTTGGACTAAAATTTAGAAAACTTTAGGTTTTAGAAACCGTGGGCTTAACAAAATTCTGATCTTTTTTAGATGAAAATTTTTGTATTTTATTGAATACTTATCTTTCTTGGTAGAAAATTCATCTTTTTTGTCAAAAATTTAATTATGATTAAACATTGATTTTTTGTATAGAAAATTAGTCTTGGTGGAAAATAAATTTCTTTTGTGGAAAATTCGTGTATTTTATTAAAAATTCCTTTTTTTAGTATACAGCTCAGCCTTTTGGATCTTTTGGATCATTCATACCAGGCACATTGGTTCTCATATTACGAATTAAACAAAATAAAACAACAATTAATAAAATTTTGTCAGTCACCAGTTACAGTTACTAGATAAAGTAAATTCAAGTTACCGAAAAAGTAACTTTTTGCACTTTCTTAATTTCTTTTTTTTTAAATCAAATTAATTAAGATAATTCATATAAACTTAATTTATAAAAAAAGACACTAGTCCAAGTAAGATTTTTCTAAACATTTTTCTTAAAGGACAAAATTTCAACAGAAAATTACTTCTTAAGGTAGTTGTCTGGCCAAAAGTCAGATATCTGAAAAAAATAGTTTTACTATGATTTTATGAATGTATATATTGTAACTAATGATCTGTGGTTATAAACTGTCACAACAATTTTTAAAAAAACTGTTTGAGCAAATAATTATATTTTATGATTATATAGTTATTTTTCCAATTGCAAAGAGTAGAGTTGTAAAGAATGTTTTGCCGGTAAAAATAAGCAGTCATTTATTAAAATAAAATCATTTTTCAAAAAATGTAAGAAGCGACGATTAGAAAAGATTCTATTGCGAAAAACATGGCTAAATTCAATGTTCTCTTTTTGTGAATTTTAATATTTTTCAAACAAAGTTCAGGTTTTTTATTGAAATTCATAACAAAATGCATAACTTTTCAACCAAATGGATTTCAGCTAACGAGATAATTTTTCAAATTAAATTATGCATGCTTTAAGAAACAACTTAGTTAATTAAATTTCACAAAAAAAAAAATTATTTAACATAATATCTGAAACCAGAACCAAATCAACTTAATTTTCTACGAAAATGACCAAATTTTTGTTTATCCTAAAGAGATCAATTTTGAAACAAGAAATAAAAAATGTTTACTGAATTTTTAAATTTTTACGCTCAGAAGATCCATTTTCTACAAAATAGTTGCATTTTGAAACCGAAGCTATGCATTTTTATTGGGAAGTTACTTTTAAAAAAATAGTTGAATGTTTAACAAAATGCTTGAATTATCAATAAAAATTCAATTTAGACAAGAAAAAGCCAAATTCTAAATCGAAAAGTAAAAAAAATGATCACAAAATTTTCCAAACTAGCAAAATACGTTTGGAAACCAAGTAGTTAATTTTTCAACCAAAACAGAAAATATAAAGTATTTTTTTACATATTGTTTACCATTTTTAATTTTTTGTTAAAATTTGAATTTCCTATCACATTGTCGATTAGAGGGCCTCTTTGACCTCAAAGGGGACGGATATTCCACCAACCACAACTTATGTGTCAGGTATTCTCAAATATATTTTTCTGTGTCACTGTTTTGTTTTCATTACGTTGAAATCGAAAATAGAAGTCGCAAAATATTGTTTAACAAAATCTGGAAAAAGTGCTTCGTAAAAGCCAACAGCGGAAATCTACCATAAACAGATATATTTATGGTATCGAAGTATTTTAAGAATAATATAGTGACTTTTTAAGTGCAAAAATACGAGGAATGAAAGTGACCTTGTAAAAAGTTTTAGTTTTTAATGTATTAATATATTATTTCTAACAAATACTGTACATTTACAGTTTGTTATAATTGATCAACGTACTACTGACTCGAATATTATAACAGAAGAACTTTTTTTGTCACATAAACCTTGACAAATCAAGCTATAACATCAGAATAGTCAGAATTGACAGCAGGCTGTGACCTAACCTCTTTATCATGAGTTTCGTAGGTTTTCTTAGAAGCCAAATCGTCGCATTGATAGACGATTATGAGGACCTCTGGGTCACGTGACACCCACGTGTCGCCAACTTGAATAAGTTTTTTAGCGCCCTTAATTTTTAATAACTTTTTTCTCATGATTGGCTTAGCTGAAAACAAAGTATAAAGCTCCTTCGGTTCCGATTAAAGTTATGTATTAAAGGATTATTTTATCTAGAATCGCGAAACAACCCTATTCTCGATGAAAAATATAATACTTGATATTATTTCAATCAAATCACAGATAAATTCCACCAAAAGAGGTTAAAAGAAAATCTGAATTCTCAAACAAAAAAGCTTAAGGTTCTACATACAACTGACCCACAAACCTTTCTTATTTATAAACATACAAAAGATATTTTGACCAAGGCACTTTGTGAAGAGAGCAGAAGATTCATTACACTTACCTAAAGTATTATGTATAACTGCTAAGAAGAAACAGAAAATAGCAGTCAGACTCCTCATTCTCGTTAAATAAATCAAACTTATTCAGGCAGGAATTTTAGAAGATTATAAGTCAAAAAAATTTAACTGGAATGATGAAAAGTCAAAAACTTTCACTCATAAATACTAGTCTTTATCTTATTTGTCATATAAATTTGAACGCTGGAACCTTGATATACCGCCAGTCTGGGAAATCGCATTGGACCCCTTCAACATTATCTGAAGTAGACTAGGAAGTCGGATATTTCTAGGAAGTCCACATATCGAGGATCCAGTGTATTTAACAAGCTGTTTTTTACTCATTGAAACCGTAAAAACACTAAAGATTTATGCATTATCATGAGAATAAATTTATTTCCTGTCATTATAAAGGTTGTCTCTTCTAGCTTTATTTGATCGTGAAAATCCAATTTGACTCAATTCTCTAAAATCTATTTTTCAAATTGATTTCAAAATTATACTAATTAAATCAGCAATTGAAAATTTGACAACCAAAATAGTAACATATTATTGCCGAATTTTTTAGTCAATCCTGGGGTGATCAAGATATGTGTCAAGTGTAAAGGAAAATAAATAAAGTGCTGCAATGATTCTTGCTTTTCTGTTAAACATTACACTAAACAACCTTCTTACTACTTCAAATAATCTGCGGAGATCTTATTTCAACTAAGAAATTAGAATTTTCTCAGAAACGAATTAATGAAATTTTGCTAATATTTACATTTTTTTAAGCCGAACAACGATTTCGATTTTAATTTTAATTTGAAATTAATTTATTTAGTTTTTACAAGTTTCTATGTGAAAAATGTTACAAGTTTACGATTTTGCTCTTTGAATATTAATATGGTCAGGAAAAATGAAAACTTGGTCAACAGGAAATTAGAGAAAATTAAAAATAAAATTTCGCGGTAACCACATGGTATAATATTCTTGTTAGCGATTTGTTTGCTTTATATTTATATTTATTTGTTTGCAGTGACTTTTTAGTTATAAATTATATTACTTGTTTGAAAATCCATCCAGTTTGTTGAAAGGACATTGTTTCTTGTTGAGAAATGAATTTTTGTGTTAAGAATTCAAATAATTTCATATAAAATTAACTTATTTTTTAAATTTCATATTTCAATGCTGAAAAGGCAAATAAAATCTCTTTTGGTGGAAAATTCAACTATTTTTTTTATTATTTGTCTCTGATTTAAGGATTCATTTATTTTAGTAGACATGACACCTTTCTTGGATCAAAAGCAACTCTTTTGTTGAAACATCGTATTTTTGGGTCAAAAATTCATTCGTTTTAATAGAAATTTCATCTTTCTTGGATAAAAATGCTACTATTTGCTTGAAAGTTAATCTTTTCTTTGTTTGAGGATGAAGCTTTTTCTGTTGAAAATTTTGGTTGCACCACTTTTTTAAGAAATAATTTTTTTAGGCCGTACTCGTATTTTAGTTGAAATCTAACTTCTTTCAGTTCCGGAAAATTTAGAAACGGTTATTGCATAAAGCTTTAGTGAATTTAATGAATTCCATGAAATCCGCGAATTTCAAGAATTTATAGAATTTAATAAATTCATGAAATTTAAATAAATAACATAATTCACGCAATGCATGCAATTCATGGACTTCCACGAATTTCGTTAATTTCTTGAATTGAAAAATATCCGTGAATTTCTTAAATTCTATGAATTCTTAGGATTCCATAAATTTGTAAAATTACGTAAATTCTTCCGATTCTTCGAATTCATTGAATTCGGGACATTCCATAAATTTCATGTATACCATAAATTCCGTGAATTCTATGAATTCTGCCTATTCTATCAATTCCGTACATTCCGTAATTTACATAAATGCTGTGAATTACCTGAATATTACAAATCCAGTCAGTTCAGTCATTTCAGTGAATGCCTTGAATTTCATGAATTCCTAGAATCTCATGAATTCCTTCACTTCTAACAATTTCATGAATTACGTGAATTCCACAAATTTATGTAATTCCATGAAATACGAGAAATTCATGAATTTAGCGAATTCTATGAATTCCTTCAATTTCATGAATTCCAAGAATTTCAAAAATTCCTTAAATTTCATAAATTCCGTTAATACCGTTACTTTCATGAATTCTACAAATTTTCTTAAATTCCTTTAATTCCGTGAATTCTTCAAATTCTATGAATTCCATAAAATCCGCGAATTTTAGGAATTCTGTTAATTTTAGGAATTTCGAGAATTCCTTTAATTCGATGAATTCTGTGACTTTCTTGTGCACAATTTTCGTCTCACAAACACTCTAATACATTCATTCGGATGCTGGACGGTGACATTACGATTTACAAAATTTACAATACATGTATTGCAATTTCGTTATTCCAATACCGTGCTTGAAATTTTACCCAATGTAAAATTGTGAAGTTTTCATCGAAAAAATACTGTAGAAAAATTGGCATGCACCCCTCGTTGGTTTAGGTGCAGAAAATGTCTGAAATTGTGTAAAAATTTACAACAGGTTTTCCGTAATTTCAAATTATATGCTATTTTTACGATTCACAACTTAATTTATTGATATTTAAGAAAATTGGCATGCAAGCCATGATGTTGCAAAATAGAGGAATGAACAAAAACGTTGCAAAAATTTTTTTTACAATTTTCTGTGACTTTAGTTTGCATGCCATTTTAGATTTCATTATGAAATATTATTTCAAGTTCATGAAAAATGGCATGCATGTAGCCAAAAATAAAAAAATTGAAAACTCAAAAAAAAACGAAATATGTCTAAATGAAAGGAAAAGAATTTTACATGACATTGTCCTGCATGCCACTTTTTATTTTTTTAGGGAATATTATTTTAACCTAAAAAAACGGGATGCACGTTCGTTCAGCTTGACATAAAAAATTTTTCAAATTTTCAAAAAAAAACTCTGCCAACTATTGGCACTTAGCTTCCTAAAATCAAGTGTTCTCTCGCTCCCGCGTGATTTTTAAATTCACCTAGGGAAATAGTCAGTATTTTTAAATACTGCGCAATTAAAAACATAAAAAAATGTTTTCAATGTAAAATTTAAATTTTCCCACTTTTGACTTTTTATACGGACAAACTTTGAACGTTTGAAACACATATTATGCACCCACGTTTCAAGGAAATCTCCTTTTCTTGAAATTTGATATTAATTTTACCAAAAATACGCTAAAAGATTTTTTTTAAAAAGTGAAAAATGCAAAAGTGGCATTCAAGAAAAAGTCACAGAAAATCACTTTTTTCATTTATAAAACTTTGGTTTATGGTTTTCAATTTGTCTTTTTATTAGCCGAACCTACATGCCTGTCATTCTACCAATTCACTTGAAATACTATTTCACAATGAAACCCCAAAAAGCACTCAAAACAAAGCCACGGAAAATTGCATAAAATGTTATGCAACTTTTATTATTATTTATAATACGACGGACAAATCTTTTGTAAATGTTAACACAATTTCCACGAAAGTTTCCTCGTCTAAACCAATGAGGGGTTCATGGCTTTAATTATTGCACCTTAAATTAGTTTGAACTGACTTTTGTCATCAAGACAGGCAAGATAACATCACGGAAAAAGGCTTAAGTTTTTCACAAATTGCAATGCAATTTTCGGTTCAGTATCGACCCTAAAAAAGGCATGCGGTATAAAAAAATTTTGGGTCCTAAAGAACCCAAAAATGAAAAAATTTGTGTAGCAATTATCTCTGAGAACAGCGTTTGGAAGTCGCGGTTTTTCCAAATGTTTAAGCTTTTTTTCAACTTTTAAGTTGGAGCGAGGCTATAATTAATTTAAGTAAACTAAAATAATTGCTCAAACAATTTACTTTCATTTTTAATAATATTATCTTTGAATAATGATAGAAAATCACTGTTTGTTTTAAATGTTTAACATTTTGCACACTTTTCATTTAGAGCGCGGTAAAAATTAATTAAATTTAATTATTAAAAATTCTAAGTATAGCTACACAGTAAATACCACAAATATTTTTTATCTGAAGTTGGATAAAAATCCTGCAAAAAATTTACAACAAAATTATCTGACGTCAGATAATTTCTATCCCCCTCCTGATAACAATTATCTAAAGTCGGATTATATTAGTTTTCAATTTTTTACAACGTTTTTATCCAACTTCTGTTAAAAAATATTTCTGGGATTTACTGTATATATGTATTAGCGTGATCCAGACAAATTTTTAATTTATTTTAGTAAAATGGCTCTTTTCTCGAAATTTTCGGAATAAAAAAATGTATATTCTTTATTTAACGACTTTAAAATTTTCGGTCGACTCCCTCAATTTCCCCATAAGATTAACATGGGAAAAATTCCTATTTTCACGAATATTAGACTGAAATGTGAAAATGAGTAGAAATTACATCAACTTTTGAAAATCACAGAAAATTTATAACTGTAAATAATAAAATTCCTGAATAAGATTTTCTTGAATAAAAGTTTTTCCACATTCATTCGCAAATTATCGGTTGTCTCACAACAAGATAAAGCAATTTGACAGCATAGAACATCAGTGATGTCGGTTATATTTCTGCTTAATTGTTTAAACAATATTTTATCTCGTAATGTAAATTTTAACTGAAATAATGCAGAACTGTGTAGTTTCTTGTAAATTTTTTTAACAAACTTAATAGAAAAGAATTGTATTTCTTGTTTTTACCACTAACCCATAATTAATAAAATTTAAAAAATGTACACTTTATCTAAATATCACATACTAATTAGTTAAAATTAATAACCGACGCGATTTATTACTTAAATTGTTAATTCTTGAAACAATTTTTTATTTTCGATTGTAACTTTTGACCAAAATAATACAGAGATGTGCAATGATTTTAAAATATTCAACAATTTTCTGTAGTTCTTTCGATTTTGACCCTTGTCATCTCATCTGCAATTTTATAAACATTTTTTTAATAACCTGTATTGAGAAAATAAAAAATGCCGTTTTTTATAGTAACAAAATTTTTAAACCAACAACAATTCTTTAAAAATTACGAGTGAGTAATGAAACGTAATATCATTACAGCAGCTAATGAAATTTGGTAAATAATTTACAAAAGACTAAACTTTACTGGCTTATTCGAGTTAAAAGTTACATTTCACGGAGAAAAAAAGATTTAAATAATTAAACATGTGGAGAATTGTTCTTGTTTAAACAAATACAAAATTCTTGAATTAATAATGGTTCAGTGCTAAAATTATCAGACATACTAGAATTCTATGAGGTTTACTTAAAAATTTTCAAAAAAAAAACTAAACTTTTATTACTTATTTCAGTCTAGAGTTACATTTAGAAAACGAAAAAGTATTTAAGCATTTAAAAATAAATTAAATGGACCGTAGTGATTTTACATGCAGCCTTAGAAGTTTATCTCGTAGTCAGGGTCACAATCTTTTTATTTTTTTTGCAAGTAAAAGAAAATTTTAACTGTCGGGCTACGATGAAGAAAAGTGAGTGAAACTAATTTACTCTCAAGTTAAAAGACTTTGTAACTAATAAAAGAGGCTACGGATCCAAGATATGTTGAATTATCTTCTGCAAACTAAATTTAGGGAACATGATTTTTTTTCTGAATTACCTGACAAATTACTAATCATAGCTTTAAAGAAAACAAAACCATCTGAGAGATTTGAGGAAAAACGTCTCAAAAGGATATGGAAGAGGATGCAATTGATTTCATAAAAAAAAATGTAGAACTTGCCAACAGACAAAAATTGAACCGGATACGTCCTAGAGTAGAAAATTTTATTCCAGAAATACAGACGCAGCCAAACAAAAAAATCGCTCAGGATATAGATTAAGAATTGAGCGAAACACAATCCGGAAATAACTACATCTTATCCATTTAGGACATTCGCACAAGAGTTGTACAGTCGTTGTTTAAAATTAAGGAATTATTAAAAACATATATTTTAGATAATGAAACAGAATGGTATCAAAATTTGAATGTATTATGCTCATCCCTTAATACAGCCCTTAATGAAATCACAGGTCTGTCGCCATTTGAGAAGACCTGCAACAAAAAAAAAAGAAAATTTTTCTTCATTACTGGTTAACACGAGTTCATTAACATACCAAGAAATATTAGACATGTGAAAAAGGGTCACAAAGAGTATCTTGAGAAAGAAAAATCTGCAATCAGAAAGATGTAAGAGCGTCTTGACTGTCAACAAGACGCTAAAATTGTACGCACTAACCCTATCTTGGAATCAAGTGATTCCATTTCCTTACACATCGAACGTCAAGAAATTAAATTGGTAAAAGAATGGCTAGGTCCACAAAGCATTATTAAAATAATAGGTGAAAACAATTAGGAATTTCTTTGTAAGATAAAAAACTTTATCGTGCATGCTACAGCAAAGTCTTTCAATTACACAGGCCAACAATTCTCAGAACCAGAGACCAGACCTACTATACCCGAAGGTTTTTGCTGCGCTGAATCCGAATCTGACCTCAGAAAAATTCCATCACCCTCAGTTTTCGAGATATTCTAACCTAAAAGGGTCAAAAACCCGTTATTTTGATGTGTTCGAGGCCCCGTAACATCGCGAAAATTTTTTTTTCACAAACTGACAATGGCATCGTAAAGAACTACTCTTTACCTTCAAAATGCGATGCCTAACTTTTTGATAAGATTTTTCATAGCCGAGATAAAGCGGATTCAAATATGAAAAATTTCACCCCCAAGCCCGGTAACTTTCGAGCCAAAAAGAGCCAACTTTCGAGCGGCCAAACAAATTTAATTACGCGTATTGGTATGATAATGTATACTAAGGGGTTTTGGAGGTCGCTGATTACAAACCCAATATCAAATTTGACGAATTCAAAATGGCGGATCCAAAATGGCAGCCATATTGAATTTTCAAAATCTGACTTCATATTCTTAATGAGCAACCTCAGAAACCTATATATAGATTTTTTCGATCGAATACGATCACTTATAAATTGGGCTTATAGCCTCACATATGCTATATAGGGTGTTTTAACGTTGTTACGAAACTGCGAAAATACTTAACTTCAATCAATGATATATCGATGAAAAAAAAAGCTATCTTGAATCTGAAAAATGGATTTCAGAGGGCAAGGGTGCTCCTTTGTGATGCTTTTGCCCGTTTTTGAAAAAAAAAATTTATTCAAGATGCTATGTACCTCAAATATAGCAAAAAACGGTGTTTTTTGCACTTTTAGGTTACAATATCTCGAAAACTGAGGGTGATGGAATTTTTTTGAGGTCGGATTCGGATTCAGCGCAGCAAAATCCTTCGGGTATACTAGGTCTGGTCTCTGGTTCCGGACCTTTGTCAAATTTTGTCGGCCTGTGTTATTTATCGAATTGGATTGTAGTTTGGAACACATTTTGATGGACTAAGATTTGAAAACCTATACAATAATTGTTTGTGCAAAAAGATCTACAAATTTGTTATCAATCGATGTTTGGTAGGATGCGCAGTTTTTGTTTTTGTTGCAAAAAATAACCTAAAAAGAGCAACTATTAACCTATTAATGCCTGAATGAAAAAAAAATTTACAGCAAGTTTGAGCTCCTAGATTTTGATGAAGACTCTGAAAATTTTTTTCGCTACAAATTTTTCCAAATGTATTAAGGGGTGATCGACACGATCCAACCAATAAAAAGAGCGAAAAAATGTATTTTTATTATTTTTTTGCAATTTTAAATCAAAAGTATATTTTCCTTATGAAATTCTGTCGGAAAAACGATGGATTCTGTGCGAAAAAATGCCTTTATTATGCTAAGAATAGCACAAAACGTGTTATTGTAAATCAAGCTAGCAAAATATGAAGGATCTTCTTTGTTCCAATATAAGGCTGCAAAAAATTAGAACGCTTGTGGATTTTTTTCATTCAGATTTATATCTTTTACTTCAGTCTACTTTTTTTTACTTTTTCTGAATTGAAGTATTCCTCAAAATCGATAGATATTCGTTTTTTGTGTTGCTGATCACGAATTTGCTATCAAAATCGCGAAATTTAATTTGTGGCTACAATATGGCGAACATACTTCCGGGAAATGTTCTTTTTGCGGATATGAATTTTCCACACGATTTTTTAAGTTGAATATTGTTTATTTAAAATAAACGAATAAATTTATGAAATAATGATACAAAATGCATTGGTGTTAACAAAATTACACAATTTTTCATTGTTAATTGACACATTTTAAAGGTGCTTCATTTTAAGGATTACATTTAACAATTTTTGAATGTAATGAGTTACAATTGAAAATTCGTCAATATTGAAATGAAAAATTGCATTTATTCCATTTTCACGATTTATGTTTTAAAGTTATGTCATTTTTGACTTTTTGTTGTAATATTTTAGTTTTAAATATTAACAATTGAAAATAATTTAATCTTGAATTTTATACTTTATGATAATGAAATTATATTAAACAGTAGTATTGTCCAACATTGCTAAGACGAAATAGAAAAGCAGCAAATGTATTCATTTTTGTCAAATAAATCAAAGTTAATGGTGAAGAAATTTGAGAAAATGAATATTAAAAAAATTGAGCTGAACTGATGAATAAACAATATTTTCTACCTAAAGATATATAATAGTCTTCATCTCATTTGTTCTAAAATTTAGTACAATGAAACCTTGTCATACTGCCGGTTCCGGACTTGGCCTTATTTATCCTTGACTATAAAGTATATCATGGCCGGCATACAAAGTTTGCAATGTTTTTTTAAGTTGTTTAGCTCACACTAAAGTCGGAAAAATACATGAGATTTACCACATTATTTTGGAAAATATTTGTTTCCTGTCGTGAATATGATAGCATTCAAAATGCCATTGCACAAGCCTAGACTATGTGTAAACTTTTTTTCCGAAAAGATTGAAGTTTGAGTAGAAAACAAACACGCGCGCACACTTTAAATTATTTTTTGCTATCTCATTTAATTTTTTATAGAATAAATACTAAATTTTTTATAAATAAAGAAAGTTAATGTATAAATTTAGAATTAACGAACATTTCTTGTGCAGTATATAGGGAATACAACTGTTGCATTTTAAATAAAAAATACCAATGCCCGACGATAAATATTTCCAGAACGACTCATTTTAGAAAAAATCACGATATTGTAAATATTCTTCAGAATCGAATAAGATAATGAACTATCGCTAACAAACTTTAAATAAAAATTTGCATAATACAAGAGGAATTCTCAATAGGCTTTTAAAGGATTAATGTCAGGAAGCTTATGCTTTTTGGGATGATTTATCACTTACTTGGAATGCTTATATTTGGAATGGTATATCATGTTTAAAATTTTCGACGAGCAAAAATGTTACAAAAAATTTTTTTCAACCTTATGAAAATAAGGGATAGATGAAATAAGAACCTTCCAACAAACAAAAAATTGACTCAATTTTTGCATATATAATCGAAGAAGATTAACATTCTAAAAAATAGTTAAATTTTCTGAACGAAAGGTATGAATTTTATCCAAAAAGTTGCTTTTTAGAACAAATAAAATAGTTTAATTAAAAAAAAATGGATGCATTTTCAACAACAAAATATAATGGTGAATATGGTTTAATCGTTACATTTTCACGAAATAGTATATGTGTGTGTATGTGTGTGTGTGTGACCTTGGGCTACTTCATTATGCCATTGAGCCGACTGAAATTCTAGGAAGTCCTTGTGTCTAGGTGCATTATATGAAGTTTCCAGTATATTTAACAAGCTATTTTTTCCACATTATTGTCTGAAAAATACTTGTGATTTATACATAATCATGCTGATATATTTTCTGTTATTCAAGAAGTTGTACCTTCTAGCTTTATTTGATCGTGAAAATTTAATTTCACCCTATTTTTCAAAACCTAGTTATTACAGGTTATACTAATTGTTTCGTATTTTACTCATGGAATTTTTAAGTAAAAGCAAGTCAATTCTGTTTTGGTTTTGCAATTAGTTTGAAAAGTAACGAATTTTGTTGTGATTCTTCAGTTGATCAAGATATTTGCCAAGAGTAAAGAAAATAAGTAAATTGCTTCAATGATTCTTGCTTTTCCAGATTACGACAATAACATATGAATACATCATTTCGTTTGAGATGACGTAGACTATTTAAAGCTACACTACCTGAGCATATAACTATTTCAAACGAACTGCGAAAATGTTTTAACTCAGAAATTTGAACTTCCTCAGTAACGAATTAGTGAAATCTCGCTAATATTTTCATTTTTTATTTCAAATATCTATAGTCCAGTACCTTAATGGAAAAGCACCCGACTGCAAATATAAAGTTCTACATTCAATTACTAGAAGAGGGAAGGAAATCTTTTTCAGAAAAATATTTAATTCAAAAAACAAAGTTCAATTTATAGCTTAATCTAGTCCGAAAAGATGGTACCCAGCAAACATGATTACAGAACAGAACTTTAACTATTCTAGAACACAAAAGAACGCGTTCTAGAACAAGTTAGTAACGGGTTACGAACATGCGAGTAACTATGTGGTCCTCCATACCACAGAACAATTATGTTACAGTTCTGGAACGCTGTGACAACCGATCTGTAACATATCTAGAACAATTCTAGAACTCAATTACAAATGTTGTAGAACAAATCTTTAACAGAACTGTGGTACGCTGCATTGTAAAAAATCTAAGACAATTCTCTAACAGTTCTAGAACAGTTATTTATCAAATATGGAACAGTGTTATATACCCCTCAAGGCAATAGGATATCCCGGGATATTCGCTTTTACCTTAGTTATGTCCCAGGTTATTGCAGGGATAACCCGTCGGAACACCCTGAGACAGAAATTTTGATATCCCCATGGATATATTTTGATCCACGATAGCGCGTAGGCAGTGCCGACTAACAAAAATTATACGTCCGAGATATCCACATAAGGGATACTCGCAAGGGACAGCTCGACCATAGTGTAAGCGAAGTAATCTTTGTTCCTAATTTGGTCTAGAAGACATTTGTAGCAGGGTTCTAGAACTTCGATATAACACTATTACGGCACAGTTCTAAAATAAACTTGAAACAAATCTTATAGAGCATCTGTGATCAGTTTGTTCTAGAACAATTCCGTAGTAACTGTTACAGAACAGTACTGTCATATAGTTTGAGAAAAGTTCTGTCACAATTTTGTCACAGTGTTCTAGAACACTGTTACCTTTTTGTTCTGGAACAGTTCGGTCACAATTTTTTCACAGTGTTCTAGAACACTGTTACCTTTTTCTTCTAGAACAGTTTGGTCACAATTTTGTCACAATGTTCTAGTACACTTCTTTTATCTTTTATCGCGAACAGTTAAAGAACATGTTTGCTGGGTAAGGGCTCTGGAAATCAAGTCATTATCATATAAATAAGATTCAGGGCAAACAGTGAAGCCATTTTGTCTATTTTTCTGTATAAATACTCTAAAGTGTATAAATACTCTCGGTAAAAGCTCGGAATTTACTTTGGGCGACCCTAGCGAGAAAAGAAAAAAGTGCCTGGAACTACTATGACCAACACTAATTAATTTAGGGACGAACACACTGGATACGTAAACTAGGGGCCGTTACCCAAATGAGTATGTGAATTCACAAAGGATATTTTATTTTTATTTATTATCAAACAAGGTTTATAAAATCACTTTTAACTTTGCTGAGAAAAAGTCAAAGTTTGTTGTCTCTTGCACTTTTTTCGTCGGTGAAACCGTTTGAAGTAACATAATACTTGTAATAATTGATCATTCACATATTTTGTTGAAAATGCTTTTTTCTGGGACAAAATTAATAATCTTCTTCCTCAAAAATTAAAAAATTTAGTTTTAAAATAATTTACTTTGTTTATAATTTTTATTTTTTGTTTAAAAATTAACATATATTCAGTTGACTAGACATTTCTTTTGTACAAATTGGTATTTTTCGGTATTTCGTTTATATTTATTAATTACAAATACAAATTCAGTAATTATTTTCAGTTGGAACTTATATTACTTCAATAAAAAAATAGTATCTTTCAGTCGAAAAAACTCTTAGGCTTTAGAAATTAATATTTTCTATTGCAAATTCCACTGCCTTATCAAAAGTGAATTAATTTTCTTAAAAAAGTCTTTGGAAAATCTGGGTATTATGCTACAACTTTTTTTCGAAATTTAATTTTATGACTGGACATTCAACAATTTCATATACCGTGAAAAGTTTTCCTTTCTTTCACTATTGAAAATTCATCCATTTTGTGCAAAAAATTTTTTGTAAAAATTCATGCATCTTACTAGAAAATTCATCTCTTTAGTTGAAAAGTTAACTATGTTGTTGAAACGTTAACCTTATTCGACTGGTTGGTTGATAATTGATGTATTTCTTTGAAAATTCCTCTTTTTTGGTATAAAATTAATAGTGTTCTTTCTTAAAAATTGAAAACTTTGGTTACCAATTCATTTATTTTGTTTGAAATTCCGATCTTTTGTTTAAAAATAAAAATATTGGGTTGTACTATCTTATATTTCTTTAAAAATTGTTTCGGTGCCTAATTAATATTCTCAGTTGTAAATTTAACTACTTGAATTGATGCGAAACAACTTCGTTAAACGTTATTCTCTTGATTGAAGATTTATCATTTTTGTTGAAAATTCGTTTCTTTGGTTGAATAATGAATTATTTTTTTGAAAATGTATGATTTTCAGAATATTATATTCCTTTATTTTCAGTAAACTAATTCTGGATAATGAATTCTTTTGCCATTAAATTTTTCACTGATCCCAAATCAAAAAGAGAATATACGGCGACGGGATTCCTGTTTGAGGTCGACTTTTCATTGAATTTTTCTGTTTCAGGTTCATCAAGATTTTAAATTATCTCATTTGTTTGAATTAAATATGCATAATAATAAAAATGTTAATTATAATTTGAGTTGAAGAAATCAAGAGAAGTACGAGAAGTACTTGATCTCACTTAGGCATTGTTCATGCTAAAGAAATATTTTTTTCATGAGTGGATTTTTCTTGCGTCCATAGTTTAAAAATTTGATGTGAGCCAATATTTTTTTAAGTCTAATAATATTTGCTTGACTTTAAAATATATTTCTTTCCATCAATTTACATTTCCTTTTTTCAAAAATATATTCATTCCCATTCATGGCTCATTCATTTAGAACAATCGGTCATTCATTCAGTTTAAAATATTTTTTTTTTTACTTTAATCAATATTTCTTTCATTCAAAGAAATATTCCTCTTCAACCAACAGATCGCACTTTTAAATCAAAAAATGTTAACTTAATCCTATGGAAATTTCTTTGGCTGAACTCAATACAATGAAACTCTTCCTTAGCGCCAATTTCGAGGCTGATGGTGGGTGGGAACTAACTACTTATAGCCCGCACCGTTTTTGTTTATTCACGCCTGAGGGCTCGCCTGAGTGACAACCGCAGACCCCGCGCAGCCCTGATACACCTACCGGTGGCGCGGCGTCAATTCTTGAAAAGGCAGGGAAGGGAGGGCTATTAATGAGTTTCAATGTAATTTTCGACATAAAATTGCTTATATTTATTCGCCTCAAATAAGTATTTCGTGACAAATAAAAAGAAGTTTCACTTACTTTAGTGAAGTAAAATTCTCTTGGTACAAGAAATCTTGTTTTTTTTTTAATCTATCATTTCTAATAATTAGGTTCTAGAAAATGGGACCAAATCGGATGTTTAAGATCAAATAAAAATAGAAGGTGCAACTTTTTCAATAACAGGCAATGAAAATGCTGTCATGATAATGCATAAATGTCAAGTCTGTTTCGGCTTTAATATGGAAAAAACAGCTTGTGAAATGCACTGGAACCTTGAAATGCGGACTTCCTAGAAATAGCCGACTTGCTAGTCTGCTGCAGTTGATGATGAAGGGGTCCAAGGCCATGCCCCAGTCTGACGGTATATCAAGGTTCCAGTGTCCTATTTAAGGGGACAAATGAGAAAAATACCGGTTTATATGAGTGAAAAATTTTGACTACTTAGCAGTGCAGTTAATTTTGGTTACGCTTCATATTCTTAAATTCCTGCATAGGTAAGCTTAATTTGTTTTAAGAGAATGTGGTGTAGGGTGGTCCAAAAATTTGTTTCTTAGAATTTTTATACTCAGCAAACAAGTTCTATTACTGTTCCAGATCAAAAAAGGAACTGTGTTATATAAAATTTGTTAGAAGATGGTGACATAACAGTTCTAGAACTAAAAGGTAACATTGTTCTAGAACACTGTAACGAAATTGTGACCAAACTGTTCTAGAACAAAAAAGGTAACAGTGTTCTAGAATACTATGACAAAATTGTGAGAGAACTGTTCTCGAACTATGTGACAGCACTTTTCTGCAACAGTTGCTATGTATTTCTTCTAGAACAAACTGATCACAAACACTGATCACAGACGTTCTATAATATTTGTTTTAAGTTTTTTCTAGAACAGTGCTGTAATAGTGTTATATCGAAGTTCTGAAACCCTGTTGCAAGAGTGTTCTATAACAAATTAGAGACAAATATTAATAACTGTTTTAGAACAGTTGTTACCTTATTGTTCTAGAATTGACCCATCGCAGACGTTCTGTAACATTTGTTTCAAGTTTGTCCCAGAACTGTGCCGTAATATTGTTATATCGAAGTTCTAGAACCCTGTTAAAAGTGTGTCCCAGAAAAAATTAGGGACAAAGAATAATAACTGTTTTAGAACCATTGTTATGTTATTGTTCCAGAACTGACCAATTACAGGCGTTCTATAACTTTTGTTCTAATTTTGTTCTAGAACAGATCAGTTGTCACAGCTTTCTAGATCTGTTACAGGCTCATTATACAACATTTGTAATTAAGTTCTAGAACTGTTCTACAAATTTTACAGATCGATTGTCGCAGCGCAGCGTTCTCGATCTGTTGCAGATTTTTTACACAACATTTGTAATTGAGTTCTAGAATTGTTTTAGAAATGTTACACATCGGTTGTCACAAAGTTATAGATCTGTTACGGAATTGTTACATAAGACTGGTAGCCGAATTCTAGAGTTGTTTTAGAAATGTTACAGATCGTATTTCACAGCATTCTAGAACTGTTACAGAATTATTCTAGCGTGCGGGGGATTACATAAATACTCGCATGTTCGTAACCTGTTTCTAACCTGTTCTAGAACAAGTTCTTTTGTGTTCTAAAACAGTTACAAATCTGTTTTGTAACCATGTTTGCTGGGTAGAGACACCCCAGAAATTTGTTCGCATCGATACAAAAATAAATCCATTTTTTTAAATGATACTTAGAGGTACCGCAAGCCCCATGGAGTTTAACACGTATTTCCCATGAGAAAAAGATTCTTTTTTGTCAATATTATTTAGAATCTTCAATATTATTTCAATCCATTTGAAACTCAACGTTTCTTTCCACAATTTTCCTTAAAATACGAATTAAATATCACTTTTCAAACATCAACACCATATGTCTATTTTATGGGGTCCTAAAGAAACCCTAGTAGTGAAAAAATGGGTTTTGCGAGTTTTTAGTGCTAATTATGCTGTTTTTGCGGTTTTTAATTAAAATTGTTTCTGGCACATGAAATACCATTTTACACTTATAACTAGATGTTAACATAAATTGTTTAAACAATTTATTATTGTTTTAAGCCATTTTCTTATAGAATGGAGTTAGAAAGAAGCGTTTTTTTTTTAATTTTTCACTTGTCCAATTTTCAATTGAAGGAAAGTAGGAAGATGATACAACACAACTTAGTTGTCAGTAACGCTATCAGACAAGTTTTATTTGAGTTTCAAAAAGTAAAAGAAAACAAACTATCGTTTCGGAAATTCAGCATTTCCATCATCAGGGGAGAACTGATAAAATAGGTATAGTCTAGAATAGTAAATATCGAATATGTAAAAAAGTTATAATAGTATAATAATCTTAGTAACTAAAAAATAAAAAGTACTTACGGATTAGTTTCGTAAAGACATCATTTTTTTGGAGTCAGTCAAATATAGTTATAATTTAGTAAGTTATTGTTTAAATGTGCATGTAGATAGGAAATTTCCTAATGAAAATTAATCTTCTGTAAAGTTAAAATAATGAAATTGGTAAATTAAAAAAAAAGCCAATGTTAAGAAAGTTAGGTTAGATTGAAAAGCATTTTTATTTACCATATTTAGAATTCCTGAGTGATTATTTTGAAGTAAGATTTTTCATTAGAAGTAAAATGTAACTGAGACTAGTTGAAAAAGAAGTAAATTGTGTCAAAAAGTTTAAAATAACTGTTTGTACTTTTTTATGAGAACAGGATGGAAAACTACGGCTCTATTCTGGCAACCCCTCCTACCCCCTCCCACACCCACACCATGCTAATTTTAATATATTTTTTAATTTAGAATTACATAAAATAGCGCATGATCAAAAATGAATTGCGTTTTTGATATATTAAATGAAATGGTTTGCTTGTGCAAATTATTTTTCCCACACTTTTAAATGAAAGAGTATTTAAACAGAGACATTAAGCCCAACACTTAAGTACCACACCGAAAAGATCGGTCCCTTTTTCAATTTAAAAATAAAAATAATGTAAATTTGTTTCAAACAGAAAATGTAATTAATTTGCCGACATGAATAATATAATCACTCACTCGTTATTTACATGTCCGCCATGTTCCTATATTGCTGATCTTCCCCTTTTACCACACAGGCATCAACACAGACGCCACCTAGGGGAGATAGAAACCACTAAAACTCGTTCGCATTTTATCTTTAAGACTGTACCTAGTGTGGTGACTGTCAATAAGGAAACTGACCCACCATACCATAATTCTATAGAAAAGGCGCTAATTATAAAAGAATATAAATGGAGGGATGGAAGTATTAAGAATGTAGAAAGTAGCAAGATAAATTCGATTTACGAATTAACCACTTTTAATATTTAGGTTTTCGGGTATTGTTATTAATAGTATTGTGAAAGAACAAAAAAGGATTAAAAATATATAATTATTTTTAAAGAAAGAATTCAAGGATAGAATTTTATCACAAAGAAAAAAGTGAGAAATATTATCATTGATATTGTTATGTAAATGATCATTTAAGACGTTGTCATAATTTAATCTAACATTATATTGATGTTCTTTTCATCTAATGTGTAAGGGTCTTTTCGTTTGTCCAATATAAGTTCACGAATGTTAACAAGACTGATTGTTTAAGCAATTTATTATTATGGTAAATAATATTCTCTTGAAAAAATGCTACAAAATTGCAGTTTGAAAAAAATTCACTTTTTGAAAATTTTCAATGAATATAAGTTATGTAATTAATTGGAGTCAAGAAAATTAATTTTTTAAACAATTCATAATATTATTAATAATATTGTCCTGTCCCGCGACTTTTGTAATAATAATAAATAATTATAAACAATGAATTATAATTACATAACATTTATATTTAATAATAACTCAACAAGTTAAAGGATTATATTCAACATCCAATTATTATTGTAAACAAAACCTAGTATTGTTAAAATCATTTGTGAAGATCAGATTTATAAAGAAACGATGCAATAGTGTAAGGTTAACCCGGCAGCGCAAGAAAATCTACGCATCATATTTTGCACAAAAAACAGGCACACGTTAATTAAAAAGCAACAAATTAATTGACAAGGAAATCAGAAAAGGCAGCTGCATTTTCAATCTCATACGCTCACAATATGCTGGTACCTATAAGTACGTAAACATCGCAGTAAACAAAAATAAGCGATACACATAAATATTCGCAGAGCTAACAAAACCAGCAGACTATACACTAACTGAAAAGCCATAAATTAATCAGCAAGCTAAGACAGAAAACGAAAAAGATTTTCAGTCCCATACGTTTAAAAAATGCTGGTACCTTCACCAAATGTACATCCTTTAGTCATTCTGACCTACATATTTCTATGACGGAGACCAGCATCTTAGATCTGAAAGCAATAAGCAGCTTAATAAAGATGACAGCTATAGGAGGGTGAGCTGTTCACACACAACCAAAAGGACACACGCAAACCTTACGCTCTCCTACGCATCATAATAGCTTACTCTTGGACACCTAGGAAGGGAAACCATATTTTTTGGTAACTGCGCCATTCTCCATGTTTGTGCACATCAAGATTCCTAATCACTGATTGGCTATCTCATTAATTACCCTCATGGTACTTTGGAAGGGATACAAGGCATTATGGTTACTGCGACATCCTCCATATATGGGCATATACATAATTCTCAACGCCCATTGGACAATTAGGGTCTTACCACTCTTCTACCTAATTGATTGACAACGCTGATTGGAACCAAGAAGAATCCCTACTTCTGAAACCACTCACCTCTATGGGAATCTAATAAGGGATCTTATGAATAAACACAGCGGATTTGGAAGCAGAAATCAGTTTAGTTCCGGTTTCAGTTTAGCCGATTATACTCCAGCTTCAGTCTTTACCCCAGTCTCGGTTCAGTCTCAGTTCAGTCTCAGTTAGACAAATCCATAGTATAAAGAGTCTTCAGAAACCCTAAACTTTGTTCCACCAGTGTTGGCCCGTCAACCATTTAAATCTACAAATCTACGAAGAATACGCTGACCTTGCCATCTCAGTTTACAGAGCCACATTCAGCGCCATCCACCCCCTGCGGGTACCCATACAGGGTGCCAACTGAAGGACAGGCTACTTTCGATTCAAGGAACGAGAGGGCGAATCATCCACTCTTTTCAAAAGGGAACTTGTAAGTAAATCAAGGAATCAAATGATTTCAAGCAATTCGGAGATTTATCAGGAAAGGTGGATCAAATATGATCTTTATATTTAAATTCTATTAACACTTAAAGAAATATTCATCATTTTTTATATTATAACATATTTGATTTATTTGGTGTATCTGTTAGTTATCCTCATCCCAGTTCTCTAGTTTATTTAAAATTAGATTCTAAAACTAGGAATCACTTGGAATACTATAAAGAACAAGGTAAGTTACATCTCGTAGGACGTAACACTATTGAAATCTGAAAAAAGAGAACAATAATATTTTCCTAAAGAAGAAATAAAATTTCACCTTTGTAGAAAAATAAAAAAGTGGAAATAAAAATGAGAAGGCAACTAAACAAATCCCCTTTCTTCTCTTTCTTATTTTTTTTTCCTTTTTTGTTTTTATTATTTATAAATCACAAAAAAAAACATTGCCAGTTTTACATAATTCTACTGGTAAATATAATGTCATTGACATAAAATACAAAAGTCGAAAATAATTAATTTTCAGTGGTAATTCTTTAAGATTGAGCCTTTCCAACAAAAAATTCTACATCACATAATTTTAAAATATAACTTGTAAAAATTGAAAAATTGAAATTTTACAATTTTAAACTGGAAGAATTTGCAGCTCCCAAATGATTAAATTTTAGAACTTTAAAATGTTAATATTCAAAATTGAAAAGTTTTTAGAACAAGAGGTTTGCAGTCGTTTACTCGAATTTGTAATAATAATTTAAACACGCTTAGCTCTCTTAATCTTTTCGAGCGAGATGTTCACTCGATGAAAGAGTGACATGGTGAATCGCTCGACTACGAGTGGTTTATATAACCATTTTAATTAATTTCGTCCCTTAACGAGCGATTTATATCACCCGAAGGTAAAGAATGAGCTAAATGACTTCCCAGCTGGCACAAAATTTGGCGACGTCTTTACGACATATTTACGACATCCTAATGATATCTTTACGACGACGGCATGGACGTGAAATGTCGTAAAGTTGTCGTAAAGATGTCGTAACGATGTCGTAAGGACGTCGCCAAACCTTGTGTCCACTGGGTCGAACGTCTCGGTTGCTGAGGGGAAAAAAAGCATTTGATCCATTGTTTTCCCCTCGCAACTTCTGACTGAGTGAAGTTAGCTGAAGGTTCCAGTGAAAATACCTAATATATAGTTTGTTTTTCATGGTACACGCAAAATCTGTGCTGACAGGACTAACGTCATTCAAGTGCGTGCAAAAACAAGGTGTCAATTTATCAGAGTGACAATTATGTCAGCGCCATTAGAATATTTACCTGATGTAAGTATAAATATTAATAAATAAATAAAATCGTTTAAATATACAGAATATTCATTAGTTTTGAGGTTATGCTGTAACTTCGAAGAATTTGGAATTGGATTTTCTTTATTTGTTTTTACATCAGAATAACTGCAATATGAAAATAAATAAATTAATATTATCTTATGACCTAATTATAGGATGCACTGGATGATTGCGAAGTTTTGGCGAAATTCCTGTTGCAGCAAAAGGTTCACGAACAAGCTGTGGAAATTTTAAAGGTTTTTGAAGCTAATTGATATTAATCCCATAATTATAGAATAATCAGGGCTGCCACTTACCTTTTTTCTGGACATATTACTTCTTTCAATTCTTTGAATAAAACTGTAGCATTTTTTAAGAGCTTTAAATATTATATAATACGATTTGAAAATTGATTTTTAGTATATTATCAGAGATGATTTCTTAGTTTTCTTTTTCTTTTGTAGAATCCAAAAAAGATAAAAGGTTCAAGAGGAAAAAAAAATTACCAACAAAATGATTTTTCAACCAAGAAATTCCCTAACGACAATTTTTTGCGAAGAGCGGGTCTCTTTTTTCTTTCAATACCGGTCTCCTGTAGGAACCCACTGAAATCCAAGCGATGGATCCTCGTTACTTCGAAGGTCATGTTAGTTTGGTCCCGATCGTTAGGATGATATTTCTAACGATAAACGAGGTGAACAGTCATCAATAGTGGCAAAGTCTTTCGTAGTGACGGAAACCGTTTGTACCTCGATGTCAAGAAACAAAAAACCGAAACGGGAATCCAAAGCCGAGGCAGACTTCCAAAGGGAACCTATCTTACGTCTCGTTCCTACATGCCAAGGGGGAGTACCCCCTCCCCCATTAATAGCAACAGTCAACAACCGGTTCCGAGGGATCTAATAGGCCTTCTAGTCTCACTATTTTTCCGTAGTTTGAACATTGTTTTGCTGTAGTTTTAAATCGATTTTCTAACAAAAAAATTGTGTAGGCACGTTGCATACCTATCTGGAATTGGGTTTTCTGACGTGACTATTATATCCAATCTCTAATGTGACCACAGGTTCTTCTCACTCAATTTTATGTTTGTAGTAGTGGAATTGACTAAATCCACCGAATTTACGAAACTCAAATATTTCATGAAATTTACGGATTACGCCGAAATCACGAAATTTATTAAATTCACAAAACCGAATTCAAAGAATTGATGGAATCCGCCAAATAAATTCAATTTAAGGAATGCATTAAATTTAAAGAATTCAAGGAATTCAATAAAATCATTCATGGAATTGAAGGAATTTATGGTGTTAAGGGAATTCATGGAATTGAACAAAGTTACGAAATTCAAGGAATTAAAAGAATTCACGGATTTTGTTGAATTCAATGAATTTCTTGATTTCCACGAATTTTATGAATTTCGTAAATTCGTTAAATTCCTTATAAATAATGGATTCCAAGAATTTCCCAAATTCCTTGAGTTTAATGAATTCCTGGAACTTCATGAACTCCGAGAATTACATAAATTCCTTGAATTGAATTATTTTCGTAAATTTCTTGAATTTCATATTTTTTAATTCAGTGAATTCTTTGAATTTCAAATAAAGATGGAATTTCTCGGATTCCGTGTATTTAATGAATTTCTTGTATTGAAGAAATTTCGTGAATTCCATTAATCTCTTGAATTTCCTGATTTATTTGCTTTCCTTGAATTTTGTGGATTGCTAAAATTCCGGAAAATCCGTGAATTTAATTAACTGCGTGAATTCATTGACTACCGTGCATTATATGGATTCCGTGGTTTCCTTGAATAACGTGAATTCCTTTAATTATGTGAATTCAGTGAATTCCTTCAATTTCATAAATTTCTTCAATTGTTTGAATTCCGTGAATTTTATGGATTCCGTAAATTCTTTGAACTCAGCCAATTCTCTGAATTCTCCGAATTCCTTGATATCCGTGAAATCCTTGAATTTCGTAAATTCTATGAATTCAGTTATTTCCATAAATTCTGTGAATTTTTTTAATTATGTAAATTATTGATATTCACTGAGTTCTATGAATTCCTTGGATTCCTTGAATTTAAAGAATTGTATAAATGCCTTGAATCTCATATATTTCGCAAATTCCTTGAATACCTTGAATTCCGCGAATCTCGAGAATTCCTCGAATCTTGTGAAATCCTTCAATTATGTGCATTTCATTAATTCAGCAAATTTCTTGAATTTCGTGAAATCCTTAAATTTTGTGAATTCTATGAATTTCTTAAATTCCACGAATTCCTTTAGGTCTAAGAACTTCTTTAATGCCATTTATACGCGCTCTCTATACTATATACATATTAACAAAAATGTTGGCTACGTCACAATTTTTTTTTTACCTGAGAAACTATCATCTCCTGAGAAATTAACATATGCTGAGAAATTATTTAAATGTTACTGGCTACTGGACTTTTATTCTAAAAGTACAATTAATGTTAGGTAACATGCCAATTTTTGCTTTTGGAAGCAACAGCATTATATGTTGTAGCGTTACATTCCGTTTTGAAAATAATCTTCTAATACATTTAGTTAGGATTACCAGGTGGGTCGGGTCGAAATCCAGGACACTTACGAAATCTTTTTAAAAAAGTCATCGACTTTATTTAGTTTAAGAATACGTAAATTGAATTGCCTGCACAGACGGAGGGAGGGGGATTTGTCGCTTATAGTTTTCACTGAAAGTTGGTTGCGTTCATCGCTGCATAGGGATTTTATCAAAGAAGGAATGATCGAGGAATTGGCATTAAATTGGCTATTGGCGTTCAAAACTTAATGATTTCTCGAAAAAAAACCTAGCTCTGTAAAAAAATAGGATATTTTTATAGTTTTCAAGAAAAACCAGGACACCAGGACAGGTGGGGCAAAACCAGGACATGTCCCGGAAAACCAGGACGTCTGGTAACCCTAATTAAGTGGAAGTTACCAATAGAATTTGTTAACAATGCAGGAAATTAATATTTTTCTCGGTTTCATATTCAATAGTGAGCTGTAATATTTTGTGCTAACATAAGTGTTCAAAAAGTCTCTAGATGACTGAATTTGATCGCAAAGAAGGCGAGATAAAATGTCATCGACCTGACGATAGAAAAACAGAGGATTAAACTATGCATTATGTCAAAGAACAGCGTATTTATTTTTCTTCCAAAACAAGATTAGATAGAGTAGCTGAAATCGGCAAACTCATAGGCTCTAATATTTATCTTCAAACGCCTGCTTAAAATGTAATTTGATGTGCAGTTTAATTTAGCTCCATTTATTCTCCACTTAATCTGGTACAAGGAATGTTATAAAATAGCGATTTAACATCATGGCTGAAATATTCATGTCCATCAGGTAAACTGCATTTGGAAATATTTTCTAGAAAATTCCGTGAACTATAATATTATGTAGATCCAAAAAAGGATGTGACATGTCTCAACCGACAGTCGACCTTGTCTATCCTTGGGAGCCCGTAAAAGTTTAGAGGAGGATCATAAAATTCAGTTATTCAGAGCCGTTTTTTTAACAATCAGCGCAGTATATTACAATTTAGTATTGAATACGAACAAGAGGAAAATATTAATTGTTCATATGTCCCAATTAATAACTAGTATTGTCAACAGCATTGTTGGTAGAGCTATTAAAATTTGTCACGTAACTTTTCATCATCAGGACTGTGAAGTTGTTGTTACTAAACTCAAAATTAATGACTTTCCAATTGGCAGGCACTTGAGTAGTGGGGGAGGCGTCAACGAAAAGCACCACCACCACTTACCACTACAAAAACGCGCAAAGAGACAAGGAAAGGTAGAGCTGAAGACGCACGAGCCAGTGGAGCTCACGGACACGGCTCATAACAGCTGTAGTGGTAAATAGTGGGGCTGGATTTCGTAAGCCCCTCGTTCGGTCTCCGACTACGTTTATCATGCCTATGTTTGCAGCTTAATAACAAAGAAAGTAATCAACTTCAAAATTTTCTGATTCTTGCAAATGGTAGAACAACTCAACATCTATCGATTGGTGTAAAAACCTAAAAATCGATCTTTGGCGCGTAATGTCCCTTTCTTCGCGGACAGTCACATATATACATCTATTTACAGCTCTTTACATAAAGTCTTATATCTAATTCATTATCTCTATTTCATGTGATATCGCAATTTAGGACTTATTATGAAACGAGTGAGCGAGCGAAAACGAGAGTGCAAGCGATAGAGAGAGAATAAGAACGCATCTGAGTCTACTTAACTATTACATTACCCTTACTTACAATCTTTACGCTTCTAATGTGAGCCACTTTCGTTTCCTTTTTCAAACACTTTTTTATGCTTCCAATTTACCTTTATTTCACATGCATTTTTTCATTCTCTCTCATTCGCTCCTCTAGCACCCTCCAACACCTTCATCCATTCTTCTCCTAATCTATCTTCCCTTAGAATCTCAGATACATTCTCTTGCCAGGTTCCTTTATTTTCTATTCCTCTCCTAAATCCTTCATATATAAGCTCTCATTTTTTCTCCTTCCATTCACATATTCTACACTTTCCGTTCTCTTATTTTTTCCAATACATCCCCTCCCTTACCTCGTTTCCTCATCTAAATGTTGCTATTCTTGTCCACCTTCTCTCCTCCCGTCCCTTCTCTAAATACTTTGGTATTCCTTCCTTTTTTATCATCTTATCACATTTATTGTATTTTGATTCATCAATCAACCCCCATCTTTCTATTAATTGTCTTTCCCTCTCCTTTTTTCCAATTCTTTATAGTTTACTCCAGTCTCGTCTTATATGTCTCTAGCATTAAAGAACTCCCTCCTTTCTTCTTGCCATCACATTAATTCGATCGCCATTTCTCTCCTCACTTCTAACTATATCAAATACTTTTTCGCCAACTTCCCTTCTTTCCCCCACGCAGCTTTGTCTCGAGATTCCATGACCTTTTTCCCATTCTAATATTTAACCTATCCTTTTGCGCTTATTCTCTCACCATATTTCCTGGCTTCGTCCAGTCTGCCCCTAGTGCCCACCTTATGTGCCTTTCTTGTAAACTCTAAATATCTTTTCTTTATTTCCATCCCCATATCTCTGCTCCATAACCTAATACCGGCTATAGCAACGTATCAAATAACCGCAGTCTCCTTTTACAATTTTTTTTAATCTTCTTTTTCCTATTCCCTATATCTGTTTCATTACCACTGCTGATTTTTTTATCCTTTCTCTTATATTAGCTCTACAGGGTTTGATTGAAAAGTAATGAGCCTTCCCGCGCGGAGCGTCTGCCAAGCGATCAACCGAATCGGCTGGTGGGGGAAAATGATTGGTGGACCTTCCCCTTCCACTAGAAACCGGTCTCAGTTCGCTGGCAACAGCGGTGCAGTCAACATCGCTCCGCGCGTGAAAGCTGTTTTAAAAGTGTGTTAGGATTTTGCAGTGGCGAAAATGCAGCGATCGTTGGAGTCAAAACCATGCTGATCATCTTTTTCGACTCTCGAGGCATCGTCCACAAGGAGTTTGTACCTCCAGGAAGCACTGTAAATGTGGCATTTTACAAAGAAGTGCTCCTTCGGCTGAAAAACCGCGTCGCCCGGGTTCGGCCATACCTCGTCAAAAATTGGACCCTTCATCACGACAATGCGCCGGCGCACACCGCCTTCCTCTGCACCTCTGCATTGGCCAAGATGGGGGCTCCGGTGCTTCCCCACCCTCCCTACAGCCCAGACCTGTCCCCTCCGGACTTCTTCTTGTTCCCGCGCCTGAAAAGAAAGCTGAAGGGGAGGCGTTTCGACTCCATCGAGGCGATCCACAAAACTGTGAAAGCCGAATTGAACGCGATTCCGGCGGATGAGTTTAAAAAATTTTTCCTGCAGTGGAAGGACCGCTACCAGCGGTGTATTGACGCTCAAGGGCCCTATTTTGAAGAATATTAGTTGTATAAGCCAAAAGGTTTAATAAAACTGCTTAAAAAAAATAAGGCTCATTACTTTTCAATCGAACCCTGTATGATCTCCATTCGTTTGCAAGATATATCTAAAATATTTGAACTCTTTTACTTCTTCTAACTTTATTCCGTTTCATCTCCCCATCCAATCTTTCTTCCTTCCCCCTACTTTTCTAAACCTCATTACCTTTGTCTTTTCTAAATTCAACTGTAATTAAGCCCGACATTCCTTCTTCATCCTCTGCCTTTAACACTGTGTCGTCTGCGTATGCCAGTGTATATATATTTTCCTTCCCTATCCTAACTCCTCCTTAGCCTTTTCTCCTCATTTCTTCGTCCAAGTATAATATTATTGTATTGAATAAAAGTGAGCTCTCTAAAAATGTCCCATACTCTCTATATTAATTCCTCTCTTATCCCCTTTTTCACCATAACTTTGTCTATCTTGCCTCGAGTTAATGAGTCGAACGCCGCCTTCAAGTCCACGAGCGTTGCAATTATTGCCCCTTTTTCCCTTTTCATCCTCTTATTAACTAGATAGTTCAGAACATATATGTTGTCTATTACCCCCATTCCTTTTTTAATCCCTGTCTGATTCGGTGGCTTGACCTTTTTTTCTCTAAATTCTATCTTCAATCTCTCTGAAAAAACAGTTACATATACTTTTAACAGTTTTGTCATCAGCGTTGCACCCCTATAATCTTTAGCCAACTCTCCTTTGCCCTTCGTCACTATTAGTATAGCTACTCCTTCTTTCCATAACTCTGACCACCCCTATCCTCTCCATACTCGATTACACATCAGCCATGCCCGTTCCTCTAATTTTGTCCCTCCATATTTCTAAACTTGATTTGGACTCTCATCTTTACCAAGTGCCTTTCCATCCTTTAGTATTCCTAAAACCTAAACTATTTCAAACCTTGTTATGTCCTGTTGCTCATCTCTCTCTCTCTCTCTCTCTCTCTCTCTCTGCTATATTTTTCTCCTTTTCTGACTTTTCTCTCCACTCCTTCTAGCAAATTTTAAAAATATTTTTTCCATTCTACCATTTCAATGTTTTTGTGTACACTTTTTCGTCTTTTGCTTTCTCTATTTACTACTTTCCATACCTATCCTTCCGTCCCTTTTTGTCCATCTCCTTGTCCTCATTTCCCTCTTCCATTTTGATATTTCTGACCTTATCTCTGAAATGTTCTTTTCCTTACCTTGTCCAGTCCCCTTTTCCTACACTTCTTATCTTTGCTCTTCTTTTATTCATATTGCTATTACATTTTTGTCCCTCTAATATCACTATTAAGGCAAAGTGATCCGAATCAATATATTCATCTACATGTAGTTTCTTTACCTCCTCTCTTACCTCATGATCCGCTATCACATAATCAATTACCGTTCCCCTTTCACCTCCTGAGCGTGTATATTTTCCTTTCTCATCCCCTTATATATTGCCGTTTAGGATGAACTATCCCCACTCCTCCAAACTCTTAAAAAACTTTTTGTCTTCCCTATTTAGTACCTTATATTTGGATTTTATTTCTCGCACTTCTCCACATTCCCTTCCTCCTTTATCTTCTGTTCTCGCATTGAAATCCCGACCTATTATAAGCCAAATCTCTTCTTTATTTTGTTCAGTCAATTCTTTTATCTCCTACCTTCCACTTCTCTCCTCCCATCTTTACCTGTTTTACTATTATTCCTTCTTTTTGTTCTTTCCTCTCTTTCCTCTCTTTCTTATCTTTCCCTATTATACATTCGTTCCTTACTCCAATCACCATTCCTCCTATCTCTCTGCCCTTTTGATTCTTTCTCTTTGCATTTTGAACTTGCCATTTGTAACCTGTTGGTAACCTTCGCATTACTCTTTCCCATTCATTGTCATCTAGTCACGTCTCCATTATTATGACTATATCCCATTATGTCAAATTTCTCAAAAACTCCCCATCCTTCCTCTCCAATCCTTTTATATTCCAGTAACATATCTTCCCACCATAATTCGTCTCTCTGTATTCCCCGCTCTTCAACCCAGGTTCTTCTTTCCGTATTTCTTTTCTTTTCCGCTATATTTTTTAAGTTTTACTGCAGCTTTCTTTCTACCCATGTCGAATCACCCTCTATTCTCTCCGAGCATCGATATAAAATTCTCTTCTTTTTCATCACTTTCCTTTTATGTTCCCATTTCTTTAGTCTCACCAGTACCATTCTCTCCCCTCTTCGTTCTTCCCTTCCTACACGTCCACTCCTTCCTTAAGCTCCTTTTCCTCTAATTTTATAGCCTTTATCACTATGTTTATTTTTCTTTCTCCCCTCTCTTTCCTTTCTATTCTTTGCTCTATTTTTCTCAGTTTTTCCTTCTCCGTATTCTCACTCTCGCTTCTACCAAAATCCCAGTTCATGCTTTCTAGTTTCTTTATCCTACCTTGCATCCGATCTACGTTTTTATTCTCATCTTCCAGCTTCTCTAGTTTTTTGGTTCTAATGACTGCGCCCTCTTTTCTAACTGTTTCCTGACTTGTTCCCATTTTTTTATTTCTTTCCAAAGTTCAGCCATTTGCTTTCTAATTTCCTTCTTTAATTTCTCTCCCCTTTTCTGCTGCTTTTCTTCATAAATCCTCATTACTTCTATCATAACTGATCGAATTTCTTTCCGTCTTTCCTCTTTCATCGGAAATTCAGCTTCATCTCCGCTTCCTTCAGTCCCCTTACTATTATCATCCTTATCTTACAATACTCGGCTTTCCCGGCGGCGATCTAAATATTTTTTGGATATTTCAAGCTCGAACCGGTATTTTCCTTCTCTTATTCGGGATTTGGTTTTCTCTGCTAAATTACATGTTATTTCTCTTTAAATTTAGCTGAGATTTAATATTTATTTTAAATTATGATAATAAAAAATAATATTTTATAGTAATCTAAATTTAAGAATCTACTTTAATCGGATAATTAGGGAATCAAAGTGAGAATCTGTTTTTGCTAGTCCGTTTATATATATTAAAATACTTTAAAATGTTGTTATTAAAAAATGTTTTGAAAATTTCTAAAGCATTTGATGAAATATGTAAAAGAATGATTTTCGTCTTTTTAATAAGCCCAACATTTTGTAGAAGAAATAATAGTTTGTCCCTTTAAAACTAACTTTCGTTTAAAGACAACAAATTTTATACATTGTGACACATCAATTTTAACTCATTTACTAAATAATTTTTTCAGGCTAACTTTTGAAAAAAAAAATCTCAGTAATTTTTCTCCCTTGTGAGTGAGTTTTAAAATATATTTGTAAAGATCAATGTTGAGAAGAAAAAAATGGCAAAAATTATTCAATTTTCTCTTTCAGAATTTTGCATCTTATAATTTTTTTGCATCTTATAATTTTTTGGCAAGATTCCACTTTCTTTTTTTTCAGAAATTGAAATAAACAATTGCCTATGTTTTTCAAAATGTTTAATGTGTCGAATTCAAAATTTCGTCAGCTTGAATCAATGAAACATGCATAGATACAAAAATGTACACACAAACTTATGTTAAATAATTAAAAAATTTCAATTTTGAAAAAATAGAGGTATAATATTAATAATTAAATAATAACGGTTTTCATAAAGAATGCAATACATTGTTAATGAACTTTTGCACAATTTTTAGCAAAATAATTGAATATTTACACAATAAATACAATTTTTTAAAAAAGTCAACCTTTGATGGAATCTGCACAAGTTATTTTTCACATTAAGCCAATACCTTCACATTAAGTAGAATGTTATAAATTTTTTTGGAAAAGCGACGCAGGTAAGAAAAAAAATTAATAGACAAAAGTTGTTCAAACAAAGAAGATCTACAACTGTTGTATTAATTATTTTTTGGTATACTGCATATTATTTGTCCGAATCGTGAAAAATAAATGTAGAAGTAAGCAAATTACTGTTTTCTAAAAGTGATACAATGTGATATAATAGTTAGGAAGACGCGGTTTTTTCGAATTTCTCAACTTGTTTTTAACTTTTAGTTAGTGCGCACCAGTTATTTGTTTAAACAATGTATTATCATTTTTAATAACATTCTCTTTGAATAGTGCTAGAATGTTGCGGTTTTTATTATATTTTTAACTTTGTTTTGGAGTTTTACTTAGGAACAAATAGTAAATAAAAAGAAAAATCATTGTTTAAACGTTCTCTTTCTTTTTTTTTGGAGATATGTTTTTCTAAAATAGATTTAGAGAACTTAAAAAAATTAAAGAATTTGAGCAGCTTAAAGAATGCACAGAATTCAAGGCATTCAAACAATTCAATGAATTCGACGGATTGAAAAAAACTACACCAATTCAGCGAATTCACAGAATTAACAGTATTCCATAAATTTCAAGAATTCAATAAAAGAATTCCAAGAATTAAATCCAAGAATTGGAAGAATTTATATGTTTAATCAAAAAGTGTAAGGAGTTCAATAATAGAATTCAAGAAATTTAAAGGATTTAAGGTATTTACATAATTCCAGGAATGTAGGTAATTCGGGGAACTTATAAATTTTAGGAAATTCCATGGATCCAGAAAATTCACGAAATCTAAGGAACTCAAGGAATTCCATAAATTCAATGAAATTAAAGAATTTTTGAAAATCAAGGAATTCAACAAATTTGAGGAACTCAAAGAGCTTGAGCAATATAAAGAATTCAATAATTTCGAGAAATTTAGGTAATCCAGCGAATTCAAGGAATTCAAGGAATTCAGGAAATTCAAGGAATTTAGCTAATTCAGGGAATTGAATAAATTCAAAGAGTTTAAAAAATTCAAGGAGTTCAAAGAGATCAAATATTTCAAATAATTGAAGAAATTCAAACAATCAAAGGAACTCAAGGAATTCATGTAATTCAAGGAATTCAGGAAATTCAAAAAATTTAGTTAATTCAAGGAATTAAACGAATTCAAAGAGTTTGAAGAATGCAAGGAGTTCAAAGAATTCAAGTTTTTAAAATATTTGAGGAATTCAAGCAATCAAAGGAACTCAAGAATTGAAGAAACTCAAAGGATTCATGAATTTTAACGAATTTAAGAAAATCACAGAACTCATAGATCCTAACCAATTCAAGGAACTCAAGGTATTCAAGGAATCCGAAAAATTTAAGATATTCAAAGAATCAAGAGAATTGAGTGAATTCGAAGAATCCAAAGAAATTTAGCGTATTCAAACGACTAAAAGGGATTCAAAGAATTCAAGTAACTCAAATAGTCAAGGATATCAAAAAACCCCGTGTGACGGCCCGTTTTTTTACCTCTTTTGGGGATTTTTTTTTTTTGAGGAACGATAACAAGAGACAACTTTAAACTATTCACAATATATTTATTTACATTTGAACAGTATATTGTGCAAGTTTGAACCCAAAATCTCTATTATAATGCTTATGGCCCCATTCCGAAGATACCCATGTCGAAGAAAGTATGTCCATGGCCGGCATGATACCGGGCGATCGCCTTATTTAAAATCAAAAAACGCGAAAAACCAAACGGCATTTTAATCTGTAAGGCTGTGGCCATCGTCTGTAATAGGATATCTTAAAAATATTGGCAATGGAGTAATTGACACGGTTTTGAACTTTTTTTTAATTTCATGATTTTTTTCGATTATTTTGTTACGAAAAAAAAACTATTTGGAATTTTTAAATTATCCTAATTCAGGCGATGCGTACACATATGCTGAATCCACCCTGCAAATTTCAACGTAATTGGTCAAACTATTTTTGAGATATCATCCTGGACAGTTCAAAAAACGTGGTTTCGTGAAAAATGCGTTTGAAAGTTCAAGAGCGCTTTATACAATTAAGTAAACCTAGTCATTCTCACAACTGTAACTTTCCAATGACTTCGAATATTGGAATATCACTTCACCAGCATAGTCTACACATGTGTACGAATAAATTTAGGCAACAAAAAAAATCTATTTTTTCGACCGGTTACACGGGGTGACCCTCTTAAAAGAATTCCAGGAGTTCAAAGAAATCAAGAATTTCAAATAATTTAAGGAATTCAAACAAGCAAAAGAACTCAAGGAATTCATGGAATTAAAGGAATTCGGGAAATTCAGTTAATTCATGGAAATAATATAATTCAAGGAATTGAACGAATTCAAAGAGTTTAAAAAATTTAAGGAGTTTAAAAAATTCAAGAATTTCAAATAATATAAGGAATTCGAGCAATCAAAGAAA
>NC_046657.1:23416478-23435152 GCF_010883055.1 Belonocnema kinseyi | reverse complement strand
CTCAAGGAATTCATGAAATTAAAGGAATTCGGGAAATTCAGTTAATTCATGGAAATAATGTAATTCAAGGAATTGAACGAATTCAAAGAGTTTAAAAAATTTCAGGAGTTTAAAGAATTCAAGAATTTCAAATAATATAAGGAATTCAAACAAGCAAAGGAACTCAAGGAATTAATGAAATTAAAGGAATTCGGGAAATTCAGTTAATTCATGGAAATAATGTAATTCAAGGAATTGAACGAATTCAAAGAGTTTAAAAAATTTAAGAAGTTTAAAGAATTCAAGAATTTCAAATAATATAAGGAATTCGAGCAATCAAAGGAACTCAAAAATTGAAGGAACTCCAAGGATTCATGGAACTCAACGAATCCAAGAAAATCTAAGAACTATAGGATCCTAACCAATTCAGGGAACCCAAGAAATTCAAGAAATCTTGAAGGTCCAAGGGATTCAAAGGAATTCAACGAATGCTAGAAGTTCGAAGAATGTAAGTAACTTAATAATTCAAGGATTTAAAAAAATTTCGAAATTAAAACAATTTGAGGAGCACAAGGAGTTTGAGTAACGCAGAGAATTCATGGAATTCAGATCATTCAAGGCATTCAGGACATTCAAGGAATTTAGAAAATTCAAGAAATTGGACGGATTCCAAGAGTTTCAAGAATTCAAGAATTTCAAATAATTTAAGGAATTCAAACAATCAAAGGAACACGAAAATTAAAGGAATTTAAGTAACTTAAAGAATTCAAGGATTTTAAAAAAATGCAAAGAATTCAAAAAATTTGAGGAGCACAGAGAGTTTAAGTAGTGCAAAGAATTCAAGGAATTCAAAGAATTCCTAGAATACAAGCTATTCAGAATATTCAAGGAATTTACCGAATTCGAAGAGTTTAAAGAATTTATGGAGTTCAAAGAATTCAAGGGGGTTCCTACTTTGTTTGTCCATGTTTATTGTAGTACTACAAAATTTGTTGGGTCGTTACATAAAAAGGGATGGGAAGGGGGGCACTGATCAATTGCTGGTGATCGGCGGCGACTTTTCCCGTTGACGGAAGATCTGTCTGCCGTAGAAAAAATCTGAAACAAAAAATCAAAATATTTTCTTAATCTATACACTATAGCGCACAAAGTAGACTAGAATGAAGAAAAAAAATGAAAAATGAGGAAGTTATGAGATTTTGAAAAAAAAATTGATTTTTTCACATTTTTTTGCTACTAATTATTTTTTTAAACAAACAATTTTGAATATTTTTTTTATGATTGTAGTCCACTTTGTGCGGACATATTCTGAGAACATGCCAAAAAAGTTTCATAGCGATTGCTCAATTTTTGGGCCATGTGGGATATATGTTTTCGGGTTCGCTGATTTCAAATCTGCCATCAAATTTGCTAAATTCACTTGTTTAAACAATTTTTATAAACAACTTTTTCAAAAAAATTGCAATTTTTGAATGATACATATGCTTCCCATAGCTTTCGATATCACTGACTTCAAATCTGGTACTATTTTTGCCATAAGAAATTATTTAAACAATTTATTTAAAATCGAAACTGGTTTCGCCGCAGAGAACCCGGCCACTGCAGCGCAACGCGTTTGACACCGCTCCATTCAACGGCCTATAACTTTCGAAATTTTTGATATTTTGACTTGAAATTTTTCAGGTATATTTTTTGAACATATATCTATCCGAAAATGCAAAAAGAAAAAAAAAACGATTTTTTGGACCCAACAAAGTAGGAACCCCCCTTAAGAATTTGAAATAATTTAAGAAATTCAAACAATCAAAGGAAATTAAGAATTGAATGAACTCAAATAATTGATGAAACTCAACGAATTCAAGAATATCAAAGAACCCATGGACCCTAATCAAGGAACACAAGGAATTCAAAGAATTCCAAAACTTCCGAAAGTCCAAGGAATTCAATGAATACAAGGAGTTCAAGAATTTAAGTAACTCAAAGAATTCAAGAATTTAAAAAATTAAAGATTTTAACGAATTTTGAGAAGAACGAAGAGTTTAAGTAACAAAAGAATTCAAAGAATTTGAAGAATTTAAATAGTGCAAAGAATTCAAGGATTTGAAATAATTTAAAGAATTGAAACAGTCAAAGGAAATTAAAAATTGAATGAACTCAGATGATTCATGGAACTCAACGAATTCAAAAAAATGAAAGAACCCATGGATCCCCACCAATTCAAGGAACTCATGAGATTCAGAAAATTCGAAGAATTCAAGCAATTCCAAGAATCTAATGAATTCAAAGGTATTCAACGAATGCAAGTAGTTCAACGAATTTAAGTAACTCAAAGAATTCCAAGATTTCAAAATTCAAATAATTCAAAGAATATGAGGAACTCAAAGAGTTCAAGAAATTCGACAAATTCAAGGAATTCGAATAATTCATTGAATTCAAACGAGTCAAAGAATTCAAAAAATTTTAATTATTTAAGATATTCAAAACATTCAAGGAACTTGAAGCATTCAAGGAAATGTAAATGGTTCACTAGAGACAGGTGATATTGACGATTTTGAAGAATGTAAATTAAAATCAATCAATATATTCGATAAGTATATAAAAATGTCTCGTTTTTTTATTCAGATCCTTGATTAAACAGAAATTTGATTCAAAAAAGAAAAGTGAATATGAATCTTATCATTCATTTCGAGTCAGCTTTATTTACAGAAAAAAATATTCCACTCGTCAGAGTTTTGAGTTTTATAATATGCCGTGATGTCATCTTTGTTAGACTACATTTACTGTGATTAATTTTAAAAAAAATAGGTTATGTTTGAATATTTGAAATTGATAATCGTTTAATTTTGGAAGTCTGAACTTGATGATTAGAATGTCAGGGAACGAGCGTGTTTGCATAATGATATCATAAATTTGACGTATTTTTCCGGCTTCAATGTAAGGAAAAACATCTTGTGAAATATCAATAAATAGAATGCAAATAAAGCAGCGACTGTTGTCTATATATATATAACCATACACACTTTAAATATGGGGCAAATATAATCTTATCAAAATTTTTGGCCAGTGAGTTTTCTTTGTATCAAGAAAAATGAGAACAGCAACTGGAATTCTATGTTTTCTCTTTTTGGTTTTTCCTAATAATACTGGTAAATATAATAATATTTATGATACTATAATATTAATCGCATAATTAATTGAAGTGCACTAACTTTTAATAAAATTATAATAATTTAATCGTGACTAAGTCAGTGAGTAAAATTTGTAATAAATTTTAACAGGTTCTGATTTTTTTATCGATTATGCATTTAATTTACAAAAATTTGGTGGCACCCGATTTTGAGAAACGGATTTTAATTTTTTGTAGAACTATTTTAGGACACTTTTTAAGAATCCAAAGATTCTAAAGTAATTGGTGAATTTAAAGAATTAAAAAGAATTCTGATAATTCAAAATAATTCTAAATTAATTAAATCATTCAAAAGAATTCTACGGAATTCAGATAATTCAGATTAATTTAAAGAATTCTAGAAAATTTATATAATTCATCAAAATTCTAATGAATTTTAAGAATTTTACTAAATTCTCAGAATTGTAAGGCATTCTAAGAATTCTAGTGACTCTTAATAATTCTGTTTAATTATAAGAATTCTAGTGAATTCTAATAATTCTAGTAAATTCACAGAATTCCAGTGATTTCGAAAAATTCTAGTAAATTCAAAGAATTCTCTTGAATTCTAAGAATCCTAAAGCATTTAGAAAATCCGAAGGAATTTTAAGAATTTAATAAATTCGAAATCATTCAGAGAATTCTACAGAATTGACCGAATTTACGCAATTCGGGGGAATTCTAGAGAATTCAGAACAATTCGAAGAATGTCAACAATGCTAATTTTATCAATAAAAAATCAAACGTCTACATTTTCCTGAAAAAATAATAATATTTTAAAGTTTCTAATTATTCTTGAAACTTTTGAAATCTTCTAAATATCTATTGAATTTACTTGAGTTTTTTTTAATTCCCTTGATCCAAATTAAAACTTTTTTTTTAATCTTGTACACTCTTTTTGAAATTCTACGAAAACATTTGCAATGCTTTGAAATATCATTTCAATATTCGCTTCACACTCTTTGTTCGAAATAAAAGATAATTTTAAATTTTCTCATTAATCTTTAGAGAATTCAAAAGATATCCAAGAATTCAACAGATTTCCGAGATTTCTGAAGAATGCAGAAAATTCCTAAGAATTTCTAGAATTCAGTAAACTCTAAAGAATTCAAAGGATTCTACAGAATTCAGATAATCTCACCTCATTGACAGAATGCGCGGATCTCATGAGAATTTAAGAGTATTTAAAACAGTTTTAAGAATTTAAAGAATACAAATTTATCGAAGACTTTAAAATGGTCAAAGTTTAAAGAATTCAAAATAATTCAAATTATTCATAAAAATTTCAAGAATTTACAAATATCCAAAAAATCCAAAACAATTCAAAGAATTTAAAATAATTCGAATAAATTTTAAGAATTCTGATGAATTCTGATAATTTTGATGATTCTAATGAATTCTAACTTTAATAATGTCTAAGAATTCTAAAAATTTCAGAATTTTAATAAGCTTTGACAATTCTAATAAATCTGAAGAGTTTTATATAATTTAGTACATTTTTAAAGAACTCAGTACATTCTAAAGAATTTAATAAATTCTGAAGAATTCCTTGAATATTTAAGAATTCAGAACAATTTAAATAATTGAGAAAATACAAAAGATAATGCAAAAGAATTGTAAATGATTCATTTAATTCAAAAAATTCTAAAGAATTCAGATAATTCATTAGAATTATAAGTTTTAGGAATTCTAATAAACTCTCAGAATTCTATAAAATTCACTAAATTCTAATAAATTCAGAGAATTAAAAAAATGCAGTGAATTCAAGAAAATTCAAAAGAATTAAAAGTGAATTTAAAATAATTTAAAAAAATTATTGTAATGATTTCAAAGAATTTAATAAAATTGAAGAATCCAATGAACTAACAAAATTCAAAAAATTAAACATTTACATTTTCTTAAAAAATATTTGTTGTATTTTCAAATTCAAAATTCTTTCTGGATCCTTTAAAATCTGTCAAATATCTCTGGGATTTTTTAAATTTTTTATTTTATTTAGACAATAAACAGGAGATGTTGTGAAACTTTTCAATAACTACGTTACGTCAATCATCATGACTTATTTTTTATTTACTCGTTATTGGTTTATAATGGGCAGACAAGAATGATTTAAAATACCCTAATATTTCACATCAAACTTGACTAATTAAATGAGTGAATTTTTTTTATAAATTTTAACGAATTTGAAATTTGTAATCGATTCTACATTTTATTCACAAAAACTTTGCGAAAGACGATTTAAAAAAAATTTAATTTTTTCTTTTTAACTAATAAAATTAAGAATTTGTTATCTAACAGTAGCAAGTCTTGCACCATGTATAAACAAATTTTAGATCTTTCAAAAAATTTTCAAATTGATTCAAGAAACTTTTTCAGAACGTTGACATAATTTTTTAAGCAAGTGGAAAAACTTAATTTTTTATAAACAAATTAATGAAACAAAATGCTTTGCTGAGATTAAACAAGACTTGGATATTTTCTTTTACAAAAATTTAATCGATATATTTGTGAAGAAAATATTTCATTACGAATTGTTGAATATTGTTGACAACTGTTAATAGAATATTACACCATGTTAGTAAACCGTTAAACTTTGTAGCTATTATCAGACAGATAAGCTTTCGCTTTGTCATGAGATGTAAAAAAATATAATGCAAAGAATTTAAATACTTCAAGGAATCTAAAAGTCTTTCATTATTTGAATGAATCTAATAAATTAAATCAACTCAGAGAATTAAAGAGAATTTAAATCCATGTTAAAAATTCGGAAATATTTTAAAAAATCAAATAAATTAAAAAATAAAATGATTTTAAAAAACTTGTAATGATTTAAAAACTTCAAAGAATTTTCAAGATATAAAGGAATAATAAAATTCAATGAATTTTAACCAATTAAAAGAATTTCATAAATTCAAATAATGTATCAAATATAAAGAATTTCAAAAATTCAAAACAAAAAAAATCCAAAAAGTTTTTTTAATTCAAAGGATTAAAAATATGCAAAGATTTGAGAAAATTTTAATAATGTAATGTATAAAAATCAAAGAATTTACCAAATTTAAAGCATGCAAGAAATTCAAATAATGTAAAATATATCGAGGAATTTAAAAACTTCAACGAATTAGAAAAACATCAAAGTATTTAAAAAATTCAAATAATTTTAAAAAATACAAATAATTAAAGAAATTCAAAGAATTTAGAAACTTCAAATAACTTAAAAAATCTCATTTAAAAATTCAACAAAATTTAAAGAATTTAAAGAATTCTAAGAATTAAAAAACTTCAATTAATTTCAAAAATTAAACGAATTTAAACATTCAAAGAATTTCAAATATTCAAAAGATTTAAAAAATTCACGGAGTTTAAAATAATAAATCAATTAAAAAGATTCAAGTAATGTATAAAATGCAAAGAACTTAAAAAATCCTAAGAATTAAAAAAAACTAATAATTTTAACAATTTAAAGAATATCAAAAATTCAACGAATTCAAGATTTCACAAAAATTCAACAAATCAAAGAAATTCAAAGAATTTAAAGAATTCTAAGAATTAAAAAAATGCAATTCATTTGAAAAATTAAACGAATTAAAACATACAAAGAATTTCAAATATTCAAAAGATTTGAAAAATTCAAGGCGTTTAAAAAAATAAATGAATTAAAAAGATTCAAATAATGTATAAAATGCAAAGAACTTGAATGAATTAAATAAGAATGAAAGAAATCCAAAGAACTTAAAAACATTAAATTATTTTTAAAAATTCAAAGAATGCTAAGATTAAAAAACACTCAAAGAATTTTTAAAAATTCAAAGAATCTCAAAATTTTATATAATTAAAAATTCTAAGAATTGAAAATAATCAAAGAATTTAAAGAAATAAATTATTTTTATTTGAAGCATTTAAAAAAATCTAATGATCTTAGCAAAATCATAGAATTTCAAATATTCAAAGGATTTAAAAAATCAAAGAACTAAAAAATCCAAGTAATGTATAAAATGCAAAGAACTTCAAAAATTTCGAAGAGTAAAAATTAGAGACCTTTAAATAACTTAAAAACTTCAAAAAATGTAAGAAAATTTAAAAAAATATCCAGAATAAAAAACTCAAAGAATTTTAACAAATTCAAAGAATTGAAGGAATTTAAAAACTGTAAGGCATTACAAAAATTTAACGAATCAAAAAACTCCAAAGGATTTAAAGGAATTCAAAGAATTTAAAAGAATTTTAAGAAGTCTAATGGATTCTAAGAATTCTAAGAACTCCAAGAGTTCTAGTGAATTTAAAGAATTCTAGTGAATTCGAAGGATTCTAGTGAACTTCAGGAATTCTAGTGAACTAAAAGAATTTTTGTGAACTGCAAGAATTCTAGTGAATTTCAATTAATCTAGTAAATTCTGTGAATTTAAAAAACTCACGGAACTCGAGAAAATTCTAGAGAATTAAGAAGAATTAAAAGAATTTAAACAATGCAACAAATATTAAAGATCCTAAAATAATTAAAAATACATAAAATAATTAAAAACATCCGAATGGTTCTAATGTTCAGTTCAGTTGTCTTCAGATTGATTGTAACCAGTAATGGGAATTCAATTATTTCGAAGAATTCACTGAATTAAAAAATTTAGTGAATTCAAGAATTTAATGAATTCAAAGAATTTAATGATTAGAAAAATGCAATCATTTGATAAAATTTTTATTTACTTTTTCCTAAAAAAGTTAATATTTTCAGTTTTAAAATTATCCTTCACACTTTTGAAATCTTCTAAATATCTCTTGAATCTACTCGAATTTCTCTGATTTTCTTAATATTGCCAAATTCAAAAATTTTGCTTTAAAATCTTGTACACTCGTTTTGAAATTATATGAAAACATTTGCAATTTTTTGAAATATTATTTCAATATTATTTTAAATATCATTGATAAAAATAAAAGATAATTTTAAATAATTCAGTAAATTTTAAAGATTTCAGAGAATTCAAAATGATTTACTAAATTCTAAATCGTTTAGTGAATTCCCAAGAATTTAGTAAATTTTAAATAATTCAGAGCATTAATAACATTTAGCAAATTGTAAAGGCTTCAAAGAATTTTATAACATTCAGAGAGCTTAATAGAATTTAGAAGAATTTAAAAGAATTCAAACAATTAAATGAATTTAATGATTTCTAATCATTTAATTGTTCGGAAGAATTCAATACATCAATTTAAGAAATGCAATAAATGCAAAAAATGAAAATCTATATTTTTATTTTAAAAATATATAATATTTTCAAGTTCAAAATTATTTTTAAATATACCTTTTTTCTGTTTCAAATAGCTATCTACTAATAAAATTAACAAATTAGTGAAATTTCACTAACTTCAATAAAATTATAATAATTTAATCAGAGAAATTCTAGTAACTTAATTATCGAAAAGTGACACATTAAAGAATAGCAGAAAATAACTAATTAAATTAATAAAAATATTTACTTATTCGTTTATGATAAACTGCTAATTTTTTTAGTTAAATAAATTTCCACAAAGCTACGTCATTCATAACTTTGTTTAGACAATAAGCAGGTGATGTTGCGAAACTTTTCAATAAAATGCGTCACGTCAATCATCACGACTCATTTCTAATTATTTGTTATTGGTTTATAATAATTAGACAAGAATTATCTAAACACCCTGATATTTCACATCAAACTTGACTAATTCAATGTCTGAAGTTTTTGATATATTTAACCAATTTTTAATTTACGATCGAGTCTACATTTTATTTACAAAAACTTTTGTGAGGACCGATTTTGTAAAAGTTTTTCCATTTTTTGTTGTTAACTAATAAAATTAAGAATTTTTGCTAACAATGCTAAGTCTCTCACCATGTTTAAACTATTTTAAATCATTCAAAAAATGTTCAAAGTGATTCAAGAAACTTTTTTAGAACGTTTCCCTAAGTTTTTGAGAAGTGGAAAAAAATTTAATTTCTTATAAACAAATTAAAAAGCCAAAACGATTTGTTGAGAATAAACAAGACTTGGATATTTTCTATTATAAAAATATAATCTAAATATTTGTAAAAACATTATTTTACTACGACTTGTTGAATATTATTAACAACTGTTATGATAATACACAAAGTTGATAAACCGATAAACTTTGTAGCTATTATTAGACTGATGGGCTTTCGCTTTGTCATGAAATGGGAAAAAGCACTACAATGAATTTAAATACTTCAAAGAAATTAAAAAATACCATAATGCAAAAAAATTGTTAAGGATTTAAAAACTTCAAAGAATTAAAATAATTTAAAGAATTTTAAAAATTCATGGAATTGAAAAATTAAAAACAATTCATGAAATTCAAAGAATTAAACAAAATTCGAAGAATTATAGAAAATGAAAGAATTTAAAGAATTCAAGGGATCAAAAAATGCAATGAATTTAAAAAAAAATGAACTTCGAAAATTCGAGCAATCAAAAAATTTAAAGAATTGAAAAAAGTCAAATAACGTATAAAATTCAAAGAATATAAAAAATCAACGAATTAAAAAATTCCAAAAATTGAAAAATGTAAAGTATTTCATACATCAAAGAATTAAAAAATTTGAATAATGTATAAAAATCAATGAATTCATAACATTCAAACAATTTCAGAAATTTTAATAATTTGAAAAATGCAAAGAATTAAAAAAATCCTAAAAAATTAAAAAATATAAGAATATAAAAAATTCAAAGAGTTTCAATAATTAAAAAAATTGAAATAATTTTAAAAATTTAAAGAATTACAAAATTTAAAGAATGTTTAAAAAATGCAAAGAATTAAAAAAATGTAAAGAACTTCAAAAATTCCGCAAATTCGCAAAATTTAAAGAATTGAACGAATACAAAGAAATTCAGAGTACTTAAAAAATGTGAAGAAATTACCAAAATTTGAAAAATTTAAATAATTATAACAATCTAAAGGAACTAAAGAATAGTAAAGTAGTTATAAACTTCAAAGAACTTAAGAATTTCGAAGGAATACAAAAATTTAATAAATAAAAAAAAAGTTAAGATTTTGATTTTTTTTTAATTTCTACAAGCCCATGTGATGTTTAACTTTATTTAGACAATAAAAAGTTTATGTGAAACTTTTTAATATACTACGTCACCTCAACCAACATGACTTATTTACTTGTTATTGCTTTAAAATTGATAGACAAGAATGATTTACAGACCTAATATTTCACCTCAGACTTAAATAATTCAATGAGTGAAATTTTTTATCAATTTAAAACGATTATAATTTTCCGACGGTCTACATTTAATTTAGACCTTTGTGAGAGGCGATTTTGAAAGAGGATTTCAATCTTTTGTTTTTAACTAATAAAATTAACTCTTTTTTCTAACAATGAAAAGCGTCTGAACACATTAAAAATATTTTATATCATGAAAAAAACGTTCGAAAATATTCAAGACACTTTTCTAGAATGCTTAATCAAGTTTTTAAGCAAGTAGGAAAAAATATATATAAAGAAATTAATGAGCCAAAAATTTGGAGGATTAAAAAGTTCAAATAAATTCCAAAATTCAACGAGTTTAAAAAATGCAAAGAAATTCAAAAATTCAACAAAATATAAAAATGTTTAAGAGGGTAAAAAATGCAGAGAATTACACAATGTTAAACATCTAAAAAATTTAAAGTCTTAACCAAATTAAAATTATTATTAAAAAAATTCAAAGAATTTAAAGAGATCAAAGAATTAAATAAATCAAAGGAACAAAAAATTAAATGAATTTCAAAAATTGAACGAATTTAAAGAATTTAAAGAATTTCATAAATTTACAGAATTTCCCAAATTTAACTAATTAACAATCAAAAATTTAACAAATTCAAAGAACTTCAAAAATTCAAAGAATTTCAACAATTTAAGGAATTTCCGAAACTTAAATAATATATAAAAATCAAATAATTGATGAAATTCAAAGAATTCAAAGAACTTTCCAAATTCAACGAAAAATTAAAATTAAAAAAATGTAATTCAAAGAATTAAAAAATTCAAAACATTCAAACAATTTCAAAAATTTAAAGAAATTAAAAAAATTCAAATAATTTATAAAATTCAATTATTCATAAAATTCAAAGAATGTAAAAAATGTTTAAAAATTAAAATATACAAAGAACTTCAAAAGTTCTACGAATTAAAAAAATTTCGAAAATTCAATTAATTTAAAAAATCAAACAATTTCACAAAAAATGAAATTCAAGCAGTTTAAAAATGTGAAGCATAAAAAAATTCAACGATTTAAAAAAATTCAAAGAATTTAAAAAAATGTAAGGAATTTTAAAAACTCGAAGGACTTAGAATTTCCAAAGAACTTTTAACGAATTCAAATAATGAAGGAAATTGAAAGAATTTATAAACTGTAAAGTAAGTAAAAATTGTAAAGTATTTTTAAAAATCAACGAATCAAAAAACCTTAAAGGATTTTAAAAAATTCAAAGAATACACAAGAATTCTAAAAATTCTAAAGAATTCATATAATTCGGCAAAATTCTAATAAGTTTTAGGAATTTTAATGTATTTTAATAATTCTAATGAATTCAAAGAATTTAAATGAACTCTAGGAATTCTAGTGACCTCTAAGAATTCTAGTAAATTCTATGAATTCGAAGATTTCTAATTAGGTCTCAGAATGCTAAGAATTCTTGTGAATTCTGGGAATTCAAAGAATTCACAGAAATCGAGCAAATTTTGGGGAATTCAGAACAGTTCGAAACATTTAAACAATTTTAAAAAATCGATGATTTTAAAATAATTTAAAGAACAGAAAATAATTTTAAAAATTCAAATGGATTTCGAGTTTAGTTCAATTCACATAAGCTTTGTTGTAGTCAATAATGGGAATACAATCATTTCTAAGAATTCAGTGGAATAGAGAATTTATTGAATGCAAAAAATTAAAAAATGCAATCATTTGAAAACTTTTCAATAGACTACGTCATGTCAACAAACATGTATTCTTTATTTGTTATTGGTTTAAAATTGATAGACAATAATGATTTACACATCTAATATTTCACCTCACACTTAAATAAATCAACGAATGAAATTTTTCATCAATTTTAACCGATTATAATTTTTCGAACGACTCAGCATTTAATTTACAACAGCTTCGTGAGAGCTGATTTTAAAAATAGGATTTCAATTTTTTGTAACTAATAAAATCAAGACATTTTTTTCTAACAATATCAAAGCCTCCCACATCGTTTCAACTATTTTCGATCATTAAAAAAATGTTCAAAAATATTCAAGACAATTTTCTAGAGTGTTCACTTGACTTTGTGAGCAAGTACAAAAAAATATAATTGTATATAAATAAATTAATGAGCCAAAATGCTTTCTTGAGTATAAATAAGATTTTGATATTTTCTTTTATAAAAATTTAATCGAAATATTTGTAAAGACAATATTTCAATACGACTTATTTAATATTATATAAGCTTTCGCTTTGTCATGAAGAGTAAAAAAATGTAATGCAAAGAATTTAAATACTTCAAAAAATTGAAAAATCTTTTATCAATTGAAACAATTTAATGAATCAAACAAATTAAAAATTTTTTAAATTCCAAGAATTAAAGAAATGCAAAGAATAAACAGAAATTCCACGGACTAAAAAAATTTAAAGAATAAAAAAAATTCTACGAAATTGAAGAAATTCAAAGGATTTTAAATAATTAAAGAATGTAAAACTTCAAGGAATTAAAAAAACGCAACGAATTAAAAAAAATGCTAAAATTTTCAACAAATTCGTCGAGTTTAACAAAATGAAATAATTCATAAAATTCAAACAATTTTAACAAACGTAAAGGGCTAAAGAAATTCAAAGAATTTGAAAACTTCAAAGAGTTTTAAAATTTCGAAGAATTTCAAAACTTTAAAAAATTAAAGAAATCCAAATAATTTCAAAGATTCAAAGAATTTCAATATTTCAAGCAATGATAAAAACCAAAGAATATTAACAAATTCAAATAAATTGAAAAATTTAAATAATTTAGAAACTGTAACAATTTAAAAAACTTCAAAGAATAAAAGAAATAATTGAAAAACTTCAAAGAATTTAAAAATACTATCAATAATAACATATAATAAAAATAATAATCAATAAAATAATTAATTCAGTTTATATACAATATAATACTTCAATACAAGTTGCATCATTAATTAAAATATATCTTTTTTGCTATTCCAAATCGTTGCAAACTGAATAAAATTAACAAATTAGTGAAATTTTACGAACTTCTACAAAATTATTATTGTTTAATCTGAGCGATTCTTATAATTTAATTGGAGAAAAGTGACACATTTAAAAATAGCAGAAAATGTCCAATTGAATTATAGTAGTCAAAATATTTTCTAATTCGTTCATGAGAAACTAATTATTTTTTTATTGAAAAAATATTTCACAAAGCTACGTCATTTTTAACTCTATTTAGACAATAAAAATATGAAGTTGCGAAACTTTCCAATAGACTACGTTACGTCAACCAACATGACTTATTTATTTGTTATTGCTTTAAAATGGATAGAAAAGAATAATTTACACACCTAATAATTCACCTAACACTTGAATAATTCAAGGAGTGAAATTGTTTAACAATTTTAACCGAGTATAATTTTGCGATCGACTCAGAATTTAATTCACAACAGCTTCATGAGAGCTGATTTTAAAAATGGCATTTCAATTTTTTTAACTAATAAAATCAAGAAATTTTTTCTAACAATATCAAAGCCTCTAACATCGGTTAAACTATTTTGTATCATTAAAAAAATGTTCAAAAATATTCAAGACAATTTTCTAGAATTTTCACTTGAGTTTTTGAGCAAGTACAAAAAAATGTAATTGTTTATAAAGAACTTAATGAGCCAAAATTCTTTCTTGAGGATAAATAAGCTTTTGATATTTTCTTTTATAAAAATTTAATCGAAATATTTGTAAAGACAATATTTCAATACGACTTATTTAATATTATTAAAAACTGTTAATAGAATATTATTATACCATGTTAGTAAATCGATCAACTTTCATCAAGATTCAAGTTAATAGAATGAATTCAAGCGAAATTTAACAATTCTAAGAATTTCAAAAATTTAGAGAATATAAAAAAAATTTAATTCAAAGTGTTAACAAAATTCGAAAACTTTTAACAAATGCAAAGAATTTTAAAAATACTAAAAATTAAATAAATTCAAAGATTTTTAGCAGATTCAAAAAATAAAAGAAATACAAAGAATTTTTAAAAATCAATGCATAAAAAAAATGCAAATAATTTAAGAAGCTCCAAGAATTAGATAAATTTAGTGAATTTAAAAATGCAACAAACTAAAATTTCAAATGATGTAAAAACCTCAAAGAATGAATCAAATTTAAGAAATTAAACAAATTCGAAGAATTTGGAAAATTCGAAAAATTAAAAATAAAATAAAAGAATTAAAAAAATCCAAAGAGTTTCAAAAATTGATATTAGTTAACAGCTTTAAAAAAATTTTAACAATTGCAGAGAACTAAAACAATTTATAGAATTTAAAAACTTCAAAGAATTACAAAAATTTTAGCGAATTTAAAGAATTTTTAGCAAATTCAAAGAATAAAGGAAATGCGAAGAATTAAAAAAAATTAATTTTATAAGTGCAAAGAATTTGAAATCTTCGATGAATTAGAAAAATTTTCAAAATTAAACAAATTTAGAAAATTAAAATTTTTCAAAGAAAAACAAATATCAAAGAATTAAAGATATTCAAAAAATAATAATAATTCCAAAATTTCAAACAATTTGGAAAAAAAGCTTAATTTAAAGAGTTAACCAATTTCAAAAACTTTTTAAAAAATCAAAGAATTAAAAACTTTATAAAATTTAAATACATCAAAGGATTACAGAAATTCTAAGAATTTTATAAATTCCAAGATTTTTAACAAATTCAAAGAATAAAATAAATTCTAAGAATTTAAAAACTTTGAAGAATTTGAAAAATCTTTAAAATTAAACAAATTTTAAGATTTTAAAAAATGCAAACAGTTTGAAACTTTAAAAAATTTAGAAAAATTTCCAGAATTTAAAAGAATTCGAAGAACTAAAAAATGTAAAAAATTTCAAAAATTCAAATAACTTAAAAAAATTTAAAGAATATTAAACATTGAAATTAATTAAAAATTGTTTAAGAAAGGATATGTCTCGACTTTTAGTTCCCTAAAGCCGATTTCACTATTAGCATTTTCATATTATCTAATAAATTACAAAATTCAAAGAAGTTTGAAAATACAAACAAAAATAAAAAATGCAAAGAATTACAAGAATTGCAAGAGTTTAAAAAATTGAAATAATAAGAAGAATTAAAAAAATTTAAAGAATCACAAAAATTAAAAGAATTTAAAAAATAAAAAGAATTAGAAAAATGCAAAGATTAAAGAAGTTCGAAAAACAAAAAAAATAAGAAGAATTAAACAAATTCAATAATTTAATAAATCAGGGAACTAAAGATTTCAAATAATTTAAAAAGTTTAAAAAGTTAAAAAATTCAATGAATTAAAACAATCAATAACTTAAAAAAATTCAATGAATTAAAAAAAGATGCAAATGGTTTAAGAAGTTCGAAGAATTAAAACATTTAGTGAATAAAAAAATGGAACGAATTAAAGTTTGCAAAGACTTTGAACAAATATAAAAAAATTTTAAATTCAATCAAGTCCAAGAATCTAATGATTTTAAAGTATTCAATGAATTCATTCAAATTCAAAGAATTTAGAACAATTCTAAGAATCTAGAAGAATTCCAACAGTTTTAAGGAATTCTACAGAATTGAGATCATTAAAAAATAATTCCCAAAAACTTATATAATTCAAAAGAATTCTAAAAGTGCTACAAAATTCAAATAGAAGAATTCAAAACAACTCAAAGTGAATACAAAAGAATTTAAAAAATGCAATGTATTAGGAATCTACATGTTATAAAACAAATTTTTTACAGTAAAAATTAAAAAATATGTTTAATTCTTTTGAAAGCTTCTAAATATATATATATATATTAAATTTACTCTAACCTTTTCAAATCTTTTCATCTTCCAAAATTTTCAAAAATCTGCGTTTTAATCTTTTTTTAATCTCTTCAAAATCATCATTTTTTTTAAATCTGTTTGAAACTTCCGAATTTTTGTTAAGCTTACAAGAATTATTTATAAAATTTTGTAACCCTATAAAATTCTCTACATTCTGTTTTGAAATTTGTGAAAATTATTTTTAATGTTTTGAAATCTTTTTCAATTTTCTTAAAATAGTGATGTTAATTTTATAATAAAATGAAATTACTTTTTTCGAAACTTTGATCTGCAAAATCGATGTTTCAGAATAGTAATTTTTATTAATAGATAAACAAAATGAAAACATTCACTAAAATCATATTCACGCAGTATAGCAACATCTCAGATTTTCAACAACGATGCGTTTAATATTTTAAAAGTATTCGCTAACATTACTTTTTTTGAAGTAGAAACTGTAGAATGTTAATTAAGTTGTTACTACAATAACTAATTTTTTACTTGTACTTTTATTTTGCAGAATCTTTTTGGGGATGTTCTAAAAAGAACTTAGAAGATCTTCCACGCTATAAACTTGGGGTTTATCATTACGAAACTACAATACTTAAAGCAAAATTAAAAGTAAGACCTTTAGAAGCAGGCGCGCATCGTGTAGCAATAGATAGTGCAAAAAATCCAAAGTTTGTCACTGGATTAGTGATTGGTGGCATTTTATGTCCCTTCATGGCTTATACAGTGGCAGACCAGACAACCTTCGAAAGAGTTAAAATACGCATAGTTGGCAACAATGCAAAAATGATTATATCACTACCGAAAAATGATTCTCTGAATCGCTGGTTTGGCCGGAAAGTAAAAGACAAATACATTCGTTGGGCCGATTTACCTCGAGTGAAAGAAGACCCAATAAACACCAAATTTTAAAAAAAATCAATTTTCAGATCGATTCCACATTCAGTTTACATTTCTAAATTGTTTGCAACATTGTAAACTTAAGTTTAATATTTTCAACTTGATTGTTGCAAAGTTGATATAAAAAATTCTGAGTTGATTGCCACCTTGCCAACTTGACTGTATCAGTCTCACATAAGAATCCTCTGCATCGACCGTTTCCGCAAGACTGTTAAGTCAAAATACATTTTATTGCAACATTTTAAACTTGATGGTAACATTTTCAACTTAATTGTAACATTTACAACTTGATTGTAATATTTCCAACTTGATTGAAAAATGTCTGCGTTGATTTCCACCATGATAACTTGATTGTATCATAACCAAATAAAGATTCTTTGAATCGACGGTTCCGCAAGAATATTGAAAAAAAAAACACATTCATTTTACCGAGAGGCTTATTCATTGCTAACTTTATTGTAACAGCGTCAAATTGATTGTAGCATTTATAGCTTCATTGTAACATTTCCAACTGGATAGTAATATTGCCAACTTGACTAGAATATTGTTGAATTAATTGCTACCTACCCATCTTGATTGTATCAGAAACAAAAAAGGATTTTTGAAATGGTCGGTTTCGCAAGACTGTTAAGTCAAAATACATTCGTTTTACGGAAATACCTGCACATTACCAACTTTGTTGCAACATTGTCAACTTGATTTCAACATTTCCAACTTAATTGTAACATTTACAATGTTATTGTAATATCGTCAAATTTGTTAGAAAATTTCTGAATTGATTGCAACCTTGCCAACTTGATTGCATCAACATCAAATGACGATGCTTTAAATCTTTGGTACCGCAAGACAGCTAAGTAAAAATATATTCGTTTTACAGAGCTACCTGTCTATTGCTAACTTGATTTCAACTTTGTTAATTTGATTGTTGAATTTCCAACTTCATTGTAACATTTCCAACTTGATTGTAATATTTCAAACTTAGTTAAAAAATTCTGAGTTGATTTCCATCTTGCCGACTTGATTGGATCAGTACCAAATAACGATTCTCTGAATCGTCGGTTTCGCAAGACTGTAAAATCAAAATACAATCATTTTACCAAGAGAATTGCACGTTGCCAACTAGATTGCAACATTGTCAAATTTATTGTAATAATGTACACTTGATTGTAACATTTTCAACTTGATTGCAATATTGCCAACTTGATTACAAAATATGCTGAATTGATTGCCAACTTGTCCACTTGATTGTATCAACATAAAATAACGACCTTTTAAATTGTCGGTTCCACAAGACTATTAAGTCAAAGCACATTCGTTTTGCCGAAACACCTGTTCATTGCTCACTTTATTGCAGCATTGACAACTTGATTCTAACATTTTCAATATATTCGCTACATTTACAACTTGGTTGTAATCATACCAGATTTATTAGAAATTTTCTGAATTGATTGCAACCTTGCGAACTTGATTGTATCAACATCAAATGACGATCCAATGATTTGTTGTTTCCGCAATTGATTTTACAGGGATACCTGCCTATTGCTAACTTGATTTCAACTTTGT
>NC_046657.1:23409055-23416378 GCF_010883055.1 Belonocnema kinseyi | reverse complement strand
TGATTTTACAGGGATACCTGCCTATTGCTAACTTGATTTCAACTTTGTCAACTTAATTGTAGAATTTCCAACTCGATTATAAGATTTAAAACTTGATTGTAACATTGCCAACTTGATTAGAAAAATTTTTGATTCGATTTTCATCTTGCCAACTTGAATGTATCATTACCAAATAAGGATTCTCTGGATCGTCAGTTCCACAAGACTGTAAAATCAAAATACATTCATTTTACCAAGAGAATTGCACATTGTCACCTTGATTGCAATATTGCCAAATTGATCTAACATTGTCTATTTAATTGTAACATTTCCAACTTGATTGCAATGTTGCAAACTTGATTACAAAATATACTGAATTGATTGCCAACTTGTCAACATAAAATAGCGACCTTTTAAATATTCGGTTCCGTAAGACTTTTAAGTGAAAAATGCACTCGTTTTGCTAAAAAAAACCTGTTCACTTCCCTTTTTTATTGCAACATTGTCAACTTGATTGTAACATTTTTAATATAGTCGTAACATTTACAAGTTGATTGTAACAATGCCAAATTTATTAGAAAAATTCTGAATATATTGCAACCTTGCCAACTTGATTGTATCAACATCAAATGACGATCCATTGATTCTTTTGTTCCGCAATTCATTTTACAGAGATGCCTGCCTATTGCTAAGTTGATTGCAACTGTGTCAAATCGATTGTAACATTTCCAACTTGATTGTAACATTTACAGCTTGATTGTAATATTTCCAAATTGTTAAAAAAATATCAGAGTTGATTTCCATCCAGCTAACTTGATTGAATCAGTACCAAATAAGGATTCTCTGAATCATCAGTTCAGCAAGAATGTAAAATAAAAATACATTCATTTTATCAAGAGACTTCACATTGCCAACTCGATTAGAACATTTCCAACTTTATTGCAACATTGTCAACTTTATTGTAACATTTCCAATTTGATTGAAATATTTGGCAACTTAATTTTAAAATATGCTGAATTGATTGCTACCTTGCCAACTTGATTGTATCAACAGAAAATAACGACCTTTCACATGGTTGGCTTCGCAAGAATATCAAATCAAAATACATTAGTTTTGCTGAAGTACTAGCACTACCTTTATGAGGAGATTGCATTTTTGAAATTTAACCAAATAATTTTTTTTAATTTTGAATTCACGCTTTTTGGATAGATTCTGTTTGAAAATATACGGTATGTTTGAGAAACTAATTTAATGCCAGTAAAAAGCTGTATTTCTTCTTTTTTATGTGAACCCACTGAGAAACTGATTTATAATAAAAAATTACAAAAATGAAACTGCCTTGCGTTACTTATTTCAATTTAATTTAACTTCAAAACTGGATTGCAACACTGCCAACTTTATTGAATCAATATCGAATAAGGATTCTATAAATCGTCAGTTCCAAAAGATTTTTAAGTCGAACCACTTTTTCTTGGCGAGATACCTGCTGAAGATAGTGGGACCAAATTTTAAACGGTCCTAATTTTTATATTGAATCTGCATTGGATTTTCATTGCAAAATTGATTTAAGATTAGTAATATGATTATATCAATATCTAATAAGGGCTCTTTTAATCTCGGTCCCAAAAGATTTTTAAGTAATTTTTAACTAAAAGTACGAGTATACTATTTTTGCTGCGATATCTACTCAAGATATAGAGACCACTTTTTAATGGATTCCCTTAAACTCTGCCAATTCTCTTGAATTCTTTGAATTCTCTTCAGTTCTGTAAATTCCCTTAATTTCTGGAAATTCTTTTGGTCTCCTTAAATTCTTTTAAATTTTTTTAATTATCTTCAGCTAATTAAATTCTGTTGAGTTCTGTTAATTATCTCGATTTCTTGTAAATTTTCTTGAATTCTGTAAACTCTCTTGAATTCTAAAATTTGTCTATAATTCTGATAATTCTGTTGAACACTGAAAATTTCTCTTGTACTTTGTGTTTTTTTTTTCAATTCTTCAAGTTCTGGTAATTTCTTAATTTCTGAAAACTCTCTTTGATCCTGAAAATTCTATTCAGTTCTGAAATCTTTGTATAATTCTGAAAATTCTCCTGCAATCTGAAAATTCTATTCAGTTCTGAAATTTTTGTATAATTCTGAAAATTCTCCTGCAGTCTGAAAATTCTCTTGAACTTCGTGAATTCTTTTGATTTCTCTAAATTCTTTTAAACTCCGTAAATTCTTTAAAATTTTGAAAATCTTCTGAAATTGTGAAAATATTCAAAAATTCTGATAAATTTTCTTGAATTCTGTGACTTATTTTCAGTTGTGTAAATTTTCTTTAATTCTATAAATTCTCTTGAATTCTGTAAACTCTCTTAAATTCTAAAAAATCTCTATAATTCTGAAAATTCTCTTGAACTTTTTGATTTCTTTTTTTTTTCTGTAAGTTCTCTTAAATTCTTCTTGTAAAACATAGAATACAGGCCTTTTAAAATTAAAGCCACAGCATCGAGAACTGTAAATTTGTGATCGTGAATTTTCTTTTGTTAAAAGAGCTTTTTGTATAGTACTTTTATTTATTTTGTTTTTTACAATTAAAAGAAAATCTATCCTTCTTTCTCGAAATTATTCATAACAAATTTATAGATACGTTTTAAGAGCACGTTTTTTGTATCTTAATTTTTCTCATAATTTGTGGCGTTTTCCGAAAAATCTAAGTTTTTATTTTTAATATTCTTTTTTACGAGTAAAGCAAAACCTACTCCTCCTATCTAAATAAAATTAAAATAATTACAAATTTTTAGCTCTTTTTTGGATAAATAACTTTTGCATTTTTGATTAGCAACGATTTACTTTTCCTGACTGTTTTCCATGTCATGCTTTGTTTGGCTTCAAATGTTCTTTTTCTTTTAGTTTTTTAAATTTGAAAATGCTATAACTTTGGTAACTTTTATTTGATTAAAAAAAGTAATGAGAATTAATTGTCGTATTTGCGTGTACTATAAATATCTGCCCACAGAATTTTTAAATCTTGAAAATAGTGGTCTCAAAAATATTTTAATTGCTTTAACTTTTTGAATTTAAAGAAAAATAGCTGGTTAACAAACAGAACAGAACATTGAACAGAAAAAAATTAAGTTTTTGGAAAAATGATACAAAATTCAATGAAATGTTTAACAACAAAATTATTTTGTTTTTGACAGGATGTGCATTTTTTGATTGTTAGAACAAGACGAAAAACACGACTGTATCAACATCAATGCATATTATGAATTTTAATTTTTGTAATAATAGACAAAATAAAGTATAAATGTTAAAGTAACGATGGATAATAAAAATTAGTACTTTATTTTGCAACACCTGAATAAGTAGTGTAGAATCTGAATAAGTAGTATTAGAATGTGTTCGTTAAAGCCCAAGGAGCTTTAACGAAAGAGAATTCACAGTCACCAAATTACAGTGTTGCCGATGCTTTAATCTTTAATTTCAAAAGGTCTGTGCATAAGTGTAGTAGGCAGGTAAAAAACAAATTTAAATACTTGGTTCAAAATCCATGTATTTGATTTATAATCCAAAGTCGTCCTTTTGAATTGCAAATTCTACAATTTGATAGAAAATTTAACTATTTCGTTAAAAATAATGAGTAGAATTTTTTTTAGAAAATTCGCCATTTAGATAAGATATTTATCTTTGTAGGTAGAAAGCTCACCTCTGGTTAAAAATTTAATTATTTTCTTGTAAAGTCAAGTTTTTGGTTGAAAATTTAAATAGTTAGTTAAAAATTCATTTTCTTGTGTGGGAATATAAACTTTTATATTTTTCGATTAAAGATTAAATCGTCTTGTTTGAAAATTCTAAAATTCTAAACAATAGCCAAAAAAACGAGTTCCCAACCCAAAAATACGTATTTTGAACCAAAAATATCAATTTTCGACTATAAAAGAGTTTTCAACAAAAGACATGAATTCCAGAATAAATAATCCAATAAAAAAGATAAGGTTAATTTCAAACAAAACAGTGTGAATTTAAAAAAAGAGGACTTTAAACAAAATAAATAATGTTTGAACCGGAGAGACGGATTTTCAACAAAAAAGTTGTTTTCCAACTAAATTACAAACAAACTAAATTTTGAACCAATTTCATACAAATTGTAGAATTTTGAAACAAAAAATGTGGTTCAAAGAAATAGTTCAATTTCTAACAGCATCATTAAACTTTTAGCAAAATATATAATTTTTCACCAAATATACGAATTCTACAAAGATAAATTTTCATCGAAGAATAATTTTCTATCGAAAGACGCATTTTCAATCAAATACATTAATTTTTAATAAAATACTTGAATTATCAATTTAAGGGTTAAATTTTTCAATGAAAAAGAGAAGTTTACAGCTATTAAAAAATTATCTGGAATTCTTAAATATTTTGAATTCTCTGAATTCTTTGAATTCCTTAAGACTCTCAGAATTTTTGTGGATTCTCAGAATAGCTTTTAATTCTCTGGATTCCTTGCAATTCTCTAAATTCCTTAGAATTTTTCGAATTCCTAGAATTCATGGAAATATTTGGAATTTTCTTAATTGCTTGGTATTTTCTGTGACCGATTTTGAATTATGTAAATTCTCTAATTTTGTGAATTTTCTTGCAATATTTTTAATTCCTTTTAATGCTTTGGATTCTTTGGTATATTTTTTATTGTTTAAAATTGTTTGAATTCTCATGAATTTTCTTCGATTCTTTCGAATTTTTTTTAATTGTTGTAAAATCTTAATTAAGTTCTTTTGAAGTACCGTAAATGTTGTAATTTTCTTTAGTTATCTGCAACTATCTTCAATTACTTCAATCTTTGAATCATTGGAAATCTTCTAAATATTCTGAATTCGTTGCAATTCTCCGAAATTTCTAGTATTCTCTGAATTTGTTTGAATTCTCTAAATTCCTAAGAATTCTCTGAATTCCTTAGAATTCTCTAAATTTCTTATAATTCTCTGAATTCCTTAGAATTCTCTGAATTCCTTAGAATCTCTGAATTCTTTAGAATTCTATTCATTCCTTCGAATTCTCTGAATTCCTTAGAATTCACTGAGTTCCTTAGAATTCTCTGATTTCCTTAGAATTCTCTGAATTTCTGAAAATTCGTTTAGTTCTTTAGGATTCTCTGGCATTTTCTGGCATTTTTTAAATCGTCGGATTCTTCTGAATCTTTGTAAATCTTTTAAATTCTTTAAATTTTTTGAAGTTTCCGGAATTCTTTGAGACTTTCTCAAATTGTTGGAATTCTCTGAATTTCTCGGAATTCTCTGGATTCCTTGAAAATCTCTGAATGTCTTGGAATTTATTGAATTCCTCACAAATTTCTCGATTCCTTAGAATTTCATGGATTCCTTGGAATTCTCTGGATTTCTTGAAATTCTCTGAATTCTTTGGAATTTTCTGGATTCCTAGAGATTGAATTTCTGGTAATTTTCTGAATCCATTGAAAATCTCTGAGTTTCTTACAATTCCCTGAATTCCTTAGAAGCTTTTAAATTCTGTAGAATTCACTGTTATTTTAAATTTTTATTATGTATGAAAAATTATTTTGCTGGCGCTATTATAAGAAAAAGTTTAAAAGAAAAAAAATCTAGGAACGGAGGTCGAGCTGCGTTGAAACAACGTAAAGTTTTAAATTACCTACGCTGGAAGAAAGACTTTATAATAAGACGCCGCTAGGAGGTTCGTGCAGAAATGCTAAAAGAAGTATTAAAAAAAAATAATGATAATCAGCACGAAAACCTCAGGAGATCCAACTTTTAAATGATACCCCGACAGCTTTTGAAAATTCTAATTATTTATTATTTAAATAAAAGACCCTATTCTTAAAGCTATTCTAAAGAGTTCGGGTTCAGATCTCCTTTATCATTAAGATTATATTAAGATGGAAATTGGCGCAGAATCTCTTGCTAGAGAAAATGTTTTAAACTTTTTAAAAGTTTTTATATTATTTATAATTCTTTCAGTTAATTATAAATTTTTTTGATTATCTTAAAGTATTTTAAATTATCGTGAATTTCATTAAATTATCTTAAATCCTTTTGAATTGTAATGCGTTTTGGTAATTATCTTCAACTTTTTGGGATTACGTTGTATTTTTTGGAATTCTTTTGTATCTTCTAAACATGTATCATGTTTGAATTCTTGGTTTCGGTGAATTCTATTGACTACTCGGAAAATTCTGATGAATTCAGTGAATTCTCATGACAACTCGGAAAATTCTTGTGAATTTAGCGAATTCTCTTGACAATTCGGAGAATTCTTTTGAATTCGGTGAATTCTTTCGAATTCGGTGAATTCCGTTGATTTCTTTGAATTTTTTTTAATCTCGTGAATTCTCTTAAATTCTCTTAAATTCTTATAATTCTATGGATCCTTGGATTTTTATGGAATCCTCTTAAATTGGGTTCATTCTTTTGAATTTTGTAAATTTTCTTCAATTCTGTGGGTTATATTATATTTGGTATTCTCTCGAATTCGGTAAATTTTTTTCAATTTTATCAATTTTCGTGAGTTCTCTTGAAATAGGTCAATTCTCTTGAATTCTGTCAATTTTCTTAAATTATGTGATTTATCTTGAATAATAAGAATTCTCTTGAATCCTGTAAATTCTCTTAAATGCAAAGAATTCTCTTGAATTCTTTAACATCTTTTGAAATTTTTGCATTCATCAAATTATTTTGAATTCTCTTTAATTATCTGGAATTCTTTTGAAGTATTTGGAATCCTTAGTGATTATTTTTAATTTTTGAGGGCTATGTAATATTCTGTGGAGTTCTCCAAAATTCGTAAAATTATTTTAAAATTTTTTATCCTTTTAACTTTCTGAATTATGTTAATTAACTAAAATATTTTAAATTCTATGAATTTAATTTAAATTATCTTTTCATTTTTCTCAAATTATTTTGAATTATCTTGAATGATTTTAATGTATTTTGTAATCAAATTATTTTTAAACGTCGTGAATGCTCTTGTATTCTGGTAACTCCCTTGAATTTGTGAATTTTCTTGAATTCTGTCAATTCATTGAATTCTCTTAAAATCGAATATTTCTCCTAAAAATCAGGGCATCTTCTTGAATTATGTGAATTTTCTTGAACTATAAGTATTCTCTTGAATTTTCGTAAATTCCCTTAAAATCATTAAATATTTGTGATGCTTGAATTCTCTCAAATTATATGAATTCTATTGAATTATATTGAATCCTATTGAATTCATGGGATACTTTGCGACGCAGTGAATCCTATTATTATTATTATTATTATTATTATTATTATTATTATTATTATTATTATTATTATTATTATTATTATTATTATTACACCA
>NC_046657.1:23380986-23408955 GCF_010883055.1 Belonocnema kinseyi | reverse complement strand
GTTTCCGAATTTCCCAGTAACTGCATATCGAAGCACAATTTTAAGAAAGTGTATTTATACCAAATTGAAAATTTTCTATTTTGCTTTTTCTCCAACCGAGATCCTCTTGAATTCGGCTAATTCTTTCGTAGATGTTGAAACATTTGGAATTCTCGTGAATTCTTTCATATTTTTCTTTAGTTGTTTCGAAATCTTCTCAATTTCTTAAAATCCTTGGAATACTTTGGAGTTCTCTAGAATTCTTCAGGATTACTTGAATTATTTTTCATTTATTTATTCTTGCAACTTTCAAAATTTTCTTAAGTCACTTAAATTTTTGATTTCTTAAAATTCATTTGAAATATCTTCAATTCTTCTGAATCTTTTTTAATTCTGATAAATTTTCTTGGATTATTTTTATCACCGTTAATTATTTTTATTCTTTTGGATTATTGTCATGATCTTGAAATCTTATGAATCATCTTGCTTTTCTAAACAATCTTGAATTCTTTACAATTTTCCTAATTTTTTTTAGTTATGTTGACTTCTTTGGAATTCTTTGAAAATTTTTGAATTGTTTTGAATTATCATGAATGCTTTTGTATATTATCATTTTTTGAACTTTTTATGAATTATTAAAAATATATTTTGTCAAATTATGTTGAATTCGGTGAATTTCTTAAAATTTTTTAATTATTTTCAATCTTTTGAAATCTTTTATATTCTTTTAATTTTTTTTTATTTCTTTCGAATTGTTTGAATTATATTTAATTCTTGGAATTCTTCATAATTGTTTAACTTGTTTATAAATTTTTTAATTCTTCATCATTTCTTGACTTGTTTGTAATTATTTGAATTCTTAATAATTTCTTAAATTCTTTATGAGTCCGTCAATTATTTATGATTCTTTGAAAATATATTCTTTTAAGTTGTCTTCAATTACAGTGAAACTCTTCTATAGCGCCGATTTTGGGGCTTTAGGTGGGTGGGAACTAGCTCATTATAGACGGCTTCGCTTTTGTTTGTTGACGTCTTAGTGACAACTGCAGACCCCGTGAACCCCGCGCATCTCCTGTTACACCTAATTGCGGCGCCGCGTCAATTCTCGAAAGAGCTGTAGAAGGGAGGGCTATTAAAGGTTCTCATTGTATTAGAAATTATCTTGAATTTGTTGAATTCGCTAAAATTTTCGAATTTTTTTGTATATTTCCTTAAATTCTCTATAAGTCTTTGATATAATAATGTGTTAAACTATTTCGAATTATTGTGTATTACCTTGAATTGTTTCAATTATCTTATATTCTGTGAACTATTTTTAATTTTCAAAATATCTTTATTTCTGTGAATTCTCTTTAATTCGGTGAATTTGATGCATTCTCTAGAATTACTTTATATTTTTCACTTTTTTAAATTTTTTCAATTCTTTTGAATTCTCTTTAATTATCTTGAATTTTTTTGAATTCCTGAGAACTACATAAAATTCTGTAAAAATCTCTGGAGTTCTTAAGATTTATTTAGAGTTCTCTCTAGTTCTGTGAACTCACTTTAATTATTTAAACGATCAACAATTCTGCGAATTGTCTTGAACTTCTTGAGTTCTCTTGATATCTTTAAAACAAATCGTAAGTTCTTTGAATCCTTCAAATTCTTTTGAGTTCCGTTGAATTATTTTAAATTAACTTACATTTCGTTATATTCTTTTGAGCTCTATTGAATTCGGTGAATTTTTGTGAATTCTCTAATTTTTTAGATTCTTTTAATTCTCTGGAATTCCCTTGAATTATCACATTCTTTTGAATCTTTGGAAATCTTTTAAATTCGTTGAATTCTTTAGAATTCTCTGAATTGTTTATATTATTAAACAACGTTTTGATAATTGAATTCTGGCGTTTATAGACATTTCTATTTATTATTTACTTCAAATTCAAATCTCTTCGAATTCAAATTTCTTAAAAGTAGGAACTGAAGGCGTATAGAATTTTCTATAAAATAATTACGTTCTCTGGATTGTATTACCAAATGACGATAAAGCTTATTTAAAATTTCTATGTGCCTAACCTAATTTATGCAATACCTTTTTATTAAAATTTATTCATAATAAATTTTAATAATTAAAGGTTTATTTATTTTTGTGGTTACACAAATATAATTTTCTTATGATCCTTAGAAAAATTAAAAAATATTTATAAAAATTATAGATACTTTAAATAACAAATTTAACAACAAAGTCCTTCTTCGACCTAATTGCTTAATTATTATACCAAAAAGATGAATGCTAAACGAAAAATGTAATGTAATTTTTATTCGTGTGAAAGATGAGTTGAATTCATTAAAGAAGACAACTTTTCAAAAAAATAGTTTTCTTCTTGATGAAAAATATTAATTTTCAATCAGTTATATTTTAAACCAAAAAGTAACAAATATTTTCCATATGAGACGAATTTTGTACAAAAAGGACAAATTCTTCAACCCGAGAATATGAATTTGCCACAGAAAATTTATTTTTTAACCACAAAGGTGCATTTTCAATCAAAAATATTAATTTTTTGCCACAAAAGATAATTTTCAACAAAATGTTTTTGAACAAAATAGTTGAATCTTTATTAAAAAATGAATTTAATTTTTAACAAAATATTTTTGATTTTATTTTAAAAAGATGAAATTCCTACAAAATAAAACAAAAATTGAGTTAAATTGTAATTTGAAGGGAAAAAATGTTCAATACAAAATAAAAATGTCTAATAACTATTTATTGTTTAAGTTTCTTTTTTTTAAACTTATATAACCTACAAACTTTCTAAGAACATTTATTTATTTTACATAATCTTACCATATTTTAGGAAAATTTTTATTTAAAAAGATATTCATCATTTTTCGAATCAAAGGAAATCATTACAATGGTTTATAAATTTTTTCAATGTTTTCCAATATTCTTTAAAAATGTATTTTAAATTATGTGAATTTTTCCTGAAACATTGAAAAAAAATTTCTACTTTAAATATATCCTTTTAATTCATTCATTTTTTCGCTTCGTTTTTTAAATGTTGCAAACATTTTTAAAATTATTTTAAAAGCTTCTAATTTCTTTTTCGAAATATTTTTAAATATTCAAAGATTAAAATTAATTAATTCAAGAAAATCAAAAGGTGGATTTTCTCAAAAAGACCACATATGGATATACAATATTTTTTTTTAAATGTCAATAATTTTTATTCATGCTTAATTTTATGTTTCAAAAAAAAACAATTAAAATCACACATTGGGATGACCTAATTTTAACAAAAAAATGTTTAAATACTGAATGTTGAAAAATATAATTACCGAACTACAAAGTTACTCAAATTTCAAATTTGGAATATATTTAATAAAAAAATATAGATATTCCGAAAGAAAACGTTAATAAAACTAGAAAATTTAGAAATTTCAAGTTTCAGAAATTTTTCTAAAATAATGTTCAAAATCCCGAAATTTCGACGTGACGAAATTATAAATTCTTCAAGTTAGTTAATTTCGGAAATTTCTAATTACCAAAACTTCGATTTGCAACAAACCAAAACTATTTAAATTTAATATTTTAAGTATGTTAGAATAATATCTTATTTAATATCCTGCATTGATTTTAGCTGATAAAAATATTAAATATAAATTTGTTGGAGGAGTTGAAATCTTCAGTTATTTGGGATTTCAAAAATTTCAAAAATTCAGGTTTAAAAATTTTTGTAATTATTTGAAAGGACCAGTAATTAAAATATTACATTTTTTATTGTCCAGCAAAATGACTAACACTTACACTTTATTTAATAAATTGGGGAAAAAAGGATTTTTTAGGATAACCAAAAGTATGCAGATAACTTTTCATACAAGAGAAATAATTCTCTACCAAAAAATAGGAATTTTCAACCACATAGTTTAATTTTTCACTAAATAGGAAAATTTTTCAATTTACAATGGAAACAAATTTTCAACAAAATTGCTAAATTTTCATCCATAGAAATGAATGCTTAACTAAAAAAATGACTTTTCAACCAAAAATGTAAAAGTTTAAATTTTAGATAAAAAGTATGGAGCAGTTAAATTTCCATTTATAATAATTAAATTTTCAATCAAACAAAAAGCGACTTTTCAACAATATAGTTAAATTATCAATCAAAGAAATGACATCGCAAGCAAAAATAATAATATTCTAAAAATAACGACGATTCTTCAAACAAAAAACATATAAATATTCAATCACATCATTGAATTTTCAACTAAAAAATGTAAATTTTTAACCACAAATGGAATAGTTAAATTTTCAATATAAAAATAATTTCCCAAAAAAAGAAGTTTCAAGGACATTTTCAAATTTTCGACCAAACAATTCTTCAAATATTTTCAAACAAGGAGAATAATATTCTGCCAAAAAGCCGAATTTTCAACAAAGTACATGAATTTTAGACCGCATAATTAAACTTTAAACTGAAAAAAAAAGTTTTATGCAAAAGTTGAACAAGTTTAATTTTTAGTTCCAATAATAATTTTAAACCAAAAAAAAGTTTTAACAAAAAACTTCAAGTTTATTCCAAAGAAATCAATTTTTAACTAAAAAAGATCAATTGAAGAAAGAACCGAATGTTTAACAAAATCGGTAAATTTTCAATCATTTTCAAACAAAAAGAATAATATTCTACAAAAAAAGACTAATTTTCAAATGATTGCATGAAGTTATAACTATATATTTGAATTTTCAAACTGAAAAAGATACGCTTTTAATAAAAATTATCATATTCATTTAATTACATTTTTTAATTAATTAATTATGAAATAGTAAATTATAATTACGAATAAAAACTAATTTGCAATCAAAAAGATGAATTTTTAAATAGGAATAATATATTTGTACCAAAAAGACAAATTAAATTCTTGAATTTTCAGCAGAAAAAATAAATAATTTAATGAATAATTAATAATAACTAAATAAATAATGAATAATAAATTTTTCAAGGAAAAAAACTATTTTTAATAGAATACATAAAGTTTTAAACAAATGGTTTATTTTCCAACTAAATAAGATACATTTTCAACCAAAAATGAAATAGTTGATTTTTCAAAAAAAAAAAAAAATACTTTTTAACAAAATAGTTGAATCATCAACAACAAAACATGTTTTTCATGCAAAAAGACGTTTCTTCAATTTAAAAAAAAAAACATTTTGTGACTGAAAACTTAAGCATATATGTTTGAGTTTCTAGATAAAGAATTTATTCTTAGTCCAAAAAAAAATTTCTTTAATGCTTTAATTTCCAACCATAGAAATCAACTTTTAACGTTCTTCTTTCGTTTATCATGACAGTTTTCTATTCAGAGATAGTTGTGAACCATACCTAATCAGATGAAATTAAAGCCTAACGCAATTCGAAAATTATTTAACGTACCAAATCCACCAAACCCGATCGAAAAACTGAAATGCAAAAAAGTTTGTCATTATAAAATTTTAACAATATTTTTGTAAACATTTAGGTTAATATGTCGATAAAAAATAAGAATTGTTATTTTAAATATTAAAATTGTATAAGAGCTTTCAATTGAAACATAGAGAATAAAATAATGTTTTTAAATTGAATTTATAATTGCGTGTAAAAAACTTCAAATAAGAGTTTATGTTTATTTAGAATTACATAAAATTTCTAATTAATTGTTAAAACCCACGTGATATCGGTAAGTAGAATAATTTGCCATTTTTTCTTATAAGTTGATCATTTATATTATAAGGTTTAAAAGTATTTATATTACTAATAATATTATTATCTTGAAATATCACAGCTAACTTAACTTTATTTTTGTTACGCATTACTATTTGATTAGCTTCTAAACAAAAATTTATCTCTTAAATATCAATACGAAGACAGTGATTTTGAATTTCGCGGGGCACCAAAATGGTAGCTTGCCTATTCCCATCATGCATCATTCCATTTAATGAGGAGTTACGACTCACCAGAGTGCGCGATCTGTTTGGGTCCGTGTTCTGCGAAAATTCAAATTTAGTTAATCAAAAATAGCTTTTTTTATGCAAATTATTAATAAAAGTGTATAGTTCATTTGTGAAATAGAGTGAAAGAATAAATTTTTAAGTTTGAACAGAAAAAATTTAATATATTTTAATTACTGGTGCCTTTTTCATGCGTAGTGCTAAATTTTATAAAAATAACATTATTATCTACTGAAAAAAATGCAAAATACTTGTGACAAGCTTCGCTATTTGTAATACGAAATAGTAGAATTTTTAACTAATAAAGATCAATTTTGAACAAAAAATGTAATAATTCAATTTTCAACCATGAAGATGAATTTTCTAACAAAAATACGAAGATGAATATGCAACTAATATTTTTATATTCATTTGTTTTAAACGTAAGTTTCTACTAGAAAGACGAATCTTCAAAAAAAATCATGAATTTGCAACTAAATATTTGATTTTTTAACCAAATTTTTAAATTTTCAACAAGAAAATAAATTGTTAAACAAAAATGCAATAGTGAAATTTTCTGCCAAAAAAATTAATTTCTGACAATATAGTTCAATTTATATTAATAGAAGTGAATTTCGATCTATAAAAGTAAACGCTTTCAAACAAAAATGGAATAGTTAAACTTTCTATTCGAAAAGTTAATTTGCAAATAAACAAAAGAAGCAAAATTATCATTAAAATTGGTCCAAACAAAAAAATGTTATGTTGAATATAAAACAGTTAAAATCAAACAAAAAAGACGAATTTTAAATAAAATACTTCATTTTCAAGTTCAAAAAATAATTTTCAATACAAAAATTTCAAACAAATAGTTAAATTTTTATCGACAAAAATTGAACTCCAAACTAAACTGAATGAATTTGCAAAAAAATTTGGACAAAATTAATTTTCAAACACAGTGAATTTTTTCCACTAAAAAGATCAATTTTCAAACCAACAAAAAAAAGAATTTAAAATCAATAGTTCAATTTTCAACCAAAAAATGATTTTTCAACGAAAAAGATTATTTTCAAAGCATTCATGTTAATTCTTAATAAGAAGAGACGACGTAAACTGTAATAGTTGATATTTCTACCGAAGAATATTTTTAATTAAAAGTCGTTGGATTCAATCAAAGAAGGACGAATTTTCTACAAATCGTGTAACTTTTTAAATAAAAAATATTGGTTTTTTAACCTAAACTAAAACAGAAAAAAATAAGACAAATTTTCAACAACAACAACAAAAAGGTTAAATTTTCAACCAAAATGAAAAAACTTTAACCAATACAATTTTGATAAAAAGCAGTTGAATTTAACAACAAGGAAAAAAAAGGACAACGATTTTTCTCAAAACAGTTATAAAACTCTATAAAAAATAGAAAGGTTTTGAAAACATTTACTATGAAACGTTCGCTCATTGCACAATAATGTTATATTTGTGAAATTCATAACTCTGCATGAAAAACTGACCGTACTTGAAATATCAGAATTTTTCTTTTCAAACTCAATTACTCAATTTTAAAATTAATTTTTTGCATGAGTTGTTAACATTTTTATTAAATTATACAAAAAAGCTTTTTTTCATTGATTAAATTTGAATTTTCGCAGAACTCTGACCCGATTGGCCGCCGGAATGCAGCCATCTTGCTAGATGACTGGGATCGATTTTGCGCCATCTGGACGGCAATAAAGGTTACCATAATTAAAATTATTTTACAGCTAACCTCTTTTCCAGCCCCCTGGGACTTTGAGTTGAAGATGTAGAATGTGTTGAAGGTGGCCGAGTGGTGGCGCCAGCTATGCAGTTGGCCTATGATCGTTGCAAAACCGTGGCAAAAGAATAAAGTAGAATTTGACAACGCATTAAAAGTAATTTTCTGACAGTTTTAATTGTTTTAATTTTTTAATTTTGCTACCACATGTGCAATAAGATTGTAAGGAAATTAAAAATTAATTATATTATTCATTTTAAAATGTTATTTATAACTTTTGAATAGTCACAGATGGAAATAAAATAAGAAACAACATTTTTCCTCCAAATATAATAATTTAAAGAATAACAAAAATAAAACTTAATGAATTTGTACCCAAAGCTGCGAGAAACAAATAGTTTCCGTTCTATTTTTGTATGCTTTTTTTAATAAGCTAGGGAAACACACACATATTATTTTTTAAGTTTCTGACAAATTTTTTCGAATCTTCAAACATAAGTCATTTTTAAACATTTACATTTTTTCAATGTTACGTTTATAGAAGTAAATAACTTAAAATAAAAAAAATTACAATTATTTTGAAAAAGTAGAACATTTAATAAAAAGTACATTGACAAAAATATTTCATCATTATATTTTAATAATAATAATTGGAAAGAGACGTTTATAAACATTATTTCTTAAGAATATAATAATCAAATATTTTTGTGACCAAATTGTTTTTAATGTTTATAGTTCCCAAAACTTTGATGCGGATTTAAAATAACAGTGATTGAAAAAATTTGCAATTATTGTTATTTTAAATTCTAAAGGTCATTTTGGAAACTTTAATTTATTCATTAAAAATACATTTTGGTTATGAAAATATTTTATTATTTTAGTTTAAACAATAGAATAATAATTACAAAAATTAATAATTTTTTAAACTCGGAAATTTTCTTAAAACAATTCAAAACATCTTTCTTATCAATATTATTTATTAAAAATTAAATAATTAAATATTTTTATTTAAAAAATTATTTTTAATGTCAAAGGTTCCAAAAATATTGTTTGGATTTAAAATAATAATGAATTAAATGATTTTCCTGAATAAGATAATTCAAAGGAGTTTATAATATTACCAAATTTAGAAAATTCCTGAATAATAAAGTTATGTACAGAAAATAGTCAAATATGTCGAAAAAGAATCTGAACGTTTTTAAAACAATTTCTTCGGACTATATTTGTTTTTTGTTGTAGATGCTTCCGTAGTTTTGAAAATAATAGAAAATAATTGCAATCTTGAAAAGAAACAGAAAAATTGTCTCAAGATTCATGGTTAAATTTCAAATTATTTCTTCATTTTGAGAAAGGGATTATAAAAGAAAATTAAACCAGAATTACAAAATCACAAAAAGAATTATATGATGCTCAATAAATATGTCAAAGTTTCAAACAATTAAAAATTGATTTGAAACTTTTGAAAATTTTCATTTTTTTTAATGCAGACTGTTTCAGATTTTGAAAAAATAAGCTGAATTAAAATTACAAAAGTTTTCAAGTGAATGAAAAAATTGTCTGTAGATTCTCAGGAAAATGTTAAATGTTTTTTTTTTATTTTGAAAAATTAACTTTAAAATTTTTAAGGTCAATTCGAAAATTTTTAGAAGACACTCAGAACGTTTAAAAGCGGTTTCAAATTCTTAGCTTATACCGAGGAAAAGACTTATTTAAGCTATTGAATAAAATCTGTTAAAATATTTAATATTCTATATAAAAGAGCAATATTATTTTAAAAGAAAAAACTTGTAACAAATACTAAGAAACAAAAGAAATTTATGTAAAGTTATATATACAAAATTGATTATTTCCTATTGAATAAATGTTATTAATTTTTTATTGCGGTGAAAGAATATGTATGCCTGATACTTCAAATTTTGACCAAAAACTTTTATACATGTATAAAAAATATTTTGTTTTATAAATGATGTATTATTTTATTAATTTTACCTACCCCCTTTTAAAGAAGTGCATTTAAATACATAATTAGTTTATTTAAATATTTGAAAATCCGAAATGAATTTAAATAAATATTATATAATATAATTTAAAATATTATAAAGTTTAGACTACTTTTTGTGCGAAAATTCAAATATTACACAAATAATTATGTCTGATATAATTGCGAATGAATAGCAAACTATTTGTAATTCAAAAGATTCAAAAAATCCTAATGATTATTATCTTTTACCCAGAAAATTCAGAAAATTAATTTTATTTCACAAACGTTTTGTTTTTCACACTTTCGCCTTGCATTATTTGAATTCTAGACCAACTGCACAGCTGGCGCCGCCGCACGGCGACCGTCAACTCTCATGACAAAAATTTTCCACAGGCCTCCAGAAGAATGGCATGGGGCTACTCTTTTTGGTGATCTCATGTTCCCATACATCGTGGGCGAAAATATATTTTCCTAAATCCAAATTTGGTTCGGGATTAAGAAAACGTGATAAAAACTCGATATTCGTATCCTTCTTGGATAAAATAAATATTTTTTAAAGAAGGTAAGTGTCAAAAATACGGAATTCATTTGAATTTGGTTTGGTATCAAACTAGAAAAAAACTCAAACCTATCGAAAAATAAATTTGGGAAATATTTTTTCGGTACTTGAATCCTCAAAATCAAAATTTAGACTTAATTTTAGTTAATTACATTATTCGGAATAATTTGCTTATTCATAATTCGGCGTAGGACGTGTATATTTTGGAAATTTCGTCTTGATTTAAAGTGAAAGTGAATTACAAGAACATTTGTTATTGCGAAAGACGTTTAACATTTTCAAAACTGAAAATGAGTTAACAATTTTATTTTAAAATACTCCTTGAAGTTAAGTTTTCAAGTTTTTTATTCAATTTTAAGACAAAATAAATGATTAAACTGTTTTAGAAGATATTTTTTAGGTTAGGTTCCGAATACGTGAACTTGTATAATTTAAAAAAGAAATAAAAATAAAACGCAGTAAAATAACGCCATTATAAATTAGTGAAAAATCGGTTGAAAATTTAAGATTCATTTTTTTTAATGAAGGTTAATTATTTCAATTCGTAATTCACTTCTTTGGTTGAAAACTTGAATATTTTGTTAAAAATTGGCATATTTTGTGTAAATTTTGTTTTTTGTGTTGTTGCAATTTATTTTTTATTTAATAATTTATCAATTTTAATTAATTATTCAACTAAATGGTTGAAATTATACATATTTGGTTAAAAAGTTATATATTTTGTCTCTAATGTATATTTTTTGGTTTAAAAATGCAAAAGTTCAGTTAAAAATTAATCTGTTTTAGTTGAAAATAAGTCTGTTTGACTTGAAAGTTATTAATTTGTTATAAATCTTCTATTTTTTGTTTAAAAGTTATTTTTTTCGTAAAAATTTCACCTTTTGTGCTTTTGAGAATTTAACATTTATTTAGAAAAATTATATTTTCAATTCGAAAATTCAAATATTTGGTGAAAAGTTGACCTAATTTTTTTTAATTCATTCTTTTAGTCGAAGAATTTAATTTTGATTAAAAATGATTTTCTTTAGTTGAAAATTTGAATATTTTTTTCAAAATTAGTTCTTTTTGGTTTAAAATTATTTTCTTTTCTAGTCAAAAATTAGGTATTCCAGTTTTGGGTAAATAATTGATATTTGTCAGGTCATAATTTAACTATTTGATTGAAAAATTATCATTTTTGGTGGAAAATAAATTTTTTTTAATTTTTTTTGAAAATTCAACTGTTTGGTTGAAAATTAGTTATTTATTCTTGAAAATTCAGTAATTTTATTGCATTTTTTAAATATTTTGTTTTAAAAGTTTATCTTTTTGTGGAAATTTCATCTTTTTTTTTTTTGTCAAAAATGAAAATTTTTGTTAAAAATTAATCTTCTTTGAATAAAAATTAACTTTTTATTGAAAATTCAGATTTTGATGTTAAAAATCAAACTGTTATATAAAAAATTTGTATTTCGACTCCAAAATTCAACTTGTTTAAAAGTTAACTACTTTCTCCAAAATTCTTTTTCTGAGTTCAAGATTTGAAATTTTAATTAAAAACTTATTTATTTGGTTAAGAATTTAAATATTGTGTTGAACTCTTTTGTCAAAATTAATTTTTTTAAATAAAAATATAACTTCCATTTTTGTTTAAATAATTGATATTTTTTAATAACAATTCAACAATTTGATTCAATTTTATTTTTTTTCCTTTGAAAATTTCTTCTCTTTTTGTGGAAATTGCATCTATTTTTTGTCAAAAATGTCTGGAATTGTCGAGAAATTTTTCCGAGAGCGTGCTTAATTTATTTAAATCATAATTTTGCGATTTCGTTGTAATTTTTTTTTTTTAATTAATTTTTGTTACTTAAATTTGAACTGGTCTATTTTTGGTTAAAAATTGATCGTTTTCATTTAAAAATTCTTTTTTCTTTCTTTTGATAATTTTTTCTTTGTTGAATGCAAATTCTTTTCATTAAAAAAATTTAAACCATTTTTTTTTATTCAAATATTAATTACTAAATTTTTATTTCAAAAATCCCTTTTTTGTGATTAAAATTTAACTACTTGGTTAAAAGTTAAACTCTTTCTTTGAAAATGATTTTTGTTTTTTTTTTTTGCTGAAAATTAAATTTTTTTAAACTGAAGATATAACTATTTCAATGGAATATTCCATAATTTTAGTTGAAAATTCACGTATTTTGTTGAAAATTGTTTATTTTTTTCATTAGAAATTAATCTTCTTGTTTCAAATTTCGTATTTTTAGTTGAACATTCAACTTTTTTAGTTAAAAATTTATCGTTTTAATTGAAAATTCATCTTTTTTTATACAAAATTTGTCGTGAACAATTAATTTTTTAAATGTAAATTAAATTATTATATTTTTTATTGAAAACTGATCAATATTAGTTCAAAATTCAGCTACTCCAGTTAAATATTCATCATTTTAGTTGAAAATTTATCTTTTTGGTTAAAAATAAATTTACATTGTTGAAAGTTAAAAATATTCTTTAAAAAATTTTATCATTTTTGATAAAAAGTTTGTTGTTAAAAATTAATTTTATTATTGAAAATTAATTTGTTCCATTTTTGGTTGAAAATTGACATTTTTCTTTTTTTAATTGAAAATTCATTCTTTGGCTTAAAATTAAACTACTTCAGTTAAATATTCATCATTTTATTTGAAAATTTGTATTTTTGATTAAAAATAAAACTACTTTGTTGAAAGTTCAAAATCTTTTGTTGAAAATTAATCATTTTTAAAAAAAAAATTCTTGTGGAACATTAATTTTTGTAATGAAAATTAAATTATTTCATTTTCGGCTGAAAATTGATTATTTTTAGTTAAAAATTCATTTTGTGGTTGAAAATTCAATTATTGCAGTTAATTATACATCCTTTTAGTTGAAAATGTATCTTTTTGCTTGAAAATAATTCTACTTTGTTACATTTTTTGTTTGACAATTCATAATTTTGGTTTAAAAGTCATCCATTCCAGTTAAAAATTCATAATTTTAGTTTATTTTGGGTGAAAAATTAATTTTTGTAATGAAAATTAAATAATTAGATTTTTTATTGAAAACTGATTAATTTTAGTTCAAAATTCAACTATTTGCTTGAAAATTCATATTTTTTAGTTGAAAATTGATTCTTTGGTTTGAAATTAAACTACTCCAGTTAAATATTCATCATTTTATTTGAAAATTTATCTTTTTGTTTAAAAATAAAACTACTCGTTTGACAGTTAAAAATATTCGGTTAAACAAATTTATTATTTTTAAGCATAAATTTGTCGTGGAAAATTAATTTTATTAATGAAAATTAAATTGTTCCAATTTTGATTGAAATCTGATATATTTTTTAGTTGAAAATTCATTTTGTGGTTAAAAATTCAACTACCCCACTTAAATATTCATCATTTTAATTGAAAATTTATCTTTTTACATGAAAATAAAACTACTTTCTTGAAAGTTAAAAATCTTTTGTTGAAAATTTATCATTTTTGATAAAAAACTTGTTTTGGAAGATTAATTTTTGCCATGAAAATTAAGTTCTTTCATTCTTGGCTGAAAATTGATATTTTTTCGTTGAAAATTTATTTTTCGGTTGAAAATTCAACTACTCCAGTTAAATATTCATCATTTTAGTTGAAATTTTTTTTTGCGTGCAAAATAAAACTATTTCGATGAAAGTTAAAAATATTTGATTATACAAATTTATCATTTATAATAAAAAATTTGTTGTGGAAAATTAATTTTATTAATGAAAATTAAATTATTCCAATTTTGGTGGAAAATTGATTTTTTTAAATTGAAATTTCAACTACTTTAGTTACATATTCATCATTTTTATTGAAAATTTATCTTTTTGGTTGAAAGTAAAATTACTTTGTTGAAAGTTAAAAATCTTTTGATGAGAATTCATCATTTTGGTTTAGGATTCATCAATTTGGATACAAAATTTGTTGTGGGAAAATCAGTTTTTGTAATGAAAATTAAATTATTCCATTTTTGGGTGAAAATTAATCAATTTTAGTTCGAAATTCAAGTATTCGGTTGAAAATTAATGTTTTTTAGTTAAAAATTTATTTTTTGGTTAAAAATTAATTCAATTAATTCAATTGAAAATCCATAATTTTAGTTTTAAATTCATCAGTTTGAATAACAAATTTGTTGTGCAAAATCATTTTTTGTAATGAAAATTAAATTATTTTATTTTTGACTGAAAATTTATATTGATTTCAAATCGTAGATTTCAAATTCTTTATGTCTTACGGTCCAATCGTAAATCGAAAAAATAAATATGAGTCAAAAAAACATGTTCTTCGAAACTCAGATATTTATTTAATAGAAAAAACTCCTATCAAAAATTTATATTTTTTAGTTTAAAATTCATCTTTTGTTTAAAATTCAATTCTTCTAGTTGAATATTCATCGTTTCAATTAAAAATGTGTCTTTTTGCTTGAAAATTGATCACTTTGGATACAAAAATATTTGTAGAAATTTAATTTTTGTAGTGAAAATTAAATTATTACATTTTCGGTTGAAAACTGATCTGTTTTAGCTCAAACTTCAACTATTTGCTTGAAAATTGATATTTTTTAGTTGAAAATTCATTCTTTGGTTTAAAATTAAATTACTACAGTTAAATATTCATCATTTTATTTGAAAAATTATCTTTTTGGTTAAAAGTAAAACTACTCTTTTGACAGTTAAAAATCTTTTGTTGAAAATGTATCATTTTTGATAAAAAAATTTGTTTTGTAAGATCAATTTTTGCCATGAAAATTAAGTTCTTTCATTCTTGGCTAAAAATTGATGTTTTTTCGTTGAAAATGTATTTTGTTGTTGAAAATTCAACTACAAAAGTTAATTATTCATCATTTAAGTTGAAATTTTTTTTTGCGTGAAAATAAATCTACTTTGTTGAAAGTTTCAAATCTTTTGTTTGAAAATTCATCATTCTAGTTTAAAATTAATCTTTTGGGTTAAAAATAAAACTGCTTTGATGAAAGTTAAAAATATTCGTTAAACAAATTTATCATTTATAATCAAAAATTTGTTGTGGAAAATTAATTTTATTAATGAAAATTAAATTATTTCAATTTTGGTGGAAAATTGATTTTTTTTAAATTGAAATTTTAACTACTTTAGTTAAATATTCATTATTTTTATTGAACATTTATCTTTTTGGTTGAAAGTGAAATTACTTTGTTTAAAGTTAAAAATCTTTTGTTGAAAATTCATCATTTTGATTTAGGATTCATCAATTTGGATAAAAAATTTGTTGTGGTAAAATCAGTTTTTGTAATTAAAATTAAATTATTCCATTTTTGGTTGAAAATTAATGTTTTTTAGTTAAAAATTTATTTTTTGGTTAAAAATTAATTCAATTAGTTCAATTGAAAATCCATCATTTTAGTTGTAAATTCATAAGTTTGAATAACAAATTTGTTGTGGAAAATCATTTTTTGTAATGAAAATTAAATTATTTTATTTTCGATTGAAAATTTATATTTTTTAGTTTAAAATTCATCTTTTGTTTAAAATTCAGTTCTTCTAGTTGAATATTCATAGTTTTAATTAAAAATGTGTCTTTTTGGTTGAAAATTTATCACTTTGGATACAAAAATATTTGTAGAAATTTAATTTTTGTAGTGAAAATTAAATTATTACGTTTTCGGTTGAAAACTGATCTGTTTTAGATCAAACTTCAACTATTTAATTGAAAATTGAACTTTATTAGTTTAAAATTCAATTATTTGATTTTTTAACTGAACTTAAATTATTTCATTTTAGTTGAAAATTGATATTTTTATTTTAAAATTCACCTTTTGGTTTGAAATTGAACTATTTCAGTTAAAGATTCATAATTTTATTTGAAAATGCATCAATTTAGTGGAGAATTAATTTTTCTAAATGAAAATTTAACTTTTCCGTTTTTTTTTATTATTGAAAATTGTTCCTTTTTCTTTCAAAGTTCATGTATTTTGTTCAAAAATCGTCTTTGTCGGTAGAAAATTAATTTTCTTGTTTTTTAAAATGTATCTAATTACTTGAAAATTCATCATTTTGGATGAAAAGTTGTATTTATTCTTATGTAAAATTAATTTTTAAACTGAAAATTAAATAATAATTGTATATCATAATCATATATTTTGTTGAAAAATCCTCTCTTGTGGTAGACAATCATTTATCTTTTTATCAACTTTAGTTAAAAATGTAGGAAATTAATTATTATGTTTTTAGTATTATTTAAGTATTTAATTAATTTACACTTCCATAGTATTTACGAAAATCTTGAAAATAGTAATAATAGTTATTAAAAAATATTAATTATACCTAGAAAAAAGAAACAATTTTGTTGAAATTTATTCTTTTTGGTCAGAAATTCAACTCTTTTGTTAAAAATTAATCTGTTTTTTTCACTATTCAACTTTTTTTAAAATGAAACTGTTTGAAAATTTACTTTTTTCTCAAAAATTCATTTTTTTTATTGGAATTTTTGGCGTAAAAATTTAAAAATCTATCAAATCTGAAACAATTAAGTTAAAGACTTAAAAAAAGTTGATTTCCCCTTTTTTTTAAATTTCTTGTTTCTTCTATTTTGAGAAGATTTTGTGTTAACTGTATAACATTTTTTTTCGAATTAATCTTTTTTTCCAGATCAGAAATGTCTGAAGAAATTCCTAAAAAGCTGCAGGCGGAGGTCGAAAAATTCAAGCAAGTGCAAAAAGGTAAAAACATAATTTTCGAATTTTAAATATATTTGTACAAATGTTCAAAAAATTATTTATTAAAAATTTTTAATTGTTCCAAAATAACTCTGTAAACTGTCATAAATTTGAGAAAATCATTTTCAATTGTTTAATTATTAACTTTTTAAATTATGAAATTATTCAGTTTACAATTGTTTAAATAATACAAAATAAAATAATAAAAACAAAAAAAGAAATTAAACGCGTTCGAAGTTGCTAAATTTGGGATAAAAACTGTAAATATAAATTTATTGTTAATTTTTTAAAACTAAATTACAGTTTGAGTGTTGAAAAATATAAGAATAATTTATTTTACAGGACGATTCTGAATCTGTTAAAAATTAAAGAATTTACAGATTTTAAGGTTGAAAACTGAATTTTTTCAATTCGAAAGCCTTAGTAGTTTAAAAATGTTTGACCTCAAAAATGTTTTGATTTCGGAGGGAGGAAATTTTGGTTTTCAATTTTTTTTCTGAATTTAAAGTGGAACTTTTTAAATTTTTTTTTAATTCTTCTGAATTGGAAGAAGCCTTTATTTTTATAATTTTTATTGAGTTGGAAGCGATGAAGCTTTTTTTCTGTATTGAAAAAGGAACATTTTTTCATTTCAAGATTTTCATATATTTGAAGATTCATCTCTTTTTGAAAATGTAACTACATTTTTTTAAACGTTTCTTCACTAAAAATTTAACTATTTGACTGAAAATCCGGTTTTTAAAAGATTTTTAACTCATAATTAAACTATTCTATTTTTGGTTTAAAATTGATCATTTTTATTTAAAAATTAAACTATTTGTTTGAAAATGTATCTACTTTGTGGAAAATTCCTCTCTTTTGTATAAAATCAATCTTTATGATTAAAAATTCACCTTTTTTGCAAGTATATAATTCACCCTTTACATTTTTTGTTGAAAATTGATCTTTTCTTGTTAATCTTCTTTTCAGGAAATTCTTCTATTCGGTTAAAAATTCAAGTATTACAGTTTTAAGTTGAAAATAAAAGTACTCGGTTAAAAATATTTTTTTTATTGCAAATTCATTAATTTAATTAAAAAATTATTTTTTTTTATTAATATATGAGCTATTTCATTTAAAAATTATTTTTCTTTTGATGGAAGGGAATTTTCTGACGAAAATTGAATTATTTTGTTGAAAATTAATTTCTTTTTTGGTTAAACATTTTTATTTATTTGAACTAAAAATGTAACTATTATTCCAGTTAAATATTTCATAATTTTAGTCAAAAATTCATCTTTTTCGTTTAACATTCTTTTTTTTTTGACTGAAAATGAATTTCTTTTTTTTTTTAAATGATTTTTTTGTAAAAATTAATCTTCTTGGCTGAAAATGGATCTTTTTGATCAAAAATGCAATTATTCTAGTTCAAAATTTATCTTTCTCGTTTAAAATTCAACTATTCCATTTAAAGATTGACAATTTTAGTAGAAAATCCGTCACTTTGTTTAAAAATGTAACTATTTTTTGCTTTTGTTTGAAAAGTCGTTTTTTGTGTTGAAAGTAATTTTTTTAATGAAAATTTTAATTATTCCAGTTGAATATTCTATAACGACAAAATAAATTGTTCACAATTAAAGATTTATTAATTTTCATTAATTAATAAATCAATTGATTATTATTAACTAATTATTATTTTCAAATTTAATAAATTTCAGACATTGTTTCAGTCTAAAGTTTGAAATTTTTTAATTAAGAAAAAGATAAATTATTTAATATAAGGAAAAATTTGAGTGTTAATTTAAAATTGTTATTAATAAAACAAATATTTAAAACTAAAAAAAAAACTTTGAGCGTTACAATTTTAATTGTTCAATTTGAAAATGTACAATTTGGAAGTAAAATTGTTGATTTATTATGTATAAATAAATATTGAACACCTGTTATTCCTAGAAAAATTCGAGTAAGTTAAAAAGATATTTAGAAATTCTGAAAAAATGGCCTAATTTAATACAAAATATAGATTTTTCAGATTTTTAATAAAAAATGTAGACGCTTTTTAAGAATTGTGAAAGAATTCGACAGAATAAAAAAAAAAACATTTTCTTAAGATTCCTAGGAAAATTAAAAATGCTTATTTTTAAAAAATTAATTTTAAGGAAATGTTTAAAATTATTTTCAAAATTGTCAAAAAAGAATCTGGAATATTTCAAGGATATTTGAAAAAATTTCTAGAATTTCTGAAAAAGTTTCAAAAGTAATTAAAAGCTCGGTTTTTATTATCTCAAATGGAAAAATTTTTACTTTTAGAGTTCGAATTTTTAAATTTCATTGACCGTGAAAAATGTTTGGGTACCAGGAAATGACCGGGAATTTTTTCCTTCAATTAAAACTGCCATCCTGATTAATTTTATGAACCTAAACTTTAATTATTTAAATTTTTATTGTCAATTCTTTGTTTAGTAAAAATTAATGTTTTGTTGAAAACTCGACTGCATATTATTTCAGTTGAGGATTCATAATTTTAGCTGAAAATTCATTAGTTAGGTTAAAAATTAAACTATTTTTATAAAAATCCCAATTTTTTGTTTAAAATTTATTTTTTCAACTATTTCAACAGCAAATTTTTTATTTTTGGTTGGAAATTGATATTTTTTAGTGGAAAATTTAATTATTTGTTTAAAAATTGATTTATAATGTTGTTTTTTTATTTATTTTGTTTATTTTATTATTTGAAATCGTCCGCCGAATTGCCACCCTGAAATTTGGATTTTTAATTTTTTCTTAATTGGAATAGTGAAATTTTTTTAAAAAGGTTTTTAGTGAGTTAAAAGAGAACAATTTTTGGGTATTAATTTTTTTCAAATATATATTAAGTCGAAATAAAACCGGGAAATGACAGTGAATTTATTTTTCAATCGGGAATTTTACCAAATTTTTAGAACAAAAAATCTGTCCAACTTTGATTTCAACCGTTTTTTTAAATACTTAGATAAATTGTTAAATTTGTTTAAAGACCTAATCAATTAAAAATTAGAAACATTTAAAATCGAAGATTTTCTGCAAAAAAAAAAACATTTTTGCTTGATCAACTATGAATATAAATTAATTCATGATTCTTTAAATTAAATTCTACTTTGAGAAAGGCAATGTCTTATTAGTCAAAAAAATGTGAAACCTCGATTGAAAATTTATAAACTATTTTTAATTTTAAAATAACTTGAAAATAATATTTTAAACCATTTTATTTCAAATTTTTCAATCAGGAAAAAGAACAATTACCTAATGTTTATAAAAAACTAAACCTTGAACGTTACAATTTTAATTTTTCTATTTAAAAATTTTATACTTGCAAGTTAAATTGTTACATTTTGATATATAAATAACAATTGAACACCTATTATTCTTAGAAAAAATCCGAGTAAGTTGAAGAAATTTATAGAAGTTTTGAGCAAATTCAAAATTAATTTAATATTTGAAATTACTTCTAATAATTTCGAACAAAAAAATTCGAAGCTTTTTTAAGAATTTCGAAAGGATTTTAAAGAAATTTATTCAATTTTATAGAGTTAAAACAAAAATTAGGAAAAATTCGAATCAATTTAAAAAATGTTTAAAAGTTTTGAAAAAATTTGTAAAATAATTTAAAATCTAAAAAAAAAGTTCAGGCAATATGCAAATATTTCAAGATTTTAAAATAAAATTTTGAGTCACTTTAAGAATATTTAAACTATTTATAATTAAAATAATTTTTTATTTAACCCTTTGCGGCCTTTTTTCATATCATTTTTTGCGATTTCAAAGTAGTTTTTATTGGATTTTACACAGATTTTTTTTAAATTCATGCTCGCAGGATGATAGAAAATTGAAATTTTTGTGGGAAGGGTCTACATTTTTTAAATAATTTGTCAATACTTATAAACAAAGATAAAAAAAGTCTTTTTTGTTGAAAAAATTCATTATTGAAAAAATTTTCCATTATATACTTATGAAAATAAGTGCTTAAGGGTTTTTGGGGTCTCTGAATACGAATTTGGACTCAGATTTTGAAAATTTAAAATGATGGTTACAAGATGGCCCCCGAAACTTGGAATGTTTTTGGATTTTTTTCTGAAAATTGTCATGCAGAGGTTTTTGGGGTCGCGGATCACGAATCTGAAATCAGTCTTTGAAAATCCAAAATGACGTATTCAATATGGCGGTCAAAATAATAAAGTTTTCTTGATTTAAAAAAAAATTAGTGTACAAGGATTTTTCGAGTCACTGATCACGATTCTGAATTTAGATTTTGAAAATTCAGAAAACTGGTACTAATCCATGTTTTAGGTGAGTAGGCGTATGTTTTTTTCAAACCTCAATATTCGAAATATTTGTCATTTTGAATACAGATTCAAGATCAGCGACCCCCTGCCTTTGCCAACTTTCAAAAAACAATTTAGAAATATTTTGAATTTTCAAAATCTAAGTTCATATTCGTGATCAGAGATACCAAAAACCCCTGAACACCAATTAAAAAAAAAATCCAAATTTTTCCCGCCATATTGGATTCGCCATTTTGAATAAAAATCTGAGTTTGAATTCGTGATGAGCGACTCCAAAAAACCCCTGTATACCAATTCTAAAAAAAATCCAAAAATATTCCAAATTTAAGTCGCAATATTGGATCCACCATTTTGAATTTTCTAAATCTGAATTCAGATTCGTGATCAGTGATCCCAAAAACCCCCGTATACCAATTTTCAGGAAAAAAAATAAAAATATGCCAAACGTTAGCCGCCATATTCGACCCGCAACTTTGAATATTCAAAATCTGAATTCAGATTCGTAATCAGTGACCCCAAAAAACCCTATGTACCAATTTTCATGAACCAATTTTTATAAAAAAATGGAATTGTTCAATTTTTAATGTTTCTTGCTTAAAATGCTTAAATTATATAATTTTGAAAAGTTCTAAATGTAAACTATTGAGCATTTGAATACAACATTTTTTAATAAAAAAAAAACTGTTGTGGCAAAATTTTTGGTATGAGATTTGAATTTATTTAAATTTTCATTTTAATAATTGGAAGGTAGTAGTTTTTTATTTTTAATATTTTCATAGATTTGAAGGTTAGAAATTTTTGTTCTTGTTTTTTTTTCTGAGTTGGAAGAAACCAATTTTTCAAAAACATTTCTATTCACTAAACTGGGGTCAAATTTTTTTTAGACTTTTTTATTATTTAAATGAAGGGAACATTTTTTCCATTTTTTACTGGGTCATCCTATATTTCTAAAAATACAAAAACAAAAACATTTTTTGTTAACTTATAATAAAACCTTTTTTTTATTTTATTTTATTTTTTTTGCTAGATTATCACAAAGCCCTTACCAAGCGGCAACAATTGGATGGTCAATTGAACGAAAACACGACCGTGAAGGAAGAATTGGACCTTTTAAAATCCGGAAACGAGGTTTATAAACTTATAGGTCCCGTTTTGGTTAAACAGGATTTGGAAGAGGCGAAACAAAACGTTGCAAAACGAATGGAGTACATTTCTGCCGAACTGTAAGTAAATTAATAAATCAATTTTTATATTATTCCAAGCCTCGGACTCAACACACTATTGAAACTATTTTTCTAGTATTTCGAAAATAATTTTTTGTTGAAAATTTAAGTTTTTAAAATGAAATTTTAACTTTTTGTTTGAAATTTCGCCATTTCTGATAGTAAATTAATCTTTGTGTTGAAAAATTCAACTTGTTTAGATGAAAATTCAAAGTTTCAGTTGAGAATTCTTGAATTTTGTTAAAAATGCATCGTTTTTGTAATAAATTACTCTTTTTCTTTTAAAAATTCATCTTTTATTTGTTGAAAATTCAACTTTCTGGCTGAGAATTCTTGAATTTCATTGAAAATTCGTATTTTTCGGTAGTAAATGAAACTTTTTTTTAAATGAATCTTTTTTAGTTGAAAGTTTAATATTTATGATTGAGAATTCTTGAATTTTATAGAGTTCGTTATTTTTGTTAGTAATTTAATCGTTTTGTTTAAAAACTCATTTTTTTATTGAAAATTTTAAGTTTTTTCATTGAAATGTATTTCAATTGAAATCAATTTTTTTTTAACTGAAAATTAAACTGTTCTGTTTTTGTTTCAAAATTGATCAGTTTTAGATTAAAATTCAATGACCTGGTTCAAAATTCATCTATTTTATTACAAATTTGTTATTTTTGTTTGAGTTCTATTGTTTTTTTTTTATTATTAAAAATTTTAATATTTTTTGGTTCAAATGTCAACTAATGTATTTTTTGTTCCGATATTTTGTTGATAATTAATTTTTTTATGCTGAAAATTAATTTTTTCATTAAAAATTTAATTATTGCCGTTGCAACTTTAAATATTTTGTTGAAAATTTGTTTCTTGAAAATTAATTTTTTTCTGAAAATATAATTATTCAATATTTGGTTGAAAAATTATATTTTTTCATTAAAAATTTTGACAGTTTTGATAGAAATTAATTTTCTGCATTGAAAATTCATCGTTTTGTTAAAAAATTATATTCTTCGTTTGAAAATTCTTTTTTTTTGTCGAAAATAAATTTTGTTGGTAATTAAATATTTCGATGTAAATTGGTCGTTTTTTTCTATTAAAAATAAATTAAACGAAAATATAACATAGTTTCATTATTGATGAAAAAAAAATATCTTTTTCAGTTGAAAAATGAACCATTTGATTGGAAATTGGTCTTTTTTATAGAAAATTGATCCTTTTGGTTAAAGATTCTTTTTTTTATTATTATTAAGAAGTGATTTATTTGGTTGAAATTTTAGTTAATAATTAATATTTTTTTATTAAAAATTTCAGAATGTGCAAAAATTTAGAGTTAGAAATTGTATATTTATTTTTTATTTTTGTTGAATATTGTTTTTTTTTAACTCCTTCGTTATTTATAATGTGTTCCCTATTTTTTAGCTGAAAACTCAAGTATGTAATAAAAGTTTCAGTTAAAAAATGTTTTTTTTTTAAGATGAAAATTGCTCATTCTATTAGAAAATTCTTGTTCTTGTTTGAAAATTCAATTCTTCATTTAAGTATTGCAGATGCAACTTTAAATATTTTGTTAAAAATTTGTTTCTTGAAAATTAACTTTTTTCTGAAATTCAATATTTGGTTGAAAAATTATATTTTTTAGTTAAAAATTTTGACATTTTTGGGTCAAAAATTAATTTTGTTTTTGTTGATAATTCAAATATTTCGATGAAAATTCGTCATTTTTTTCTATTGAAAATAAATTATATAAAAATTTAACAATTCCATTTTTGATGAAATAATTATCTTTTAAAGTTAAAAAATCAAACATTTGGTTAAAAATTTATATTGTTTCATTGAAAATTCATTTTTGTTGTTGTTAAAGATTCATCTTTTCAAATAAAAAGTGATTTCTGTGAGTTAAAACAGATTTTTTTTTAGTTTAAAATGCATCTTTTTAGAAAAATTTTTTTTTTTCAATGGAAATTTGTCTTTTTAATAGAAAATTCTTCTTCTTGTTTGAAAATTCAGCTATGTAGTTGAAAATCGATGTATTTTGTAAAAAATTCGTATATATTTTTTCTTCCGAATTCATCTTTTTAAATGAAAATTTAATTACTTGGTTGCGAGTTACTCGTTTGTTAAAAATGAATTTTTTTCAAAGTTTTATAATTTTAATTTAAAATTCATCTCCTTGGTTGAAAAATGAACTATATTGTTGAAAATTTGTTGCTTTTTTTTACTGAAAATTTAACTTTTCCAATTGCAACTTTAAATATTTTGTTGCATTTTTTTACAATTAATTTTTACTGAAAATAAACTATTTATTATTTGGTTAAAAATCATCGCTTTTAATTGAAATTTTGACTTTTTTAGTTAAAATTAATATTCTGGGTTGAAAATTAATCTTTTTCTTGAGAATTTAATGTTTCTAGTTAAAGAATAAATAATTTTGGTAGAAAATTCAAGTTTTTGGTTGAAAATTGGTATTTTTTTAGTTGAAAATTTAACTTTGTTGTTAAAAATTCATATACATTTTTTCAATCATGTTTCTAGTTTAAAAATTAATTTTTTTTTGCTAAAAAATTTAAGCATGGCAATTATATATTGATAAATTTAGTAATTATTTCATATTTTTGATTGGAAATAAAAACTACTTGGTTAAAATTTAAAATAATTTTTTTTTTTTAATCTTTCTTAAAAAAAATCTGTTTTTTTTTTGGTGTGGCCAAATAATATTTTTTAGTTGAAAATTTAACTGTTCCATTTTTGGTTGAGAACTGATATTTTTTTCTTAAAAATGCGGCTATTTGTTTGAAAATTCCACTGTTTGATTGAGAATTAATGTATTCTTTTAAAAAGTCGTCTTTTTGGAAACAAAATTTTATCTTTTTAGTTGATAATTCAACTATTTGGTTAAAAATTTATCTATCTTTTCGAAAATCCAAATTTCTACATAAAAAATTAGAAATTTAAAGCGTTTTAAATTTAACATAGTTTAAACTATTTTGTGAAAAACCCGTTTTTTGTTTTGTTTTCTTAAGAATTAGATTTTGAACAGAAAGTGAAAGAATTAAATTTTTTTTAAATTTATCTACTTTATGAAAAATCCGCCTTTTTTTATAAAATCAATTTTTATGTTTGAAAATAATTCAACTTTTTTGGTGTAAAATTGAAGTATGTATTCCACTTAAATAATTATCATTTAAGTTGAAAAGTCATCAGTTTGGTTGAAAATTAATTTATTCAAATAAAAATTTAACTGTAATTTTTGGTTGAAAAATGACCTTTTCTTGTTCAAAATTCAACAACTTGGATAAAAATGTGTCTTTTTTAAATTGAAAATTCAACTGTTTCTTTAAAATCCACATATTTTGTTAAAAATCGATTTTTTTAGAAAATTATCTTCTTTGCAAGTTAATCTTCTTGTTTAAAAATTCTTCTTTTCGGTTGAAAATTCAGGTATTCCAGTTAAATATGTATCATTTTAGTTGAAAATTCATCTTTTAGTTTCAAATAACATTAAATGGTTGAAAGTTTAACTCAGATGTTAAAAAGAAATTCTTGTTTTTAAAAATTATTATTTATTTGAATTATTTTAGTTAAAAATTCTTCTTTTTAGTTGAAATCCTTTCTTGAAAATTACTGTTTTTTTTTTATTAAAGATTTGTAATTTTAATTAAACATTCATTTCTTTGGTTAAACAATGAACTTTTCTTTTTTTTTTGGTTGAAAATAATTTTTTTCTTAAACTAAAAATACTATTCCAGTTAAGTATTCCATAATTTCATAAATTTAGCAATATTTTGAAAATATAACTATCATTCCAGTTGAATATTCTATAATTCTAGTTAAAAATTCATCTCTTTGAATTTTAGTTGAATATTCATTACTTAGGTTGAAAATTATTTTTTTTTTACTGAAAGTTTAACCATTCCATTTTTTCTTACAAATTTATATTATTTTTTAATTCTAAATTTTTTTTTAATTTTTAGTTTAAATGGAAAGCCTGCGTTAAATAAACAAAAATTTTGATAATTTCTAGACTAAAGAATAAATTTAAAAATTTAAATAATTGAGAAAAAAAATTTTGTTCGCAGAAAACGTACAGACGAGTTGATTTCAACTCTGGATAAAAAACAGGAGACTCATCGCGAGACTTTGGAGAAGTTGCAACAATCGTTTCAACAGGCGCAGAGGAAAGTAAAGGCGTAAATCTAAATTTTATTTTTAAAAAAATTTTAATTTCTTGTTATACAACCTTTAGTAATGCAGCTCCTTTGAATTTCATCTCATTTTTACAATAAATAAGAGTTATTTATTAACTAAATTGAGTGTTTTTAATTTTATAAACTTTAGGGATCCTTGGTAATTATTTAAAAACAAGAAAATAATTTTACCCTCTTCCAGCTCCGAAAAAAATCTCCGTTTCCAACTAGATATAAATGTTAAAAATATATATTTTTTAATCCCACTTTTAATTAAACAAAATTTGAATACGAAATTTGCTCCTTTCCAAATCAGTAAAAATGTTAAAAATAAAGAATTATCCTTCTTCCAATCCATAAAATATTGAAATTCACAAATTCCTATTTTTCAACTCGAATCAAATGTTAAGAAGAAAAAATAACCAAAAGCTGGCAAATTTCAACTCTATAAAAATTTTTAAAATAAAATTTCCCTCTTCCAATTAAAAAAATATATTTTTTAACAGTATTTTCCCTTTCTAACTGAACAAAAATATTTTTAAAAAAATCTCTCTTCAAGTTTATAAAATAATTGGGGAAAAAAATCTTTGAAATTGATTAAAAATGTTAAAAGGAAAAAATGGCCACTGCCCGTTCATAAAAAAAAAGAAAGTAAAGCGAAAAAGAACATTTATCGTGTGAAAAATGTTTTCGACAAAAAATAACTCTTTCAAACGTAATATTTGCAGGGACAATATTTTTGGGGTCTCTGAATCCAACTGGTCGCTGAATCTAAATATAAAATTGGATTTTCAAATTTCAAAACGGCCGATATGGATAAAGGTTTGTGTTAGTTAGTTTTTCGGGGTCACTGATTTCAAATTTGATAATGGATTTTTAAAAATTCAATATGGCGGACATGAAATATTACAAATCTTCGGATCTAAAAAAAATTGACGATACTTGAGTTTTGGGGTCGCTGATTTCAAATCTGTCGAATTTTAAAAATTCATTATGGTGGATATAAAATATTAAAAATCTTCGGACCTGAAAAAAATTGACTATAGTTGAGTTTTGGGGTCGCTGATTTCAAATCTGTTAGATTTTCAACATTCAATATGGCGGACATGAAATATTAAAAATCTTCGAATCAGGAAAAAATTGACGATACTTGAGTTTTGGAGTCGCTGATTTCAAATCTGTCGAATTTTAAAAATTCATTATGGCGGACATGAAATATTAAAAATCTTCGGACCTGAAAAAAATTGACGATACTTGAGTTTTGGGGTCGCTGATTTCAAATCTGTTGGATTTTCAAAATTCAATATGGCGGACATGAAATATTAAAAATCTTCGGACCT
>NC_046657.1:23378302-23380886 GCF_010883055.1 Belonocnema kinseyi | reverse complement strand
CGAATCAGGAAAAAATTGACGATACTTGAGTTTTGGGGTCGCTGATTTCAAATCTGTTGGATTTTCAAAATTCAATATGGCGGACATGAAATATTAAAAATCGTCGGACCTGAAAAAAATTGACGATACTTGAGTTTTGGAGTCGCTGATTTCAAATCTGTCGGATTTTCAAAATTCAATATGGAGAACTTTGAAATCTTTGGAAGTATATGAAATCTTTATATTTCTGCCAAATCTTTTTAAATTTTTGTAAAATCTTTGAATTCTTTGTGTAATTTTTTGAAATATTTATAAAATTTTTTATATATTTCCAAAATCTATCTTTAATCACTGTTTGTGAAAACTTATATTTTCTTATGAAATCTGCTGAAATCTTTGATAACTTTTGAAATTTTTTTTTTTAATTCTGGAATTTATTTGAAATCACTGGAATATTTGAAACTTTCGTGAAATATTTAGAAATTTGAACTTATTTCAAATCTTTAAAATGTATTGTATTTTGAAAATATTCGAAATCTTCTAAAAAGATTTTAAATAATTGCAACTCTGTAAAAGTTCTGAAATCCTTTGAAGAATTAATCAATGAATTAAAAAAAATTTAATGGAACGATTACATTGTTTTTATAAACTGAACACTTCTTAAATTAAAAGTTTTTTTCAAATAGTTTTAAAATCTTTAAAAACTGTATTTCAAAATCTTGAAATATTTACTTGTTTGACTTTTTTTATTAAAAATTTTTTCAGAACTTCTAAACATTTTCAAATGATTCGAATTTTTACTAAACATTTTTTTTTAAATCCTGCCAAATTGAATAAATTTCCTTAAAATCTTCCACATTCATTTTTGATAATTTTGTAAATCATTCTTAATCTTTTTAATCTAATTCTCTCAAAATTAATTTTACGAAATAAACAATTATTTTTAATTTTGTTTAGGAAACGTTATTTATTTTTTTGAAGCTTTCCAAAATTCTTAAATAGCTTCTAAATTTTATTGTTCGAAATCTGCCAAAATCTATATTTGATTTTAAATCAGGCTGCGCACTATTACCACCGAAATTTTAGTATAAGTAGCCGGATTTTGTCGGTACACGTAGACACTTTGTTTAAATTATTTGAAATATTTTCAAATTTTTCATTAATTTTTAATTTCTTCAAAATTTCCATACATTTCTTCAACAATTTGAGTTACAAATTGAATTGTTTTAAAAAGAACAATTAAAATTGCAACGTTCAATGTTTAGTTTTCCTGTTTGGAATTGAATATTTCATTTATAATTACTGATTTTAAATGAACAATCAGATATTTCTAAATATTAAGTAATTGTGGGTTTTCTTTATTGAAAAATTTCAAAATGAATAGTTTTAAAGTGGAATATTTTTGATTGAAATAATATTTGTAATTTAATATAAGCCTTTGATTATAAATATATTATTTTCCAGTTATTTTTAAATTTGAAAATACTTTATAAATTTTAAATTCGGCGTTTACTTTAGTTTAACTAATGAGGCTTTCCAATTTGAAAACTTTATTCACAGCTGATCAACTAAAAAGGTTTTTTTTTTTATAAAAAAATCTTGGATTTTAAAGACTTCTAATTTTTAATTCTTTAATCCTTTAAAACTGCATTTTAAAGTTCTTTAAATTACAATGTATGCTTAAAAATTGAAAATATAAAATGGAAAATTTTTTAGGTGAAAGATACATTGATAAAACTCAAAATTTAATAAATTATTAGCATTTTTTTCTAAATTTATAATCTTTGAAATCTTTAAAAAAAATTTAATCTTGAAAAATTATGAATTAATTTATACTCTCACTTGATCAACTAAAAATGCTTTTTTATAAAAAATTCTTCAATTATAATATAATCTTAAATTATTTAATCCTTTGAAACTGCATTTTAAGATTCTTTAAATTTAAATGTATGTTTAAAATTGAAAATCTAAAATGCACAATTATTTAGGTCAAAGTTTAATTGATAGAAATCTAAATTTAATAAATTATTTAAAAAATTTTAATATTTATAATCTTTTGAAAGTTTCTAAATCTTTAAAAATTATGAATTAATTTATATTCCCAGTTGATCAACCAAAAATGCTTTCTTATAAAAAAATTCTTCGATTATACCTAAATGTTTCTGATTTTAAATTATTTTATCCTTTGAAACTGCATTTTAAAATTCTTTAAATTTAAATGTATGCTTAAAAATGGAAAATCTAAAATGGACAATTTTTTAAGTAAAAGATTAATTGATAAAAATCAAAATTTAATAAATTATTAATTTTTTAAAAATATTTATAATCTTTTAAATCTTTTGAAAGTTTCTAAATCTTTAAAAATTATGAATTAATTTATATTCCCAGTTGATCAACTAAAAATGCTTTTTTATAAAAAAATTCTTCGATTATACCTAAATGTTTCTGATTTTTAATTATTTTATCCTTTAAAACTGCATTTTAAAATTTTTTAAATTTAAATGTATGCTTAAAAATGGAAAATCTAAAATGGAACATTTTTTAAGTAAAAGATTATTTGATAAAAATCAAAATTTAATAAATTATTAATTTTAAAAAAATATTT
>NC_046657.1:23371945-23378202 GCF_010883055.1 Belonocnema kinseyi | reverse complement strand
TGGACAATTTTTTAAGTAAAAGATTAATTGATAAAAATCAAAATTTAATAAATTATTAATTTTTTAAAAATATTTATAATCTTTTAAATCTTTTGAAAGTTTTTAAATCTTTAAAAATCATGAATTAATTTATTTTCCCACTTGATCAACTAAAAATGCTTTTTTATGAATAATTCGTCAATTATAATCTAATTTTCAGTTATTTAATCCTATGAAATTGCATTTTTAAATTCTTTAAATTCAAATGTATGCTTAAAAATTGAAAATATAAAATGGAAAATTTTTTAAGTGAAAGATTAATTCATGAAAATCAAAATTTAACAAACGATTAAAATTTTTTTTTCAATATTTAAAATTCTTGAAAAAGATAGGAGACTGAAATTTTCCACAATTGTTTGTCTATGTTTATTGTGGTACTAAAAAATTTGTTGGGTTGTTACATAAGAAAGGGGGGAGGGATGGCACTGATCAATGGCGGGTGGTCGGCGGCGACTTTTCCCGCTGGCGGAAGATCTGTCCGCCGTAGAAAAGATCTGAAAAAAAATAAAAATATTTCCTAATCTATACACTATAGCGTACAAAGTAGACTAGAATGAAGAACAAAAATTGAAAAATGAGGAAGTTATGAGATTTTGAAAAAAAATGATTTTTTGACGTGTTTTTTGCTACTAATTATTTCTAACAAACAATTTTCAATATTTTTTTTATGATTGTAGTCTACTTTGTGCGGACACCTTCTGAGAACATGTCAAAAAAGTTTCATAGCGATTGCTCAATTTTTGCGCTTTGTGGGACTTCCACAAACACGGAAAACGTGATTTTGAGAAAAACGCGTTCAAAGTTTTTCATAGAAATCGCAAAAAATTATGTTGAACTTTTGCGCTATAATTACACTTATTCATCATTTCGTATGTTTTCGGGGTCGCTGATTTCAAATTTGCAAAATTCATTTGTTTAAACAATTTTTTAAATCAAATTACAATTTTTTAATGATGCATATTGTTTCCATAGCTTTCGATATCACTGATTTCATTTCTGGTACTATTTTTGCAATAAAAAATTATTTAAACAATATATTTAATAAAAACTATTGCAAAATTACTTTTTTCCAAGATTCATATGATTTTCATAGTTCAAGCCGTCAGAAATCACGAATTTGACATCAGATTTACAACAATCATTTGTTTAAATAAAGTTCAGAATACGAGAGTACTTACGCCTAGTCAGCTATGTCAGGTCCATACAAGCCACCTTCCTCATTGCCGTGAAAAATAAGCCTAAAATCGGAACCGGTTTCGCCGCCGCAGAGCCCCCGGCTGCTGCAGCCCAGCGCGTTTTACACCGCTCCATTCAACGGCCCATAACTTTCGAAATTTTTTATATTTTGACTTGAAATTTTCCAGGTATATTTTTGAAACATACATCTATCCGAAAATGTAAAAAGAAAAAAAAACGATTTTATTGACCCAACAAAGTAGGAACCCCCCTTAAATAATATAAAAACTTTGAAATATTTACAATTATTTTACAAACTTTTGAAATCTGGTGTATATTTAAAAACCGAGGTGTTATCCCCTCGAAATCGGTTTTAAAAGCAAAGCAAAAATTTTGACTAAAGGCTCTCGTGAGAAATTCAAGATTTCCAGGTTTTCAATGTCAGTGGACACCCTGTAATTATTCTTCTCACGTGCATTCAATAATTTCACAGAATTTCCACGTCACTCAAATATTTTATTTTCAAATGCAGCATGTTTAAACATAAGTGCAAGTTATTCAAAAATATGGAGATACGGAGTGGGGAGGGGCGATAAGAAAGAAGAACCACTTAATCTTTTGTCATGTACATTATATTTCACATTTGTCACTGTTTTCGCGATGTCTTTAGGGATCGTCAAATCCTACACAAAACTCTCGTCCAAAATGAAAAAAAGATCTCAAAGTATTACGATTAATCTTGAATAATTTAAAAAAAAATTAAGAGAAGAACAAAGAGAAAAAAAAGTTCGACAAAATCGAAGTGTGATTATAATTTGTGCCCGTATCACATACTACCGTCTGCTTCCTTTCCGTAAAACGTTTCAAAATTCTAAGCGTGCATACAAATTTGATCAGGTCTAATCGCCCCGACGTAATAAGGTTACGTAAATTCATTAAAAGCGTTCTCGCTGACTTTTGTCGCGTCAAAACTAAAATGTTTTCTCGACAGCGCAACAATATTCTTTATTATAATATAGATATATAATATAATATACCCATAGTTTGCATACATATCTCTTATATTCATATCGAGTTGTTACCTTTACGCAACAACCATTAAAAAAAAAAAAAACAATCCACCAAATTATTAAACACCTCTTGTACTTTCAGGACTTTTCTCTTTTTCTTTCCATATACCGTCAGGATTTCATTTGATTTTTGAGTATTAGCAATCCATTAATGTATGAATCTATTTGAAATTTAAGTAAATCACTTCACTCTTGTCATCAACTTTTTTCACTGGGCGCTCAGGAAAAAAATATAAAATAAGCCTAAATGCAGAACCTCGCCAAAGAATATCTTTGAGCTCACTAGCAAATCTATAATAAGTTCCAAGAACTTGTTACAGGCTTCACTAGGAGGCGCCGCATTTGATTCTTACTTTTCTCATGCCTTACATTGGTCTCTCGCGTCCGCAGAATCGCAGATCCCAAATGCATCGAGAATTTTCCCTCTCTGAGCGTCCAATCAAAAAGTATGTTGAATCTTTGCAACATAATTAGAGGAGATGCATCGTTAAGTGGATATCATTATCTGCCGTTATTCTTATTTCTCAATGATTAGCATTATTTCGCCTGCCGCGCCTCTTGCGGCCACCGCCCCCACCACCGGCCGCTCGACTTGAGGCCCATTGTTCGTAGTAACGCTCAGCTTCCAACCATTCCTGATACTTGTACCACCACTCCTCCCACTTGACGTAATCGTCCAGGCTCAAGTCCCGGAGATAACCTCGCGCTTTGTAATAGTCGTAGCGAACGCGGACGTCGTCCCAGCATTCGAGACCACGCGGACCTTGGGTGAGAAGCGATTCGGGATAGTGACCCGGGGGAGGGGAATCGTAACCCAGTCGGGCGATCCGCTCCTCGCCCTCGATCACCACCTTCATCGCGTTCTCACCGTCCTTGGTGATACGCATGTTTTCCATGTCTCGGCGATCGACGCTCCACTGTGCCATTTTTCCGAACCTGTACAACAACAACAAAAAAGACGGAATCATACAGATACAAATATATTGGTTTCATTTTAAGGCAATTTGAGGAGTGGGTCACGTGATCAGATGTCCTACCTTACCATCCCTTTTTTTATGTCCCAACTTATTTTCACAAGAAGCGCCGCATCGAATTGAAAATTTGGGATAATAAATAAGAAGCACCAAGAAAGGTGGTTCTGGTCCTCAATTTTAATAATTATAAAAAAAGGACCAAAAAAATATTTGTACAACAATGTTTTTTTTTATAAATATTAAAATTTAAGACTAGACCCCCCTTTCTTAGTACTTCTAATTCATGATCCTAAGTTTTTAACTCGATGTGGCGCTTCGTGTGAAAATAAGTCAGGAAATAACAAAAAAGTGTCGGTAAGGTAGACGGCTGTAAAATGTCTTTTTTATTTTCGAAATTCCCTGTCCATTAACATTTCAAGATTAGAATAAACGGTTGATTTTCAATCAAACGGTTGCATTTTTAACTCCAAAAGAGGAAATTTCAACTCTTAAGACAGTATTCTAATTTAAAACGCTCGAAGAAAAGCTATTTTTGTGCATTTTTTCAGAGATTATTAATAATTATATCGATTTAGGGTTTGTTAAGCTTAATACACTAATGAAACACTCTAACAAAAATTTATTATTTATTTTATGCACTTTTTATACCCAAAAACGTCAGTCAAAATCAACTCCTCAAAATGTAGGCAGGTCCGCGCTGTTGTAAACATCTCGAGAAAAGGATTATTTTTTATTTTAATTTCACCTATATTTTTTTACAAAAAACTGTGAAAATAAACCCACTTTTTTCATTTTTTGGCAGCTGATATGTTGTTTTTTTGCATGTATATAAGAAATCCTAGTTCAGCCGATTGCTGAAGTCATACAGAATCTAAACATGTTTAATTCTTTTATTTCAAACCGCCCATTCTCGAGATTTTTACAACATCGCAGACCTACCTACTTTTTTAGTTGTCTCTGAATGACGATTTTATGTTTTTATATTTTTTTATATTTTTTTGAAAACAATGCACAAAAATATCTTTTTTTCGAGCGGTTCAAAGTAGAAAACTACCTTAAGGGCATGTGATACTTACAGTTTCCCCGGCTTTTTTTCCACAAAAATTAAAATTTTTAAAAACTGAATTCTGAGATGCTATAAAATATCATAACGGACGTCCCCGGACTCTTTTTTGAAGGATAATATCAAAAAAATTTATTTTACTAAATAAAAATTTTATGCAAATGCATTATTTTGAGGTTACGTCGTTTTTCATCGCTGCCTTTCCGATAATCTGGAAATTATTTATGAAATAAACTTTTTTGATTGCCTGCAAACAAGGTTAGTTCCGGCAGATTAGTTACTATGTTTATTTGTAAGTCCAAAGTTTTCGGCCAAAAAAATTGTGTAGTTTGGTAGTAATGCTCGGGTGAATTGTACAACACATAACCTCGAAATATACACGCGCGTTGTTAGCAATTTCAAAAATTTTTTGATAAAAAAACACAAAAAAAAAGTGTGCGGGGACGTCCGTTAGCATGTTCGCTATCATTTCCCAGATTTTGAAGGCAAAATATTTCTTATCCTAGGAAAAAAGCCGGGGGAATCTAACACTGAAAAAATCGATACTATTTCCTAAGCGCGATGCAAATTAATCACATTTTGTTAAATTAAAACTTTTTTGAATTAACCTACAAAAAGTTTGTAGGGACGTCCGTTAGCATGTTCGCTATAATTTCCCAAATTTTGAGGACAAAATATTTATTATTCTAGAAAAAAAAGCCGGGGGAACCTAAAACTGGTAAAATCGACAATTTTCTAAGTATCACATGCCCTTAATGGTTGAAAATTCCTCTTCTATAGTTAAAACTGTAACCGTTTGGTTGAAAATGAATCGTTTTCTCTAATCTTGGAATGTTAATGGACAGGGAATTTCGAAAATAAAAATGACACTTTGCGGCCACCCTTTAAGGCCATGTGGCGAATGGGTCACGTGTACAGATTCCTACCTTACCGACACTTTTATTTCCTCACTTATTTTCACACGAAGCGCCACATCGAGTTAAAAACTTGGGATCATAAATAAGAAGCGCTCAGAAATTTTTACCATTAATATTAATTTTCTACCAAAAATGACGAAATATCAACTAAAAAAAGATCAATTTGCCACCAAAAATAGAAAAGATATAACTTCAGTTAAATTTTCAATTTAAAAAATGCATATATATTTATGACTTTTTTAGTAGAAATTAAATTTCTGCCTTGAAAATTAATATTTTTGTTGAAAATGTAATGTTAATAAATAAAAAGTCATCATTTTGATTACAAATTAAACGATTCCAGTTAAAGTCATCATTTTCAGTTGAAAATTCGTTGCTTTGGTTGAAAATTAGAATTTTAACTGAAAATTTAACTATTAGGAATCATTGTTATTCAAATTTAGATTGCATTTTTTTTAATGAAGCACGCTTTCGAACAACTTCCTGACTTAAAAAAAAAATCCCTGATAGTTCCAGGTTTTTTCTGGAATATAAAAATTCCCTGACAATTCCATGTTTTTCGGGTAGGGTAGACGCCCTGAATGGATTTGCAAAGAAAAACACAAAAGTTGATATTTAAAAATAAAGCATTTGCAAAAAAATAGTTTAATTTTAAAACCAGAATGATCATTTTTCAACTAAAATTATGTATCTGTAACCAAAAAAATTAAATTTTAACAAACTAGTTTAACTTTTTAAACAAAAAGCACAACTTTTCAACCAAAAAAAAAAGAACTTTCGACAAAAAAGTTCAATTTTCAACCAGCGAATATTCCTTTTCTACCAAAGAGATGAATTTTCATCAAAAATACTTTTATTTTTTAACCCAGGGTGTCTATCCTACCTGGAAAAACTGGAAATGTCAGAAATTTTCTTTTTTAAGGGCATGCGACACAGTGGGATTCCTACATTACCAACCTCTTTTTTCCATTGAAAAAAATTTTTTTGTGAACCATAGAACTTTTTTGGTAAATGAAAT
>NC_046657.1:23357324-23371845 GCF_010883055.1 Belonocnema kinseyi | reverse complement strand
TGATTTACAAAAAAAGTTCTATGGTTCAAAAAAAAATTTTGTTCAATAGAAAAAAAGAGGTTGGTAATGTAGGAATTCCACTGTGTCGCATGCCCTTAAGTCGGAGAATTTTTTCGAAAGCATGCTTAATTTTTTAAAATACAATATTAAACTGACTAAAAATGATTCTTTATTTGCAAAATTACCTTCATATTGTAGCATTAAGATTAAAATTGATTTATTAAAAAATTTTCAATATTTTTTGGTTTGAATATTAAGTAATACATTTTTTGTTCCGCGTTTATCTTTTTTGAATGATTTAATTTCTTCATTAGGGTTACTGTCAATAAAAATGTATCTTTCGTTCTCAAAAAGTCATCATTTTTAATGAAAATTCATCTCCTTGGTTGAAAAATGAGCTATTTTGTTGAAAACTTTTTTTTTATTTGGCGGAAAAATTATTTTCTCACTGATTTGGTTGAAAACTTCACTTTTTTGGTTGAAAGTGAATCTTTTCCTTGGAAATTTCATGATTCCTCTCGAAGATTCATCATTTTAGTCAAAGTTTAAGAATTTACCTCTTTAATTTGAAATTCATGTATTTAATTTGCTATAAAATTCGTCTTCTCTTGGTAAAAATGAATCTTCTATTCCATTTTTGGTTGAAACTAGATCTTTTTTGTGTTAAAATTCAAATATTTGGTTAAAATTTTGTATTTTTGTATTTGTTAATGAAATATTTTATTGAAGTTCATATACTTTGTTGAGAAATCGTCTTTGTAGTAAAAAAAAAATGATATTTTTGGTTAACAATAAAGACTACTTGGTTCAAAATTGAACTCTTTTCTACAAAATATATCTTTTTAATTAAAATCAATCTATTCCAAATAAAGATTCATATTTTAGTTTCAAATTCATTAACTATTGGTTGAAAATAAATTTACTTGGTTACAAGTTAAATTAATTTTTTTGCAATAAATCTATTGTTTGTGGGAAAAAAAAATTTTCACTGGAAATTTAAATATTCCATTTTTGGTTGAAAACTTTTATTTTTAATGAAAAAAATTCAGCTATTTGTTTGAAAATTGATCTTTTTTTTTGTTTGTTGAAAATTCAACTGTTGGGTTGAGAATTTATTCTTTTGAAAAATCGACTTTTTGGTAAAAAAAAATATTTTTGGTTGATATTTTAACTATTTAAGAAAAGATTGTAACATTAATGTAATTCCTAAAAACTAAAGAAAAACATTTAAAAAAACATTAAACGAATTGTCAGGGAATATTTTGCAGAATTTTAGTAGTTTTTTCCAGGATTTTATTAGTTGAATTTTCAATGGAATAATTAGGTTTTTTAAACAAACTAGCAGATTCAATAAAAAAAGTGGAAATATCGACAAAAAAAAGGACTTTAAAAAATGATGAAGCTGCGAGTAAAAAATTAATTTTTAATTAATTAGTTTCACTTTGAGCCAAAAAAAAAAGACAAATTTTCAACCCAAAAATATTAATTTTTTACCAAAAATACAAATTTTGAATAAAATAGTTTAATGTCCAAAAAAAGGTGGCTTTTCAACAAATAAAGATTTTTCAGTCCAAAAAGAAGAAAAAGTTCATCCGAATTTTTAAATCTTTAAGCCCAAAGAACGAATTTTCTTTAAAAAGTTTAAAAATTCTACACGAAAATATGAATTTTCAAATAAAAATGTCAATTTTTAACAAAAAAATAGAGGAAATTTTAACGATAAAGATATAAAATGAAATAAAAATAAAACTGAATAAAACGAAAAAGAAATGAATTAGAAATAAAATGAAAATTATATCAAATTAAAGTAAAATTGAATAAAATTAAATAGAAATGAAATAGAAATAAAATGTATTAAAAATTAAATTAAATTAAACCAAAATTGAATGATATAAAAATAGAATTAAATAAAAATAAAATGTAATGAAAATAAAATGAAATAAAAATGAAATGAAAATGAAATTAAATAAAAATAAACTGCAAGAAAATGAAATAAAATAAAAATAAAATTGAATAAAACGAAATAGAAATGAAATAAAATCAAGTAACAGTAAAATTGAATAAAATTAAATAGAAATGAAATCGAAATAAAATGTAATAAAAATTAAATGAAACCAAAATTAAATTAAATAAAAATAAAATGAAAAAAAAAAAAAAAATTGAATAAAATAAAATAGAAATAAAATGAAATAGAAATAAAATGGAATGGAATCAAATAAAATAAAAATAAACTGAAATAAAATAAAAATAAAATGAAATAGAAATGAAATAGAAATAAAATGAAATAAGAAATAAAATGAAAAAAAATGAAGTGGAATCAAATGAAATAAAATAAAATAAAATAAAAACGTAGTGAAAATAAAATGAAATAAAATAAAAATAAAATTGAATAAAACGAAATAGAAATAAAATGAAACAAAAATAAAACAAAATAAAAGTAAAATGAAATAAAATGAAATAAAATAAAAATAAAATCGAATAAAATAAAATGAAATATATAAAAAATAAAAGTGAATGAAATGGAATAAAACGATATAGAAATAAAATGAAAATGAAACAAAAATAAAATCAAATAGAAGTAAAATTGAATAAAATGAAATAGAAATAAAATGACAAAAATGAAATAAAAATAAAATTGAATAAAATGAAATAGAAATAAAATGAAAGGGAATCAAATGAAATAAAAATAAAATATAGTGAAAATAATACGAAATAAAAATGAAATGAAATAAAATAAAAATAAAATCGAATAAAACGAAATAGAAATGAAATAAAATCAAATAAAAGTAAAATTGAATAAAATTAAATAGAAATGAAATCGAAATAAAACGTAATAAAAATTAAATGAAACCAAAATTAAATTAAATAAAATGAAATAAAATGGAAAAAAAATAAAATTGAATAAAATAAAATAGAAATAAAATGAAAAAAATGAAATGGAATCAAATGAAATAAAATGAAATAAAAAAAAAACGTGGTGAAAATAAAATTAAATAAAATTAAATAAAAATAAACTGAAATAAATTGAAATAAAATAAAAATAAAATTGAATAAAACGAAATAGAAATAAAATGAAACAAAAGTAAAACAAAATAAAAGTAAAATTGAATAAAATGAAATAAAATAAAAATAAAATCGAATAAAATAAAATGAAAAAAATGAAATAAAAATAAAATAAAATGAAATATATAAAAAATAAAAGTGAATAAAATGGAATAAAACGATATAGAAATAAAATAAAAATAAAATGAAACAAATATAAAATCAAATAGAAGTAAAATTGAATAAAATGAAATAAAATAGAAATAAAATGAGAAAAATGAAATAGAAATAAAATTTAAAAAAATGAAATAAAATGGAAAAAAAAGAAAATTGAATAAAATAAAATAGAAATAAAATGAAAAAAATGAAATGGAATCAAATGAAATAAAATGAAATAAAAATAAATTGAAATAAAATGAAACAAAAGTAAAACAAAATAAAAGTAAAATTGAGTAAAATGAAATAAAATAAAAATAAAATCGAATAAAATAAAATGAAAAAAATGAAATAAAAATAAAATAAAATATATAAAAAATAAAAGTGAATAAAATGGAATAAAACGATATAGAAATAAAATAAAAATAAAATGAAACAAATATAAAATCAAATAGAAGTAAAATTGAATAAAATCAAATAAAATAACAATAAAATCGAATAAAATAAAATAGAAATAAAATGACAAAAATGAAATAGAAATAAAATGAATTGGAATCAAATGAAATAAAAATAAAATATAGTGAAAATAATATGAAATAAAAATGAAATGAAATAAAATGAAAATAAAATGGAACAAAAATAAAATCAAATAAAAGTAAAACTGAATAAAATTAAATAGAAACGAAATAGAAATAAAATGTAATAAAAATTAAATAAAATGAAACCAAAATTAAATTAAATAAAAATAAAATGAAATAAACTGGAATGAAGTAAAAATAAAATTGAATCAAATGGAATCAAATGAAATAAAAATAAAAGTAAAATGTAGTGAAAATAATATAAAATAAAATGAAATAAAGTAAAATGAAATGAATATGAAATAAAAATAAAATTAAATAAAAATAAACTGAAATAAAATGAAATATAATAAAAATAAAATTGAATAAAATTGAATAAAAACGAAATAGAAATTGAATGAAATAAAAATTAAATAAAATGAAACAAAATGGAATAAAATAAAAATAAAATTGAATCAAATGAAATAGAAATTAAATTAAATAGAATTAAAATGGAATAAAATGAAATAAAATAAGAATAAAATTGAACAAAATTAAATATAAATGAAATAGAAATAACATGCAATGAAAATAAAGTGAAATAAAAATAAAATAGAAATAAAATGTAATAAAAATAAAATGAAATAAAAAAAAAATAAAAATCGAAATGAAATAGAAATAAAATGCAGTAAAATGAAATAAAATAAATAAATACCTTTCGGAGAGAGTCATTTTCGGCGGGCCGACGTGTGAAGCGTTGGAAGAACTGTCGCTGTCTTCGCTGGGAGAAGATTCACGAGCATGATGGTGAACTACGGGCGGCGAATCTCCATGGCCCGTGTGCTTCTCCACCTTTATGCGCTTGTGCATCTGCAACATTTTCATGACTTTACTATTAAACATCAATATTTTCAAGCAGAGTGTCTAGCGTGTTTTAAACAAAAAATTCCCGGATTTTTCCAGGTTTTCCAGGAGAAAAAAAAATACATTTTTCCAGGTATATTAAATTCGATTTAGAGTTTTAAACAGCTTGAAATTTCTAATTTTTCAAGAAAAAATATCAGATTTTTGACAAGATGGATGAATTGTTCATCAGATAGTTAAATTTCCAAGCAAAAAGATTAGATTTCTAATGCAAAGAGAAACGATTTTTTAACAAAATAAATAAATTCTCAACCAAGTAGTTGAATGTTGAACTAAAAATGATAACTTTTCAACCTAAAATAGAATATTTGAATTTTAAAATAAACAAAAATTAATTTTGAAGTAAAAGCATTGCATTTTCAACTAGATAGAAAAAAAGATCAGTTTCGTTGAAATCTATTTAAAAAATTTTTTTTATTAAAAATTAAAAACTTTCAGTTTCTGTTGAAAATAATATTTTTAAAATTCAAATTCAAATATTTCGTTGATAATTTATCTTTTTTTAGTACAAAATTAACTTATTTGGTTAAAAATGCATGTATTTTGTTGAAAAATTGCCTTTTTTGGTAGAAAATTAATCTTTCTGTTTGAAAAGAAAATTAATTTTCAACCAAAAAGACGATTTTCAAACAAAACACAGGAGATTTTCAACGGAATAGTTTAATATTCTACTGAAAAAGATAAATTTTCAACCAAATAGTGAAATTTGAATTAATAAAAATCAATTTTTAACGAAAAAAAAAATTAGACCAATTTTTTATTTAAAAAAAATTAGATTTCAAACTGATGACTGTCCAACTAAAATTTTCTTTATCTTCTAAAGCTAAATCTTTAACAAGAATAATTGAATCTTCAACCAAAAAGATAAATTTCTATAAAAACGACGGATTTTCATCTAAAAAAAAAAGATCTTTTAACCAAAATATAATTGGTTAAATTTTTAGTTAAAAAATTTAGTTTTAACTATAAAAAACGAATTTGCAACTGACAAAGTGCAATTAGAAAAAAATGATTAGTTTTCAACTAAAATGATAAATACTTAACTGGAATAATCGAATTTTCAAAGAAAATGATTAATTTCCACAAAAAAGACAAATTTTCAACTCAAAAAGATAATTTTTCAACAAAAAATTGAATTTTTTAATTTTTGGTTTCTAAAATTTATGTTCAGCCGATGAATTTTTAACAAAAACGTTGGAATATTTAACTAAAATATTTAAATTTTTAGTTAAAAAATAAATTTTTAACCTAAAGAAAACAAGAATTTTTTAATAAAATACCTTATTTTTGAAACAAAAAAAGATTAAAATTTTTAATTAAATAGAATGGAATTAAAAAAAAGAACGAATTTTTAACCATGTAATTTAACTTTCAACTGAACCCGTTCAATTTTCAACCAAAAATAGAATAGTTAAATTTTCAGTTAAGAAATTAATTTCAAAGAAAAAAACGAATTTTTGAGAAAAAAATCGTCCAATACAGTAATATAAAGCTACTTTTGCAATTAAAGAATCATTATTACTAAATTTCATATTGTAATTTAAAAAAAATTATTAACGCTCTCGGGAAAATTCCCTGATTGAAAAAAAAAATTTCCTGACTTTTCCAGATATCTTCAGTTTTTTCAAGGTATATTAAATATTTTACACTTTTTTATAATAATGAACTCGAAATATTTATACAGTTTGGTGACTTTTGTCTCTAAAGTACCAAATAGTTGAATTTTCAACTAAAAAATATCAATTTTCAAACCAAATAGTGGAATTTTGAACTAAAGTTTATCAGTTTTCCATCAAAAATGTAATAATTTAATTTTCTTTACGAAAATTAATTTTCCACAACAAATTTTGTATCCAAAGTGATCAATTTTCAACTAAAATGATGAATATTTAACTAGAATAATTGAATTTTCAAACACAAAATGAATTTTGAACTAAAAAAATATATCAGTTTTGAATAAAAAAAAAAAGTAAAAATTTAATTTGCATTACAAAAATTAATTTTCCACAACTAATTTTGTATCCAAAGTGATGAATCTTAAACCAAAATTATGAATTTTCAACAAAGTAGATTTATTCTCCCGGAAAAAGATAAGTTTTTAACTAAAATGATGAATATTTAACTGGAATAGTTGAATTTTTAAGCAAAAAGATGAATTTTAAATCAAAAAGATTAATTTTCAACCAAAAAGATAAATTTTTAATTAAAATTATGAATATTTAACTGGCGTAGTTTAATTTTCAATCAAAAAATTAATTTTCAACTAAAAAATATAAATTTTCAATCAAATAGTTGCATTTGGAACTGATATTAATCAGTTCTCAATAAAAAATGTAACAATTTAATTTTCACTACAAAAATTAATGTTCCAGAATCAAATTTTGTATCCAAAGTGATGAGTTTTCATCTAAAATTATGAATTTTCAACTGAAATAGATTAATACTAAATCAAAATGATGAATTTCCAACCAAAAAATGAATTTTCAACTAAAAAATATCAATTTTCAACCAAAGTGATGACTTTTAAATAATAATTATAAATCTTTAACTGTAATGGGTAAATTTTAATCGAAAATAAGAATCTTTACAAAAGAGTTTAACTTCCAAGTAGTTTTATTTTCAACCAAAAAGATCAATTACTAATTGGAATACTTGAATTTTCAACGAAAAAGATAAATTTTCAAATAGGATGATTAATTTTCTGACAAAAAAAAAAAAGATTTTTCAACAAAATACACAAATTTTCAACGAAATAGTTAAATTTTAAACTAAAAAAAAAAGGCAAATTTTCATCAAAATAGTTGGATTTTGAATGAAAAAAAGATCAATTTTCAACAAAAAATGGAAAAGTTACACTTTCAGTTTTTAAAAAAAATTTTAATCACAAATTTGCAAGCATTTTCAAAATTTTAATTTTTTTTTTAATTTTAAAGATGTAAAAATGAACAATTTTACACACTGACAATTTTAAAGCTTAAAAGTAATATTTTTAATCATAAATTGGAGCATTTTTAATGGTAAAACTCGCAAAATTATCAATAGTAAAATTTCAAAATTATAACTTTAAAAAATTTTAAAGACGTGTAATTAAAAAATGCTAAATTTTCATGATCTTAAATTTAAAGTTCTGCAATTTTTAAGAGTTTCAATTTAAAACTTTGGACTTTGAAAACGTAGACTTACAAATTTATTGAATTTTAAAGATTTCTATTGTAAAGTTATTTAATTTAGAACATGTTTATTTTTAATAATTCAATTATGAAGATGTACAATTGAAAATTCCACAATTTGGAAGAGTTACAATTAAAAAAGGTTCAATTTTAAATTCATAAATTATCAAAAAAACAGAAATTTTAATTGTAAAACTTAAGAACTTGTATAATTTCAATTTGGAAGACTTAAATTTTAAAACTTGACTTTTGATTTCAAAAGTTATTTATATTTAAGAATTTGTATCCATACATCTTTAAAATTAAATAGTTTTTAATTGTAAATCTTCAATTTACAATTAAAATTTTCTGTTATGTTGATGATTTATTTTCGTAAATTATTCAATTTGAAAGATTAAAAATTTTTAACTCCCATTTGATTTCCAAAATCATCAAAATTTGAAAACGTTTAATAACATTAAAAATATTTTTTTTTTAATTCAAAGTTCTACAATTTTAAATTTTAAACTGAAAAATTCTTGAATTTTGAAAACATATAAATCGAAAATTCAACAAAATGATTAAATTTACAATCAAAGATGTAAAGAAAATAGTTAAATTTTCAACAAAAAATTGTACAGTTAAAAAATTAATTAAAAAAGAGAACAAAAATAATTTTCAACAAAATGAGCGAATTTTCCACTATTTTTAAATCAAAAAATACTATAGTTCAACTAAAAAATTTCAAATTGAAAACAATAGAGTAGTTAAATATTCAGTAAAAAAAAATTAATTAAAAAAAATTGTTTCAACAATATCGGTAAATTTTGAACCATTTTCAAACATCAAGAATAATATTCTGCGAAAAAAGACACTAAAAAATATATATTTTTTTTTACCAAAAATAGAAAGCCTTATTTTTAATTTAACAACAAAATAAGCAAAAAATGAGTTTCAATTAAATATTTCAATATTTAACAAAATAAATCAATTTTCAACTGAAAGGGTTGAATTTTCCACAAAAACAATAATTAATGTCTCCCAAAAAATGGATTTTAAACTAAAAATGCATTGTTAAACTCTCAATTTTACCATATACTTAAGTTTTCAAAAAAGAAATCATTTTAAAAAGATCTAAACTTACTTAAAAATTTCATTTAATTTAAGTAATATTTTATTCATAATATTATTTTATATTTATATTGTTTTATTAATTAATTTTTATTTTTATTAATTTAATTGAAAATTTAAATTATTTCATTTTTAAAATGTCTAGAAATTTCGGTTATTTACGTAAATTTTTTAGGCAAACGAACATACGAGATTTTCAACATAACAGATCAATTTTCAAACATAAAAATAAATTGTTAACCAAATTAGATTAAATGCATCCTTTTTCTACAAAATTATATGATTTTTCACCTGAAAAGATCAATTTTAAAGCAAAAGAAAAACTAATTTTAAAAAAGTTCAATGTTTAACATAACAGTTCAATAATCAACCGTAGAAATAAATTTTTAATAAAAAAAAAATGTAGAAACAAAAAGAATAATTTTCTATAAAAAAAAAAAATGAATTTTCAACTAAACAAATTACATTCTTTAACCGTGAAAAGTAAATTAATTTTAAAATAAGTACTGGCATTTTCCACTAAAAAAATATCCATTTTTAAAAAGGAATAGAATATTTAAGTTTTAATTTAAAAAATATATATAATAATTTTTTTAACAAAAATATAGATTTTCACTCAAAATAATTCTTAAAAATCTTAGCTGAAATACTGAAATTTTCAATAAACAAAAAATTGATCTTTGCTAAAAAAGATAAATTGTCAACCAAAATTTAAATAATTAAATTCTAAGTTGAAAACATTAATGTTCAACCGAACAGTTTAATTTTTAACTAAAACTATGAAATAATAAATTTGAATAAGTTACATTTGCAGTTGAAAAAATTACTTTAAAAAAATGATAATAATAATAAATAACTTTCAATAGAAAGAAAAATAACTTTCAAACAAATAGTTACATATACAAAGTGGTGAATTTTTAACTAAAATTGTAATATTTTTAGTTTGGAAAAATAATGATTTTCAACCAAAAAAGGAACAAATTTTCAAGAAAATTGTTAAATTTTCGAGAAAAAAATCTGTTTAAAGAAATTAATTTTTAATTAAAATGATGAATGCTTAATCAATAAAATTATTTATAACAAAAGAATTTAAGTTCCAAGCAAGTAATTTTATTTCCAAACTCAAAGATAAATGTTCAATTGAACTAATAAATATTTGACTGGAATATTTGAATTTTTAATTTAAAAGAAGAATTGCTAAACAAGAAGATTAACTAGCAAAGAAAATGATAATTTTCGACAAATCATAAAGATTAATTTTCTAAAAATAAAGACGAATTTTCCACAAAGCACGTAAATTTTTCAACAAATAGTTTAATTTTGAAATAAGAAATATCAATTTTCAACCAAATTTCCCAACCAAAAATAGAAGTTAAATTTTTAGTTTAAAAAATTAATTTTCAACAAAGTAAGAGCATTTCAGACAAAAATGTATAATATTCAAATTTATTTATTTATTTTAAGCAAAAAGATGTCTATTCTACTATAAAAAATGAGTTTTTAACAAAATAGTTTGATTTTCAAGAAAATAATAAAATTTTGAAGACAATAATTGAATTTTCAAGCTGAAAGGATTAATTTCAAACAAAGAAGGGGCATAGTTTATATATCAATAAAAAAATATTGAATTGATATAAAAAAAAGACCGTTAAGATAAAATAAACAGACGAATTTTCAAAAAATAAAAATTTTTTAACGCGCAGGAAGTGATTTAATAATATTTCGAAACTAAAAATTTTCAGTAATATTGCAGGTAATTTATAATAATTTCTCAAAAATTACCCAAAATTAAATTCAAATTTTTTTTATAAATTTACAGATATCACGGGCATTTGCGTTAATTTTAGAGGTAAATATATTTAAATTACCATAAATTTGATTTTGAACATTTTCATAAATTTCTGGAAATTTATTAAATTTTTGGTACTTCCAAAATTCAATTTCAAAATGTCTAAATTTCCGGACATTTATAAAAAAAATTTTACAGGTAAATCCGGTACATTACCATAAATGAGCCAAAATTAAATTGTAAATAATTTCATAAATTTCCAGAAATTTATGTAAATTTTCGGCCGATTGAGTTAATTTTAGAGTTTAATATGATAAATTACCATAAACTATCCGAAATTCAATTTTAAATCCTTTTATAAACTTTCGGAATTTTTTTTATTAATATTACAGGTAACTTGGCATAAATTGTTCAAAATTTAATTTAAAAAGATCTTAATTTCTGGTTATTAATGGTACTTTTGGCAGGTAAATACGGCAAATTATCATAAATTCAATTAAATTTTTTTTTTTTATAAATTGCCGAAAATTTCTGAAATTTTTGTTAATTTATGGTAATTTTACAGGCAAATAATGCAAATTACCACAAATTGTCAAAAATTCAATGTAAAAAAAGTCTAAAAATTGCCAGAAGTTTATAAAAATTTTCGGCCATTTATGTCAATTTAACTGGTTAATATGGAAAATTACCCTAAATTCAATTTTAAATATTTTTATAAATTTATGAAATTTTTAGTAATATTGCAGGTAATTATTTACAAAGATTTACAAAATTAATCAAAAATGAATGTGGAAGATTTTAAGAAAAATTTGGTTAATTTGGCGGGATTAAAAAAAAATGAGAAAAAAGATTCATTTTAAAGGATGTTTTCAAATAATTTCAAAAATAATTTTTAAAAATTGAAAAAAAATAATGTAAAAAGCATGCAGATCTTTCAAGATTTTCATATAAAATTTTGAAGATTTTTTAACCATTTAAAACCATAAAAATTCAACTTTTAACAAAAAAATTAAGCAGATGAATTTCTACTAAGAAAAGTTAATTTTCGATTAAAACGCCAACGATAAAAACGAATTTTTTACAACAAAAATTTAATTTTATACCAAATTTTTTAATTTTCAACAAAATAGTTTGATCCAAAACCAAAATAGATAAATCTTCAACTAAGAAGTTGCATTTTTAACCAAAAAGAGATAAAATTTTTACCAAAAAGTGAATTTTCTACCAAGAAAAAATTTTCAGTCAAGAATGAAAAATAATGTTAAGCAAATTGCTGAATTTTCAACAAAAAAGATTAATGTTAATCAAAAAAATTTATAGTTGGTATTTCCACTACCAAAACTTTAATAAAAAATAAAAAACAGTTAGTTTTTGCTAAACAATACATATATTTTTAATAGGACTAGATTTTGACCAAAAAAAGTTGATTTTCTATAAAAAAAAGATGAATTTAAAAAAAAAACATAATTTTTTAAGCAAAATATTGAATTTTTACCCAAAAATGGAGCCAAAGGCCTAATCTTCCACCAAACAATTCAATTTTAAAAAGAACACGAAATAACAATAAAAAAGTTAATTTACAATTAATCAGTTGACTTTTAACAAAATATTTGAATTTGTAGTTTTAAAAAACTTATTTATAACAAAAAGAATTTTTAATTTAATTTTATAAACAAAAAAAATGAATTTTCAACTAAAATTATGAATTTTCAACGGAAAAAAATGAAATTAAAAAAAAAATTTGTTCAACTTTCAACCAAGGAGTAGAATTTTTAATGAATAATTTTTTTGGTTCAAAATTCTACTTTTTGGTTACAAATTCTACTATTTAGTTAAAGATTTAACTATTTTATTGAATATTAAAGTCTTTTATTAAAAAGTAATCGTTTCTGGACGAACAATTATATTGTTTGGCAGAAAATTAATTTTTTTTTGGTTCAACATTAATCTTTTTGGATTGAAAATTAATACTTTTTTTTTTTTTGAAAAATCTATTATTGTATTTTTGTCCAATAAATAATCTCTTTTACTTAAAAAAATACTTTTTGTGAAAATCTAACGATTTTTTTTTAAGTCATCGTTTCTGGTCAAAAATTTATACTTTTGTAGAAAATTCATATTTTTTTGTTGAAAATTTATCTTTTGGTAGAAATATTTTTTTTTTAGTTGTTGAAAATTCACCTTTTATTTTTGAAATTCAATCATTTTTATTGAAAAGTCTACTATTATATTTCTGGTGTTTAGTTCTAAATTCTACAAATTGTTCGAAAGTCTATTTATTTGACTGAAAATTGAACTAGGTTCTTAAAAAGTCAGTTTTTTTTTTGTTTAAAATTAACCTCTTGGTTCAAAAAACCTATTTCGATTGATGGTTAGTTCTTTTTATCAAAAACAAAAGTATTATATTTCTTTTTCAGAATTAATCTGAATTTAACTATTTTGTTAAAAAGTCATATTTTTTGTCGAATATTGATACTTTTTGGATTGAAAATTCTCTTTTACTTTAAACATCGTCTCTTTGGATGGAAAATTCAAATATTTGCTAAAAAAAATATCACCTTTTGGGTGAAAATTCATCTCTTAGTTAAAAATTCGACCATTTAGTTGGAAATTTAACTTTAAAAGTAATATTTTTTTTATCAAAATCTCAACTAATTTATTAAACATTTGTATTTTTTACAGAAGATCAATCCTTTTTGTGTAAGAATCCTCATTTGTTAGAAAAGTCATATTTTTTAGTTGAAAATTTATCTTCCTTGCTTCAAAATTAACCCTTAAACGGCCAAAACGCCACTACCGGTACACTGCTTTTCAACGGCCAATAACTAAGACTATTCGACACTAGAAAAAATTGAGACACATATATTTTTATTGCCTAAGATCTCCTCTTTCCGACGGTGCCAATGAAATTCCTCAGAAAATTTTCTTATTATCCCAAAATGCAGTTTAAACAAAAAAAAAAACGTGGTTTTTCGTGCCTATTTTTTTTTGTGAACCATTTTCCAAAGCTTTTCGAGTCAGTAATTAACCTGGAATCTCACTAACGGGTGGAATAAATGTCTAAACTTTGAGAATCCATGGTTCAAAGATCGATTTTTCGTTTTAGTATTTTCAAAATGGCGTCTTAATGACAAAATTTTTGTGAAAACATTCATGAATTTTTTTACAATAAACGATGTGCTTTTCGGAAAAATCATCAAAAATAAAAAGTTCTTGTATCAGACAAGGAATACGCCTGAATTTTTTCGAAGCGTTTGGAGCAAAATTTTGGATTTTGCATATGAACAATTTTTGCAAAATTCAAAATTTTGCTCAAAACGCTCCGGAAAAATTCAGTAAAAAATTTTCGTAGTTCTAAGCATCGTGTAAGAGTAAAATGATTCACGAATATCTATCGTCCGTCTGCCGCAGACAAAGTTTACGTTGCCCAACTACGAGGGTAGTTCAATAAGTCCTTAGAATGACCAACAGATGGCGCGCGAATCGCTCCAAATCATCTGTTTTCAGTCAGCACCACTCCCGACTAGATATATGGTGCAGTCACAGTCCACATCTTCTGAGTTTACGTGTTTTTATAACCAATTGAAAAAAAAAAATTGTTCGTTAAGAAAAATGGAAAAAACGAGTTCAGAGCGGTAATCAAACATTTTCATTTAAAGGGTTTAATTCCGTATGAGATAAAAAATGAATTGGACTCAGTTCATGGCACATCTGCCCCTGCCTTAGCAACGGTTTATAACTGGGTAAATGAACTTAAGCGTGGTCGTACATCA
>NC_046657.1:23350101-23357224 GCF_010883055.1 Belonocnema kinseyi | reverse complement strand
GAATCATCTCCATCAGAGCCAGAGTAATCTGGATTAGGTATGATGATACGTTCATCATTTTCATCGGAATCCCATTCCGATTCGGAGATTGTTGCAATTTTTAAGGCTTTACGCTTTGGCATTTTTTTTTTGCTGGGTGTACTCAAAAATTCCCAGGATGACAATGCGGTGAAGGTGTGGTTTGATGTCAGAGTGCAATAAAGGTTACGGAGTCGTTGGAAATTTTTTATTGAAAAACTATGCGCTTTTCGGAAAATTTGTCAAGAATAAAAAGTTCTTGTAATCAGCCTGAATTTTACCGGAGCGTTTTGAGCAAAATTTTGAATTTTGCAAAAATTGTTCATATGCAAAATTCAAAATTTTGCTCAAAACGCTTCGAAAAAATGCAGGCGTATTTCTTGGCTGATTACAAGAACTTTTTATTCTTGATAATTTTTCCGAAAAGCGCATCGTTTATTGTAAAAAAATTCATGAATGTTTTCACAAAAATTTTGCCATTAAGACGCCATTTTGAAAATACTGAAACGAAAAATCGATCTTTGAACCATGGATTCTCAAAGTTTAGACATTTATTCCACCGGTTAGTGAGATTCCAGGTTAATTACAGACTCGAAAAGCTTTGGAAAATGGTTCACAAAAAAAAAAAATAGGCACGAAAAATCACGTTTTTTTTTTGTTTAAACTGCATTTTGGGATAATAAGTAAATTTTTTGAAGAATTTCATTGGCACCGTCGGAAAGAGGAGATCTTAAGCAATAAAAATATATGTTTCCCAATTTTTTCTAGTCTTAGTTATTGTCCGTTGAAAAGCAGAGTCCCGGTAGTGGCGTTTTGGCCGTTTGAGGGTTAATCTGGCTTGTAAAATATTCATCTTTTGAAATTAAAAATTTAAGATTATATTTGAAAATGCAACTCTTTCTGGTTGAAGTTTAATCTTTTTTGTTTAAAAAATTCGATCATTTGGTTTAAGATTCGTCGATTAGAAAAGTATAATAAAAACTGTGTTTGGTGTGCAAGTTATAATTTTGTATAAAATTGTTCTTTTTCAAGTGAAAAAAAGGTGACAAAAGATGAGAAACAGCAAAATAGGAGAAAATCTGTGATGACTGAAAATTCAATGAAAAAATTTCTATAAAATCCCGAAAAAATTGATCCATACTACCTTGATCAAAAAGTTCGCGGAATTTATTTTTAAAATTAAAAAATATAAGTTTATTCTTGAATATTGATGTGGTCCCCTTCAAAGTAATTCCCATCGACTGCCACGCACTTATGCCAGCGCTTGATCCAGCTCTTAAAACATTTTTGATACTCAATTTTCGGTATGCTCATCAGTGCCGTTTTCGATTTTTGTATTATCTCCGATCGACTGCTAAAACGCGTTCCGCGTAGTGGTTTTTTCAGTCGATCGAACAAAAAAAAAGTCACAGGGAGATAAATCTGGCGAATTTGATGGCTGCGGAATTATATTAGTTGAGTTTTTGGTGAGAAACTCACGGATAATGATGGCATTGTGCGACAACACACACGTTGTTGCAAAATTAAATCCATTGCAAAAATCGAACTTCGCAAAAAAACAGATGCACTCAAAATTGCGTTACATTCACAAATGTCAAGCTGGAAAGCTGAAATTCGCAGGGAATATTGTTAAAAGGTGTGACAACCTTAAGAATAGAACAAATGTGCATCGGACAGCAGGGGGCGCCACACGGTGATGATTCCGGGAACCTTGATATCAAGGTGGTATATGATAACTATCCATAAATTACCGTTAAAAAAAATGTAAAGTCTTTAGAGCGAGAGTGGGTTAAATAATTAACGTAAAATGCAAGCTCAACATACCATTGGGATCCCATCCGGAATGCGTGGATCCTCCGGAATCCTCGCCATCGGCTTCTCCTTTCTCCTCGCTTTCATCTCCTTGACCTTGTACTCCTTCTGATGACGCGTCGGCTGCGGCGCCAAAGGCGGAGTGCGCGGCCTTGGCACTGGAGGAGAACGAGGTCTGGCCCGGGGTGGGGGCGCCCTGGAACTGGAAGGTACAACCTCCTTGGCCGGAGCTCGTGATCGGACCGGCGTCGCCGACCTGGACCGGGAGCGTGAATTGCCCGCGACTCGTCGACGCTCCCTCGGCGAGCAGACGGAGCAAGATCTGTCGGAGCAGGTGCTGTTGGAGCTCGGACTCCGGGCTGGTCGGGCCCGGGTGTGAGAACGTTCGCGCGGCGACCGAGGACTCCGAGGTCGTGGACTCCGGGGCCGAGGACTCCTCGGCGGAGTTCGGGGCCGCGGACTTCGCGGACTGCGAGGATGGCCTCTGCTGCTGGGCTCGCCGCTCCCGCCGATGTAGAGCTCCTTGTAACCGCTGTGGCGCCATCTGTTCGGATCCCGTTCTTCCGCCTCGAGGAGCTTCTTGTTCCAGTAGCTCGACTGGGACTCGCGAGCTTTCCGCATCACGCTGTCGAGCTCCTTGCGCTTACCTGATGAATCGTGGGGTCTCGACTGCGAGGTGTTGGTGTCCATGCGCATCTTGCTAGAACTACTGCTGCCATTGCCCCCGCGGCGGCGGCTGTCATAGTCGCGTGACATTCCTGAAAGGAATTTTTTTTCGTTAGCGCTGTCTAATTGGACCTTTTATTGCGATGTTTTTTTCTGTTTACATTTTTTTGCGAAAAAAGATCTTCCCAGCGCTGGACATCGAACCACAGAACTTTCGATTGCCGGTTGACTTCTAGTCATTCTAGTTTGGGCGAATGCTCAGATACTGTAGCAAAATCCGTGGAAATCACAGTCTAGAATGGATTAAATTTACTATTGACTAGGAGACCCGGCGACTCGTTGCTGTGGCTCAATTATAATATGGTGAATATATATTATACTAAACTTGGCGCCATCTATTGGCTGCTTACCCAACCTGGATAACGTGAGACGTTCAAGTGTCGCTCAAGAAACTAACTTACACCGCCATCTGATAGAAACTTATAATGTATACAAATAAAAACATTTAATTTGCAATAAAAAGATATTGAAGTAATTAAATGAGATAAAAAGTATCCTATCCTTTAACTTGGACCAAATTACACACAGTATACAAAATTTCATCAAGATCGGTTAAGTAGTTTTGGAGTTTAGTGGTGACAAACATCGTGACACGGGAATTTTATATGTATCTATATAGGTTTTATAGTAATTTTATTATATATTCGTATTGGGATCTGAAATATTGAGGGCACCACCAGCGGCAAAAGCCATATGGTCGGCGACAGTAGGTAGACGTCTCATAAGACTCATGTAAAAACATTGAAAATTAGTTTTAAATCTTAAAAATGAAAATAACAATAGCTGAAATTTGTGATTTCACAAAATCTACACCAGCATGTAGAAACTTCGTAGAAGGAGAAAGAATTTTACATGCAGGACACCTATTTTGCGGAAAAGAGGTGGAAAATGAAACTTCAGTTTCCATTATTGCATTTTGTTTGCAAACTTAGAATTTAAAAACGCTTGTTGTCTAAATAATAAATTCTTCAATTTGTTCCCAGCATAAACATTTAAAATTTAATATTAACTATCGACATTTGAATGCAAAATTTAATTTATATCAACTTGAAATGAAAAATCAGCAGTAATTTTTTTTCAGATTTGAGGTAATGTTGATATATTTGTAAACTAAAATAATATTTTTATTTAGAACCTGCTTTGATTATTTTCACTCGGAATGCTGAAAAATCATTGAAGAATAAAAAATATAAATACTTGACGATGCTTATAACTTTTTCTTCAAGCTTTTTTATTGACAGTGGAACAAGCTTGAAAATCCGTTTGAACTTCGTGCATTTTTTACTTTATTCTGTTTTATTTCTAGAGCCATCCTATCAGTAAATGCTGTACATATACTACAAGATTTTTCATATATATATTTTTTTAAATAGTAGTTTATCTACATTTCAAAAAAACCGAACAGTTTCTTGCTTTCCAGCAGAAGAGCAACCAAACACACAACAAAACACTTTGCTCTTCGATTTTCGTGGCGAAAACGTCATTGATAAAGTTTGATTTATTTTATATGTAACTTTTTATTTATCACTTTTTATTTTTATCCCGTTTTCACTGTAAAAAACACTGTAAAACCTTTAGAAAAATTATTTTCGTATATTCGCCTATACTTCCCGTCAAAATTTACCTACGCTCAGGGCTTTCCAAATCTGCCACCAGGAGGCATACTCGAGTATATCAGATCCCAATACGTTGAATTTATATTATACCACACTTGACGCCATCTATTGCCTGCTTACCCAACCTAGATAACGTGAGACGTTCAAGTGTCGGTCAAGAAACTAACTCACACCGCCATCTGATAGAAAATTATGTAGTATACAAATAAAAACATTTAATTTGCAATAAAAAAATATTGACGTAATTATATGTGATAAAAAGTATCCTATCCTTTAACTTGGACCAAATTACACACGGTCTACAAAATTTCATCAAGATCGGTTAAGCAGTTTCGGAGCTGAGTGGTGACAAACATCGTGACACGGGCGTAACATTGCTCTCGGCTTGTTAGTTCGGGAGTTGACACAAGGTTTTGTTTTTCGTCACAAGAGTGTTTGAACAATTTTGTGCTGCGAGTGTTTAATTCAAAAGTGAGTAAAAATTATAAGTTTTTCGAATGGGCTCGTCAATATAACTCAAAGTTAATGAATGATTTTAATATTACCCTGTCTTGACGCCCGTTTTTTTAAATGCATTTGTATTAAATAATTGATAAAAATGTGCGGGAAACGATTACAATGACAATGAGACTGCCAATTTAAAAATACTAACAATTTCCCGCAACTGTAGGAAATCTAACATGGCGTCGCTCGCCCAAATTGAGACATTTGATTCGCCCAAATAGGTTCATCGGAACAGCATAAAATATTCTTTATTATTCAGTAAAAATGGTCTGTTTATATCGATGAGCAGACAAAATATTGATGAAATAATGTTCAAACTGTGCGGTATTAGAAACTTTTCTCGAACTCACAAGATTTAAAATACTTTTACAAGCAAAATACTTCGCCCAAATTGGGACATTTATCTTACCCCCGGAAAAACGCTATTGTTGTAAACTTTGTATTTTTGATTTTTACTTTTTTGTATAAAATTTTCACTTAAAAAATCACAAAAATACCGTTTTTTTTTCGAAGTTAGTTCCTAGAATGACCACTTAAGCTACTAGGAGTTAAAAAGCCCTATTTTAAGCTACTTTCATAACTGCTAGTTCTGTGGTTTGATTCCCAGCGAAGTGAACGAGATGTTTTTTCAGAAAAAAATTTTTATTCACAGCTCCATCTAGCCTGAAAAGACGTTAAGAATTTCTGTTATTATCTGATAGTAATACAGATTCCTTGAAAAATATGAAGTACATTTGTTTTGATTGTAAATCGGGATATAAAAGTAATCGGGATCAGGACAAAACTGACAAAATTAAATTTTTCAAAGCGCTAAAGATCAAAATATTGTTAAAGAATGAAAAATATCTATTTTTAGGGATAACATCAACCTTAAACCTGGTGATGCAGTTTTTTCTTGGCACTTCAACCCAGACGGTATTTAATTTAATAATTATAAATAATTTTAATTTCCAAGCCCAAAAATATGAATTTTCAACCAGGAAGCTAATGTTTTGAATTTTTAACAAAAAATTTCGTTCTTAGCCAAATAGTTGGAATTTTGGTGCAAAAAATAAATATTTTAACAAAACAGTTGATTTTCCATAGAAAAAAAGGTCATTTTGAACCAGAGTTGAATTTTCTATCAAAATAGATTAATTTTTAAACCAAAAAGAGGAATTTTCAACAAAATAGTTAAGTTATCAAGCTAAAAAGTCGAATGTTTTAGGAAAAGGTTGAGTTTGATACCCTAAAAGATGAATTTTCAAAAAAAAAGCCAATTTTCGACACCAAAAAGACGGAATTTTAAAGAAAAAAAAAGGAAACTTCAATCCAAAAATAGGTATTTGTTTTTAAAAAGTAAATTTTTGATCCAAAAGACGAGTTTACGACAAAAAAGTGCTTTTTAGCCGAATATTTTAGGAAACAGTTTAAGTTGAAGCCCAAAAATAGGAATTTTGAAAAGTAACTTTTTAACCAGTTTACTTTTCTACCAAAATGGTTAATTTTTCAGCCCATAGGAAAAATACTTTTACCAAAAAGTTTACTTCCAATCAAAATAGTTAAATTTTTTTACTAAAATAGTTGAATTTTCGATTTAAAAATTACATTTTCAGCCGTAAAATATGACTTTTCTAATATAAAGATCAATTGACCATTCAAAAAGAACCATACTTTTATTTTTAACCAAATAGTTAAATTTTCCACCAAAATTTTTGAATTTTTCAACTGAAAGACACATTTTTTAGAAAACAGTTGAATTATTATCAAGAAAGTACATTTTTAACGATAAAGACGAACTTTCTATTCAAATGGAGGAACTCTAAAAAAAAGTTAATTTTTAACCAAAAGAGATGAATATTCAACAAAACTTTTTTTAACCAAACAGCTGAATTTAATACCAAATGGTTGAACTTTCGAGCAAAACTACCAATTTTCGACAGAGCAGTGAAGTTTTCAAGTCCGAAAATATTTATTTTTCAACCAAAAAATCCATTTTAAACCTTTTTTCTTTAGCAGTTGAAATTTTTAACGTAGAAGATCAACTTTTTACAACAAAAAAAAACGAATTTTTAGCAAAAAAGTTTAAACTTCTGACAAAAGAGATACATTTTAAATAAAATAACATAAATTTTTAACCAATAAGATAAATTTTCTACAAAAAAGGCAAATTTTTATACATGATACGTGAATTTAAACTGTTACAAAAACAGACTGAATTTTTAACAGATAAAAATATATTTCCAACCAAAAAGATGAATTTTCTACAAGAAAAAAGAATCTAAATTTCATCAAAATACATTAATTTTTAAACAAGAACCTTAATTTTCTAAATAAAAAATCAATTTTCAATAAAATAATTGAATTTTTAAACAAAACAAAAATACATTTTTAACCAAATAGTTAAATTTTCAACAAAATACATGCATTTTTAACGAAGCGGATTATTTTTTAACAAAAAAAAAAAA
>NC_046657.1:23327365-23350091 GCF_010883055.1 Belonocnema kinseyi | reverse complement strand
AAAAAAAAAAAAAAGATAAATTTCCAATAAAAAATGTAACAGATAAATTCTGAGTTAAAAAAATAATTTTTTACAGAAGTTACAATTGCAAGAAGAATTTTAAAAAGAAAAGAAAAAGAAGAATTTTATAAAACAGAGATGGACTTTTAATCAAATAACTTAAGTTTTAATCAGAAACATTAATTTTTCAACCAAAAAGATACATTTTTCGAAACTTGGTTTCATCCAAGATAAGTTTTTTTTGACAAAAAATACGAATCCAATAAAAATTTTTTTTACAAAAATAAAAATTGCAAGAAAATATTTACACTTTTAACCAAAAGACATATATTTTCAAAAACATCAACGCAAATTGTCAACAAAATATATAAAGTTTTAACGAAATAGTTGAATTTTTAAGCAAAACATATCAATTTTTAACCAAATAATTGAAATTTCCACCAAAAAATAAGAATTTTCAACAAAATACATGCATTTTCAACTAAGCTAATTAAATTTCTACTAAAAAAAAAGATAAATTTCCAATAAACAATTTAAGGTGAATTCACAATTTAAAAAAAAATTGTTTTGCGACAAAAGTTACAATTTCAACAAAAAACTACACATTAAAAAAAAAAAGCAGGAATTTTCAACCAAAAGGCTTAATTTTCTAAAAAAGAAAGAGGATTTTTAAACGAAATATTTTAATTTTTAATCAAGACAATAAACTTTCAACCCAAAAAGATCAATTTTTAACGAAATAGTTGAATTTTCAACCAAGCAAATAAATAATCTACCAACAAAAGGACAAATGTTGAACAAAATATGTGAAATTGCAACGAAATAGTTGAATTTTTAATTAAAAAGATTAATTTTTTATTAAAAAAATAAGAATATTCCACCAAATAGTTTAATAGGTAACAAAATACATGAACTGTTCCACCAAAGACGAATTTTCAAAAAATGAATTAATTTTGAACCAAAAAAAGATCATTTTTGAAATAAATAGTATAGTTTTCAACAAAGATAACTTTTTGCCAAAAAAAAAAAAATTTTAACAAAAAATATGGAATTTTAAACAAAATACATGCATTTTAAAATGAAAATATTAAATTACTAAAAAAAAAAAAAACAGATAAATTTCGAATAAAAAATGTTATCAAGGAATTCTGAAATAAAAAATAGATATATTTTTTCTACAAAAGTCACAATTGCAATAAAACAGAAAAACTGTCAACAAAATGCATGAATTTTCAACTAAAAAGCTTTTTTTTGCCATAAAAAAATCTTTTAACGAAATAGTTGAATTTTTAATCAAGAAGATAAACTTTCAACAACAACAAAAATCAATTTTTAACCAAGTAATTGAATTTTCAACCAAGAAGATAAATTTTCTACCAAAAAAGACGATTGTTTAACAAAATATATGAAATTTCAATGAAATAGTTAATTTTTTACAAAAAGGTTGAATTTTCAATTAAAAAGATTAATTTTCTATAGAAAAATAGAAGAATATCCTTCCAAATAGTTTAAGTTTCTACTAATACAAAAAAATTCAAGATAAATTTTCAATAAAAAATATAATAGATAAATTCTGAGTTGAAATATAATTATTAATTTCTACCGAAGTTACAATTTTTACAAAATATTTGAAGTATCCATCAAAAGACATAATTTCTCAAAAACATAGATGAATTTTTCATCAAATATTTTAAATTTTAATCAGAAACATCAATCTTTCAACCAAAAAAGATTAATTTTTGAAAAAAACGACAAATTTTCACCCAAAAAGATCAACTTTCAACCAAAAAAGATCGTTTCTGAACGAAATAGTTGAATTTTTAAACAAAAAAATGAATTTTCAACTTAGAAGATTAACTTTCTGTCGAAAAAGAGGAATATACAACCAGATAGTTGAAGTTTATATTTCAAAAAAAAAAAGAAAAGATACACTCCCTATAAAAAATGCAATATAGATCAATTCGGCGTAAAAAAATTATTTTCTACAAAAGTTACAATTTCAACAAAATAGTTGCAATTTTAATCAGAAACATTAATTTATCAACCAAAAAGATAAATTTTCGAAAAAAATTACGAATTTTCAACCAAATATTTGGATTTTTAATGAAATATATAAAATTTCAAAAAAATGGCCGAGTTTGTAAAAAAAATAATTAATTTTCTATCGAAAAACTGGAATGTCCTACCAAATAGTCCAAAAAAAAAAAAAGGTTTTCAATAAAAACAAAAAATGTGAATGTGAACTCCAAAGAGAAATTAAAAAAAAAATCTTCCATCAAATGGCTAAATTTTAAGCATGGAAATTTCAAATAAGAATAAAATACGTGGTTTATAAGCAAAGAATAATAAAAAATATATATTTTCAGGGTTTCAAAGTCGCTAGAACAACCCGTGATTTTAAATTCCCTGATTTTCGGTCAGCCCCTTTTCGAAAATGCAATCAGCGCTTTCTGAAATCGAGATTAATTTTGCGATTAAATAAAAAAATATCCAATCAATAAAAAATAAATTCACCTCTCTTCTCAGCTTGAAATCCTGGTAGTAGCGAAAAACGACGTAATCCGCACTCCTGCGAGATTAGTGAACACGTTAGTTCTCAAAATACGATCAGAAACCGTAAACGAAAAGTCGTTTGTTATTCGTACATTTCTTACTATCAAACCAGAACAAATTTTCGAATACAAAATTCAGAAACTCCAATACCATCGAGAAAATCGCGATCCGAAAATAACTGGCAGTGGACGTGGACACTGATCGAAAAGAGCTCAAGGAAATTTTCGAAAATCTTCCGAGCATCTCAGAATTTACATTTTCATCTCCGGGCCAAACCGGGCCCATTTAAAAACTACGCGACTTTTTTAATGCTCTGAATTGCCAATTTTGAGGTTAACCCGAAGGGCCTCACCGCGCGAATTCGGCCCAATTTTGCGAGATCGATGCCCAGAGGGTCAGAAAAGACGACCCGAAAGGAAACAGCTACCGAATTTGTCATCGGCCGGGATGGCAAATTCGGGTCTGATCGCGAACGGGACCCGAACCGACGTCCCGAAAACCCGAAAGATCTTGAAAAACGGACCGGAATTCCCGAACCCGATTGGCAACTGACCCAATTTTCTTCCAAAACCCGAAAAGAACAAACCGGATGTCCCGAAAACCGAGCGTCAACACGTCCATACTGTCCAGATTGTACGATATGGTCCCGAGCGAAATCTGAAATTCACACGCGAAAAAACTTGGAATTAGAAGCATTTTTAGTTGCTTTTTTTAACCAGTACACAGCCTTGCACGGTTTTCCGTTTGAGAAGTTTATAGAAACTTTGGTTTGGTTACTATTTTCTGTTATGTATACGTATATATATATTTTTTGGAACAAGCGAGAAAAAGAGGGAAGAAATAAAATTAGGTTGAAGGTCCATGCAAGCGTAGGGTGTTTACTGTCCGCGTTACCGCTCGCGTAACAGCGGCACCACGAAAATCAATTCTGTTAAAGGAACCGACAGGGCGGAGTCGGATTTTCACCGAACCGCGTTCAACTTGATGGATTTTTTGGCGAAATTTGCGACACTCACTTTGTTTCAACACGGCAACTCCGACATTCGCATTTTCAGCGAGAGAGTTTCTGTTTTCACTGCGCGGGACGTCAACAGGAATCGATGCGGAGCAAGACTTTCGGGAATCGCGAATGGCGTTCCGAAATGATCAAAAAAAAATCGGAGACTCTGAGAACAAGCCGAGATAATCCCGAAGTGTTGATGACCAAAAAGTGTGGGTGATTTAGAAAGGGAAGTCGAAGGTAAAAATTGGTCTAGGGGAGCTTTGCTTCCGATAGATGGCACTAGTGGCTTTTGTCAAAGTACCGGGAAAATTCAAATTACCTTTTCTTCATTGAGTATTCTAAGGGTCCTGTCACACCCCTGCCCGCCTGCCCGAGACCGTTCACACCTTGCTTTTTCCGTCTATGGAAAATCTGAAAATCGCGCGGGAATTTTAAATATTGTTAAATTTTTCAATGAAATAAACCATATTTTTATAATTAAAATTGACAATTATAATAATGAGTTTTCAAAGAAGCAAAGTTCTGTTTTAGAATACAAAGGCGTAAGATATTTAATATTTTCCCCATTTCTCTAACTTACTCATTCGAGCACTGTAAAAATATTTCTGGACATTATCCATTCTATTCAAATGATTTTGCACAAAGTTACAAAATTATATCGTACAACCAAAATTATATCGCCTGAAACCAAGATATATGTATATACATTGCGTTTTGCGGGTTAGGTTGCTGTAAGCTGACGGTTGCTATATTAATTGGAAATTTCACCTTTAAAAAAGATTTAAATTGTACAAGAGCATAAAAACTTATTTCTTTCACTTACAGCAATGTATTTTCTTTGATTGCACGACTAAACACCACTAAACAGTTAAATTTTCAACCATACATAAGCCTTCAATAAAAAAAATTTCAAAATGTAATTTAACTTTGACCCAAATAGTTTAATTTTTAATTAGGAATGATTAATTTTCAACAAGATAATTAAACTTCTAACCAAAGAAATAACTTTTCAACTTAAAATATAAATCTTTAACAAAAAAAGTGATTTCTTAACAAACCGATTCAAGCAAATGTTTGGAACAAATTAGTTGATATATCAAGCAAAGAAGAACAATTTTTAACCAAAAAGTAGCATTTTCATACAAAAAATGAAATTTCTTCTATAACAGATGAAGTTCTAAATCAAAAAGATACATTTTCAAAGAAAGTAGTTGCAAATAGTTGTATTTTTATCAAAAAAGATTAAATTTATCTTAAATCAGAAGAATTTTTTAATACAAAAAAGTTGAGTTTTCATCCAAAAAAGATTCCAGTTATCTCAGTAATATCAAAAATTGAATTTTTGTAACAAAAAAATAAGTTTCTACCAAAAAAAAACTGAATTTTTAATCCAAAAAGACAAACTTTTTCTAAAAAAAGGATATATTTTTAACAAAATAGTTAAATTCTCCACCAAATAGTTGCATTTTTATCCGGAAAATATAAACTTTGTACTAAAACAGATGAATGTGTAATAAAAAAACAAAATTTTTTTTTTAAGTGGACTTTCATCCAGAAAATATTTCAGTTCATTTTTCAACACCAAAATATAAATTTTAAACAAAAAGTAAATTTTCTACGAAATAGTTAAGTTTTCAAGAAAATAGAACAGCTCAATTTCTAACCAAACAGTTGCATTTTTATCGAAAAAAATTTAATTTCTGCTAAAACAGAAAAAATTTAAAATAAAAAAGACAAACTTAAAAAATAATTAAATTTTCGACCGAAAAGGTAACGAAAAAATGCAATTTTCTATTAATAAAAATAAATTCTGAGATTCTCATAAATTCTCAGAGAATTTATTTCTCGATTATATTCTCGGTAATATTCTCATTTTCGTTACTGTTCTCAAAATAATATAACCGGCTCAGAACTCTACTATAAGGGTTGTTTCACGATTTTGGATAAAATAATAGTTTAATACATAAGTTTAATCCGAACCGAAGGTGCGTTATAATTTTATTTCTGTTGAGTTATTCAACAGAAAAAAATTATTAAAGATTGAAGGCGCGTAAAACACTTTTTCAAATTCGTGTCACGTGGGTGACACGTGACTCAGAAGTTCTCATAATTATCTGTTAACAATGTGGCTTTGGTGAAAACCACGAAGTAGTATAAGGAGACCCCACTTCCGGAAAGCATGGACGCGTGAATTCGGAATTAGTTTGCATCGCTCATAGCGACTCTTGCGGAAATATGCGAAACCGAGAACTTTTTGAAAACTCTGCTTTTTCCTTGACTAATTTTTCATTTCAAATCATTAATATTAAAATTCCAGCATTTTAATCTTGTGATGTCAAAGATGTCTTTTCTACCATAATAGATCGATTTTTAACCAAATACTAGAATTTTCAACAAAATAATTCAATTTTTAACATAATAGTTGAATATTCAATATAAAAAGACACATTCCTAACGAAAAATTGGCAAAGTTTATATTTTATTTTTAAAAGAATGAAATTTATGCAACAAAAGAAAAAGAATTTTTTAATCACGAAGACGAATTTCCAACAAATAAAGATTTTTCACTCCAAAAATAAATAAAATTTTATCTAAATTATTGAAACTTCAAACCAGAAGACAAATTTTCGTTACAACAATTGAATTTTCAACAAAAAAATATGGCTTTTCAGCAAATTAATTAATATCTTTTACCCAATCAGTTGAATTTTCAATGAAAGAACATTTTTTTCAACAAAATAATTCAATTTTTAACCAAAGAGATGAATTTTCAAGTTAAAATATAAATCCTTTAAAAAAAGTTTGATTGAATGATTGAATTTTCAATACAAAAACACGAATTTAAAAAAAAAAGATGACTTTTCAACAAAATTGTTTAATTCTCTACCAAATAATTGCATTTTTATCAAAAAAGATGAAATTTCTCTTAAAGCAGAAGAATTTTTATGACAAAAAAGTTAATTTTTCATCCAAAAAAGATTCCAGTTGACTTTGTAAAATCAAAAATTAAATTTTTGTACCAAAAAATAAATTTCTACGAAAAAAATTGAATTTTCAATCGAAAACAGCAATTTTTTCAACCAAAAAAGGATGAATTTTTAACTAAATAGTTGAATTCTCTAACAAATAGTTGCATTGTTATCTAAAGAGATTTTATTTTTCGTAAAACAGATGGATTTTTAATTAATGAAAACAAAAACAAATTTTCAAACATAGTTAAATTTTAATTCAGGAAATATTTCAGTTTCTTTTTCAGCACCCAAATATTATATTGAAACAGTAGAATTTTTAACAAAAAATCGTGACTCAATAAAAAATGTTCAATTTTCAACCAAACAGTTGCATTTTCATTAAAGAAAGGTGTAATTTCTGCTAAAGCAGGTGAATTTTTAAATCAAAAATACAAACTTTAAAAAAAAGTTGAATTTTTAACCGAAAATTGACATCTTTATTTAAGAAATAAGCAATTGTAAACAATTTGCATCCAAAATGGATGTTTTTATAAGAAAATGATAAAATTTTCAACTAAATAATAAAATTTATAATTAAAAAGATAAACTTTTTACCTTTTTAACCAAGACAAACGTTTAACATTCACTGTTATGGAATAATAATGTAAATAACTAAAATTACCTTTTTTTAACTATAAAATGAATGTTAAATATATTACAATAGAATCATAAACTTTCAATAATAATTTTTACGAGTTTTATAAAAATTAAATTATTAACAATTAATAATAATATAATTATCTTAGAGAATATTTCACATGGTAATATAGTTTCAAAATTATTTTTTACTCGTGTTAGAAATTTCTGTATTAAGTTTAATATACATGTATTGGAAGTTTTTTCGTATACGTATATTAAATTTAAGATACCACCAAATTTGAAAGTACAAACAGACATGAGAAATTTAATACACATGTGTTTATTAATTCAATATGCATCTGTATTACATTTACTACACATGTGTCTTAAATTTCAGATGTGTGTTTGAACTTTCAAATTTTGTGTTATCTTAAATTTAATATACGTACCCGAAAAGAACTTCCAATACACGTGTATTAGACTAAATACATAAAGAGAGATTTTTTAGTATACTAAAAAATCTCTCTTCATGTAGTTAATTGCAAAAAAGTCATTTAGGTATTTTTGGGTCTAGTTTTAAAATGATACCAAATATTATTTTTTAAATAATTTATAAACTTTAAATAAATATATATGTGTGTCTAGAAACTATAATGCAAATAAGTTTGTGAATCTGTTTAGCTGTTCCGCGAAGCTGAAGACCGTAGAATTAAAGGTTTTCGTTTTTCTTTTTGCCCCTTCTCTTTTTCCACCTGTTTGTGGACTGATTTCCATTATTATCCTGAAAAAAATGAAATAAATAGAAAGTTTATTGCTCAATTAATATAGGGGCATACGTTTTAAATCAGGAAAAATTTAAAAAGTCATAGATCTATTTTTAAAAAACCATTAATAAAAATTTGTTTGTTCTACTTTCGGTGAAAAAATGTTATCTATTTATTTTTGCTTAGCTTTTGTCGCATGCTAAGAAATTTAATTTTTGTATTTTCAATATTTTTAAAATAAATCAAACAAAAACTACGTGTCTTATAAAAAAGTGATTAATAACAAATTTGTAGATATCTTTTGGGTGTTTGTTTAATAATTGTTTTTTTCCTTTCTTGCATAGTTTGACCGCAGAATGCAATTTTTGATTTATGATTAGTTTTTGTACGGTCAAAATTTGAATTTTCAATTTTTCGAAAAAAATGTAAATAGTTGATAGTATAATCTTGTAGGGCCTCGAAAAGTAACATTTTTCTTTTTAAGTACTATGAACAACTGTGCAAAGAATTTTTGAACCATGAAAAAATGTGTACTAAAAAATGTTCAAAATGGGCTCACTTTTAGTTTTTTGTATCCAAAATGTCTGACTAACGAACTTGGCATTTAGCTTTGGACACTAAAAGAGTGTACCAAAGACGAATCTAATAGATTAATTTTTTTGAAAAGTTATCGTGCACACATACATACAGACATAAAGACAGACAAACATACAGACAGACACATTCGTACAAAAACCTGTTTTTCGGATTCAGGGGGTCTGAAAACGTGGACCTTTTGACAAAAAGTTTTGGCGAAAAACGAAAAAGAAATTAAAAGACAAAAGTTGTGATGAAAATGTGCCCACGCAGCAGGCAAATTTTTTTTATTGTTCATAATGTTTTTCATAATTAGAACCAAAACTACGCATCCTATCAAACAGTGGTTGATAACAAATTTGTAGATCTTATTTCAATGCACAATTTTTGTGAATTCATCTTTCACCGTATTTTGCATGGTTTGGCCGAAAAATGAAATTTCTGTATTTTTCATTATATTCTATGGTGTCAAAATTTGAATTTTGGATTTTTCAATAAAATTCAAAAAGTTGTTATGATAATCTGTTCGGGAATTAAAAAGCAATATTTTTCTTCTCTTGACTTTTTTTTCATATCGTGCGTTATTTGGCTTAAAATGTTCATTTTCGTGTGTTTTTGGAATTTCGTAAATGCTAGAACTCTGGTAATTTTTGATTTGGTGAAAAAATGCATAAAAATAAATTGTTAAAATTTTTGAATACTATGAATAACCGTTCAGAGAATTTTTGTATTTAGAAAAAACTGGTCTCAAAAATATTGAAACTGTGCCCTCTTTTTAAATTTTTATCCAAAATGGCCGGCTAACGAACTTGACCTTTAGTTTAGGAAATTTAACTAGTGTGCCGAAGGCCAATCTAAAAGACTAATTTTTTCAAAAGTCATCGTGTTCACAAACAGACATACATACAGGCACATTCGTAAAAACCTGTTTTTCGGATTCAGGGAGTCTCAAAACGTGGACATTCGACAAAAACGGGGGGTGGGGGTCAAATTTTACACCAATATAATACCTTCTCTGATGAGAATGTAAAAACGAAGACTGCAGTTAAATTTGTTTTGAACTTAATTTTTGAATGATCCAATTTGAACATCAGGGATTTGTATATCACCTCGATATACATTCCAAAGTGAAATTCCATTTCTTTTGGATACTTGTATCAATACACATAATAAGAAATTAACGTGATCAAGAATCCTTCCAAAACAGATGTACAGAACATCAAAGTATTATTTTCTAGAACAACTGTGCAGGTAGCATCTTCACCATACAATGATTTACCTATAAACAAGCAGGCCATGAAAAAGAACAAATTATTGTAGAATGTTTCAAATTAAATGTACTTCACGTACTAACTTGAAGGTGAAAAAGCAACTGAAAATGTGAAAAATTCAGGCCCCTATATATTGACAACCGGTTGATAAATTAACCTATGATTTCGTGAATTATTGTAGTTTTACTCGGACTATGATTTAGCGAAATTTTCACCCGATAAAAAAAATCAATATTTTTTTATGGGAACACTTGAGTCCTTTTCAAGGTATGTACTTTTGTATAGGGTAAAAGAAAATATAGATAACCTAAAAAATATCCATTAGTTATCAAATTCAAATATATATTTCTTAAGTAATCTATACATGACGTGGAACTAAGGAACCAGCCTCACGACCGAAAATGAGTTTAGGACAAAAAGCGAATCAAAATGAAAGCAAGACGTACTAATTTAATTAATTGAACCAAATTAATTTACCTTTTCACACAAACGGACGACTGTCAACTCACTGTAAGTGTAAGCACTCATCAGCTGACATTTTAGGGCCGGCAGCGTTGCGCAACGCATGCGCTATCGCTTAGTTTTAATACACATGTGTATTATTTCAGTTTTCATGTACAAATATATTAATTTTGTTATACATAATAAATAGGTTTAATATCAATGCGTATTGAGTTTATTTTAATTTAGAAATGTATTAATTTTCAAATACACCTCATGTATTAACGTGTATTAAAGTTCATAACATTTTTAACAGTGTAATATGTTGTACTTCGACAAATAGATGTTCTTGCTTTTAAAAAGGGGTTTTAAATTTGTAGGTGGAAAAATTAATTTAATGGCAATAATTTTATTTTTGTTCATAAATAACATCGATAAACTTACTTTATTATTTGCAAAAATATTATATATAATCAAACACGTTGATAAAAAATGTATAATTTTGTGTTATATTCTGTGCCGTAGCAAATATAGTGAATTATTATCAATTCAATTTTAAATTAGCGGAATTGCTTTCAAGTAGTAAAATCACATGCTATTTTATTTTTAGTAATAAAACTAATCGATCACATTTTAATAATCATTCTACGTAATAAATATTAGATTATGTCTAGTTTCAGTCTTCATATTCTTTGGAAAAATTCTCTTTAAAAACTAGATAAAAATCTAATTACAGCTCTTAAAATGCAAAAATTAAATTTTTTAAATTCAATAAATCAGAAAATAGTACAATCAATATAAAAATTCTTTTGATTGGAAAAATAAAATTGCTCAAGTCATTCATTCAGCAAAGTGTTCAGTTTGCTTAAATTGTGCAAAGCTTTGCCGTTTTCTCAGAATGCCTACTTTCTTTACGTTAGCCATCTCTTGCTTAGCAAATTCCCGCATGCGGATCTGCAAATAAGTCATTACAATGCAACTCAGTATTTCCCCTGCGTCCTTAGCCGAAGTCTTAAAAAAAAGTTGTCAAGTTTCGAGGAAATGGATGTGGAATTTGACAATCTCAAATCGACAGTAATCAAGAATCGGACTACGCTTCACTACAGATTAAGAAAAAACGTTCAATTTTCAGTTAAAACATTCAATAAAAGCATGCTTCCGAGATATTAACTTGCTCAATACTAGTAAGCAAAGTTTGATTTAAACAGTTAGTTCATTTCGAGAAAAAGTATCACAATTCTGAGATTAAAATTTCACGGGTTTCCAAAATTGGCTGAATATCAATTAAAAGACTAATTAAAATTTGTTTCAAAAATAAAAACTTTCTCCCAATTTATAAAGATGCTGAATGAGAATAAAAAATGTATGTTGCAAGAAAATTATTCTGTTCCGAGAAAATTAAAATTGAAGATCACGATATTATAGTATGGTCGACTTTTTTTGCTAAAAATCCGAAGAAAATACTTTTTTTTAATAAATGATAATATTTTAAAGAAACTTCAATGCTAAAAAGCCAAAAGAAATTATTAATGCGTTAAAATTGTAACTGATATTTTAAATCATTTTTAAAAGTAATTATTGTATCAAATAATTATACTTTTACAAAATCCTTTTACTCAATGTGCATTTAATATTTTAAGAATTTATGATGCAATAGATCCATTTTTGATAGAAATTTCAAACTTCAAAAATGCCCCGGCAACTCGTTTTTCATCTTGATGGGTTCATCATTGGATTTGAATGCTCGAAATGTGACGTACTGAAATCCTTGCCTCGCTAACAGATACTGTTTTCAGTCAAACAATCGTTTCGATCAAGTTCATTGTTATAAACTCTTCGTTCCCAACCGTCAAGCCAAGATAGAAATTCGAGTAAAGCCTTAAAATGGGTAATAATATATTAATTGATTAATTTTTGTCCAATGATAAATAAGTTAGTATTCTTACCTCATAATCCTTCTAATCCAGTCGAAAACCTGCTTCAGGTTCAATTTTGTTCAAGATATCGAACAGATTATTTATCCTATTAATAGAATGATGAAATAAACTATTGCCTTTCCCAATAACTAAATAATTACCTGCGCCGCCAGGATTACTCGCATTTTCAGCATATTATTGGGATCAAGATGGTCTTCAGTTAGGTCAGGGCACCATTTTCCTGTGCCGTGGTTTTTGTCTACGTTGAACAATTTTCGAAAATATTCCCAATTAATTTCAGGCTCGATTGGGTTAACCTGTAAAAAGTGAGGCGTTTATTAAATAGAGAATATCGAAATATTAGAAGAATTCAATAAGAGTTTTATATTTAAATATATACCCGCAAAGTCTTCTTATCATGCAACCGATTCCGGACATTTTTTATAAGGTGGACGATATCAGCAAAGGCGTAAACGCGACGCCCTTCAACAAAAGGATGTGGAAACCAGCACTGAACATTATCCAACTCGCCACTGACTCCAAAAATCGACTAGAACTTTCGGTTAGTTGCTGCTCCATCAGTAACAGCTCCGTGCACTTTAGCTCCAGTTTTTTCTAATAGACTGATGACCTGGATAATTATTTTGGCTAAACTTGTTCCAACAACTGGCCCCTTAGACACAAAAACAGCTATCAATTGCATGAAAGACTCCATGAGTGGAATGGAACGTAAGAACGAATCCGTGATCAGCCTTATCGTTAATATCAACTGATTCGTTTAGCATATCGTCACCAAAATCTGTCAGGTCCAAGAGTTTCATTTACTTATGGTCAAGGCGAACATTTTTTCGGGTCGACATTTCGTCAAGTAACAAAATCCCATGTCGCAACATCTCAGGCAGCTGCGATAACCGGTCTTCAAATAATTTGAAAAACGAGTCATCAAATCAGCAAGGTGTGTCCATCAAAGATAAATACCTGTTTTCAAACAAAATAAAATTTTCATTAATAGAATCTCTATGTACTTAAATTTGTTTTTAATAGAAAAGTATTCTAAAATCGTTTCAAATTTGAAAAGTATATGAAATTCATTGATTAAATTTCTTATTACCTGCGAATTGTGCTCGTTGAGAGCAATGGTAGAATTTTGTTATCCCTCAGAATATGATAAGCTGCTGGTGATTTCATGTGGAAAATTAAACACAAAATTATCCAGTCTTCTGAATATCGACCCCCTTTAGAATCTATAACTTTAGATGCTGCCAGTATTTCATCAATCACATTTCTCTCATGCCTATTAAAGTTTGATTGGGAGAGTTTCTCTTAAAGACCCTCGTCACGAAGAGCTGCCATTTCTTCTTAATTCTTCTGCAACTGAACTTTATAGTGATAGTACAATCTTTGGTAATCCGCTGTATTTCTGCTGGATTTGTACAGTCTTTTTCTGAGAAATTGCAACTATTCTTTTTTTGAAGGACTCATGTGAATAATAAGACGTCGTTGTTCACTCATATTTTGAAATCGTATCGCCTTTTGTTAAAGGGTCTTCTTTCCCTTTGAGCAATTTTTACAAGACGAGCTTTTAGTCTCATTAGGCATCACTAAGCAGCACTTTAAATGGCGTAAAAATCGTATGACGGATCTCGTATTGCAACTGAACTCTCAACATTTTTAGGAGAACTGAGAGATGCACATCCTGAACAAAATTTCATATTGTCAAAATTTTTAATTAAAGCCTCTAATTCGCTAACTGAGGAAATGTAATCTTCAGATAATCCAAGTTTCTCTAACGGCAACGCCATACCAGAAACCTCGGCTTGAATGCGCATGTCATTGTGAATAGCGATTTGTTTTGAATTAAAAAATTTCATTCTCTCATTCACTAATCGTGCAGAACAATGTGAACAACAATCGTTTGTCTCAAACAGGAATTTACATAAATTAATTCGCTTCGTTAATTTAGGATCTGCAGGGACTTCAGGATCAGGGTTTTCGAGATCAACAATTTTTTCATTTTCTGGATTTGATTTTTCTTTTAAAAGCGAATCGTGTTGTGCCTTTGTATTCTGAATTACATTCGAATTTTCAGTCAAATTTGAATCGGAATTATTAAAAATATTCGATTTTTCATTCGAAAGTTGATCGATCACTGTAGATTCTGCCTTTTTTTAAATTCAAGTTTGAAACAGAGTTATAGAAACTGAGTTTCGGTTAGACTAGTAGTTATCTGGTATTCTGTTTATCTGGTATTAGATAGAATATTATTTTAGAGGCCTGATACCAGTGGTTTTTTGATCTTTGTACGACAGAGGTCTCTGTATTGTACGGTTGATAAGTAGAAGAACTACTGTATCATAATCAATTTTTATCACGCGAAATTATTTGAAAACGCGAGAAAAATAAGTTACAAAAAATTTACAAATTGTTTGAGAATTTTAAGAACTTATTTTTCTCGCGTTTTCAATTAATTTCGCGTAATAAAAATTGATTATGATACAGTAGTTCTTCTACTTATCAACTATACAATACGGAGACCTCTGTCGTACAAAGATAAAAAAACCACTGGTATCAGGCCTCTAAAATAATATTCTACCTTTTTTTAAATATGGCCTTTTCGAATCCTCCTATGACAGAAAAACCGAAAAGGATAAATATATGTATATAATATGTGTGGGCATTTCAAGAGTAGCAGTATTGAATTAGCTAACCAACAAAATGGGATTTTTTAAAAAGAACGATAAAATATTCTATAAAATCAAAATCATTTCCGAAAATTCATTTGACAATTTTGGAAATCTTTTTAAATATTCCTCGAAAATTAATTTTTCAAAATAAAGAATTGTTTTCATTTTCCTAGAAATCTTAAGAAAATGATTTTTATTCTTTTAAAGCCTTTCACAATTCTTAAAAAGCATCGAAAATTTTGGTTTGAAATCTTCAAAAATTGACATATTTTTCCTAGGAGCACACACACACACGCAAACACACACACACACACGAACACATATATATATATATATATAAATATGTATCGATACATATTTATTAGAACATCAAAATTCAACGATTTTTCTTAAAAACTTAAATTCTTTGAATGGAACAATTATGATTGGAACGTCAATTATGAATACATTATTTTATACTTTGAAAAAAATTGAAAATTTCATTTTTAAATAATACAGATATATAGTTCTGCATTGCAATCACTCAACATTTATTATTACAGCTCGAAATATATGTGGATAGGCATTTTATGTAGAGTTGGATTTTTGTACCAAACATTGTATTTTGTCAACAAAAATATTGATGAAAAATTTATAATTATATTTTTGTCATATTAAGGCAGGTTTTCTTGTCGGTTTTATTGGAAAAATTAATTTCTGGTGCAAATAGTTCAATTCAAATTCAGTTATTCCAAATCAATGTTTTGACATTTCTTTGAGGTTAGAATGGAATATCATTCCATTCGCTCGTAACAAAAAATTTAATTTAAATCATTTTTTATTTTTGTTTTGAGATAAATTTCTTCTCTTTGATATAGACTGTGAATATTTATTTCACACTATAAATTTAATTCACGATTTTCATATGTAAAAAGGTAAACAATGTACATACCGATACCATAACATTGCCAGCAGGATCCTTCACGTTTCCATACTATGTCCTCGTATAAAATAAAGCACTTCACATACCACTCTCTAAATCTGAATTAGTGAAATTTCACTAATTGAATTAGCGAGAAGTGGGGCATTACAAATTAGTGAAAAACTACTAATTTAATTAGTGGCTGGCTAACTCTTCCGCAGTTAGGCTGTCTAATAATAAATTCATTTAAAATCACCAATAACAATATACCACGACACTTAAAATTGTCGTCCATATTTAAATAAAATATTTGCTGGAGTCAACCAATAACCCCAACAGTAAACTATATCACAAGACAAGTTATATAGAAGTAAACTATAATGTATATTTAAAAATTAAATAAATTAGGTTAATACTGTACTTACTAAAGAAAAATCTCAATTCAGCTTTCCATTTATTTCTATAGAAATGAATGGAAAGCTGAATTTTAGAACCTCAAAACGAACACAGCGCTCATTTTCTGTAGCAAATGTTTTCGTCTCGATATACAAATCGCGACATAATGAGGACACTATTTATTGGGAAACTACACGAAAGTATAATAAACTGAAAAATATTACTAACCTCTGTTTTAAATTCTTTTACGCTCGTAGAAAGAAAAATGATGCAAGCTGACAAATGTAAAAGATGAAAATAATGCAAACGAGACGTGAGCGCGGGTTGGCGCGAGTCCACCATTAGCCGTGATCACGGCTTCGATCTCGACTTTACAAATTAAATAGTGAATAAAACCACTAAATAATAGTGAAAGAAAATACACTAACTGGAAATAGTGAAATTATCACTATTTTTACAGTAGAAGACCACTAATTCAAGAGTGAAAAGCCAAAAAATCACTATTTCAGCAGTCAATCATTCAATCACTAATTCAATTAGTGAAATTTTCACTATTTCAAATTTAGAGAGCAGCATTCCCGGCTTTAAAGTGTAGTCTTTCTTCGGAATCGCCTTTTCCCATTCCAACAATCTTTTGGCTTCAGATGGAACCGTAAAATGATGACACTTTTCCTTATTGAGGACATCGTACCCAGAATTAAAATCCAGTACAATGCACCTGTGTCCAACCATTTTCACTTCGCGAAAACTTCCGCCAAATTGTAGTAATCAATTTTTTTAAGTGACATCATTAAATTATTTTAAATATAAAGTATTTTTAATAATAAATATTAGTGTTCTCCTATTCTCTAATAAGGGGCAGTGTTAATATGTGTAGAGGCAGAAGTGGCGCTATCTGTCGGACTTTTTTTGGTACTACCAACTGGAAGTTTATATTTAAGGGTATCTTTTCAAGGAGTCGGATAGAGCTGATGAGAACTAACGTAAGAAACTCATGATAAAGAGGTTAGGTCATGGTCTGCTGGGAATTATATTTTGATTTGCTAGCTTTATTTGTTAAGGTTTATGTGACAAAAAAAGTTGAAGTAAAGCATTAAGTATAATGAGCACATTTAAAAATCGTAGATATTTACGAACTGTTCAGTAAACATGACTACATTTCAGTACTGTTTTAATGAATTCTTTATACAAACCATAAATGTATCTATTTTCGGTAGATTTGCGCTATTGGCTTTTACGAAACTCTCCTTTGACATTTTTAAAACAATATTTTACTACTTCTATTTTCGATACACACATAACCAAAACAAAGCATGTCAACACAGGAAAACATATTTGAGAATCACTGACACATGAGCTGTGATTGGTGAAAAAACCGACCCTTTTGACGCCAACGGGGCCCTCCAATGGACATCGTGATAGAAAATTCATATTTCAACATTAAATTAAAATTAGTAAACAACATGTAAGAAATATTTTATGAGCGTTTTTAAAATTATAATTGTATATACTATAAGAACCATTCATTGGAAAAATGATATCTGACTTTGGAAACAACCCTATTGAATATTCTAGTATTACGTCACACATGCTAGACTGAAAAGCATTGTTTGGATTGGGGTTTGACTCAAATTAATTAATTTAGGCAAAAGTAAGTAAAAAATCCCGATATACATTTGGTTTTAAGATAAAAACCCCTATTATTTCATTATTTTTGAATTTTGTAAGGCGTACAATTTTGATAATCCACCAAGACAAAGTATATTGCAGCCCTATGCATCGCTCGTGTATGTGTTTTGTAGTAGTTGTTATTTTAGTATCCGGAGGGGTATTGTAGTTAAAATAAATCCAATAGATGGTGTTCCGATTAGGTAAGCCTGTTTTTGCATTCTTGTGTATAGCAAAATTACAAAAAAATCATTAAAAACTTGATACTTTTTATTAATATAAAAGAAATAACATCGTTTTCAGTAACAATAAGAGCAGCTGTAACTAGGTGTCCAAGAAAATGCATCAAAACATGTAATTTAATATTTGGAAAATTGAATATAAGGAAGAGTATCCTGAAAACAGTTTGAATTTCATACATATTTTTCCATTGTTTATTTCACTAATGTAATTAATCAAATAATTTTATAAACAATTTGTAGTTCTTGCAAATTTCAAAAATTGATAGATAATATTATTTAAATAATAATAATAGTAACAATAATATTTAAACATTAATAATTAGCCTTATAATATACTCTTTCATCAATTCATCTATAAATTTCCACTCTCTAAAAAATGTATATTTATATATAATTTGTTTATAATCAGGGTGGCGACTTCAGTGAAAAACTGGGAAAGACTTGGAAAAACCCACGGAATGACCGGAAATTGAATTTAAAAAATAGTGAATTTACTTTATCTACAGTTGCAGAGCATATGATTGAAAATAATTATTGTTTTTATTTTAGGAAAGGGAATTTCGGTAAAGAAATTAAATTTCCCTTGGGACAGGGAATTTTTGACATAGAAGGGGAATTAAAAAAATTAAAACTGAGATTCAGGAGAAAGGAGTTTGAAAAATCCCTGTTCCAAGTCAAAATTCGTCACATATTAAAAATTTCTTTTTCCGAAGTTTAAAAAAGAGAGTGCTTCAAGTCGTTTTTAGAGCAGAAGTATTCTTTCGGAAAGGAAATATTTCTAAATTAAAATATAATATATAATTTTGTTGTATGTAAATTTGTCTTTTGAAATTAAACATTTATTTATTTCGTGAAAAATTCGCGTATGTTGTTAAAAAATCGACTTTTTTCTTTGAAAGTTAATCTTCTTATTAAAAAATTCTTCTTATTGGTTGAGAATATAAGTATTTACTAGTGAAATATTCATCATTTTAGTTAAAAATTCATCTTTTAGGGTACACATAAATTTACTTGGTTGAAAAATAAGCTCGTTTGTTGAAAATTAATTTTTTTAAATTGAAGATACATCATTTTGATTTAAAGTTCATTTTTTGGTTGAACATTCATTTTTTGACAGAGAATTTAATTGTTCAATTTTTTGTTGAAGAATGTTATTTCCTATAGTTGAAAGCAGGTCGCAGCTTCCCATAGAGTGATAGAAAAGTGAAACAGGCACGTTCGAGCTCGCGTTCGAGGTATCAGTTTACATTATTGGATGTAAACATTCCTAGCGATCAAGTTGCAGCAATCGTGCCGAATTCGAGTGGAGCTCATTTATGGCTTTTAGCATCTACTTAATCTTCAAACAGTGTAATTATTAAAACAATTTTCATAAATGGCTCTTCTTTAAAGAATAAGTTTAATTTATTATGTTGCGTTGTAAATTTACAAGAACTATTAATTATTTAATCAATTTTTAATTAAAAATTAAGAGTTTAACTTTTTTCTACAAGAGAATTTGTTCACAGAGTCAACTCACCCTTTTCTATGTTGTTTCACAAAAGAACTGATAATTATTTAAACAATTTCAATTAAAAAATTAAGAGTTTGCCCTTTTCCTACGAGTCAATTTGTTCACGGAGTCAACTAAGAAAGTCTATCCAGTGACTCTGTTGTATGTTGCTTTGAAAATTTACAAGAACTATGAATTATTTATACAATTTTAATTTAAAAATGAAGTGTTTGCCCTTTTTTCTAGGAGTCAATTTGTTCACGGAGTCAACTAACTCTTTTCTATGTCGCTTTAGAAATTTACAAGAAATAATAATTATTTGAAGAATTTCGATCGAAAAACTAAAAGTGACTTTGTTGCTACGAGTTCTGCAAGTAAATCTGTTTACGAAGTCAACTAAGAATGTCTATCCGATGACTCTTTTCTATATTACTTTGTAAATTTACAAGAAATATTAATTATTTAAACAATTTTAATTTAAAAATTAAAAGTTTGGCCTTTATACAGCGAATCAATTTGTTTTCAAAGTCATCTAAGAGTGTCTACCGGATGACACTTTTCTAGGTTGCTTTGTAAATGTACAAGAACTATTAATTTTTTAAACAATTTTAATAACAAAATTGAGAGTTTTTGAACTTTTTTCTACAAGTAAATTTGTTTACGGAGTTAACTAATAATGTCTATTTTTTATTCTTTTGTTTTTGCTCTGCAAACTTACAAACACTATTAATTATTTAAACAATGTTAGTTAAAGATTTAAAGTTTGGACTTTATCCTACGAATCAATTTGTGTTGGAACAAAACTAAGAATATTTATCCGGTGACTTTTTTCTTTGTTGCTTTGTAAATTCACAAGAAATATTAATTATTTAAATAATATTAATTAAGAAATTAAGAGTTTGCCCTTTTTCCAGAGTCAATTTGTTTAGGGAGTCAACTAAAAAAGTCTTTCCGGTAACTCTGTTGTATGTTGCTTTGCAAATTTACAAGAACTAATAATTATTGGAACAATTTCGATCAAAAAACTAAGAGTGACTTTTTTTTTACGAGTCCTGCAAGTAAATTTGTTTACGGAGTCAACTAACAATGTCTATCCGATGACTTTTTTCTATATTGCTTTGTAATTTGACAAGAACTATTTATTATTTAAAGAATTTTAATTAAAAAATTAAGAGTTTGGCCTTTTTTTTACAAGTCAATTTGCTTACGGAGCCGACTAAGAATGTTTATCCGGTGACTTTTTTCTAGGTTCTTTGTAAATTCACAAAAACTATTAATTACACAGGTCAAACAATTTTTAAAGCCAGAGACCAGACCTAACATTTCCGAAGGATTTTGATGCTCTGAATCCGAATCCAAGCTCAAAATGGTTCCTGTACGTCAGGTTTTCAAGATGACCTAAACTAAAAGTGCAATAAACGCGTGTTTAGCTGTTTTTGAGGTTATGTAACCGAACAAGAAAAATCTCTACCACAAAAGCTAACATGGAATTTGAAAGTACTAATCTTCCCCTTTCAAACCTACTTGGATTTATTAGGATATCTTTATTTTTCACCAAAATATTGTAATTTGAAATTTTTTATTTTAGCGTTTTAACCCTGAACGGTCGCCGTCAGTTTTTTTGTTCTAACCCCTAGAAGATCCAATATGGCGGCCGCAATTCAAGGCTTTAAAAAAGAACAAAGGATCCCGCACAAAATACCAACAAAAATCCGTGCAGTCGTTTGGAACCAATCTGCAAACATTGATAAAACAAAAGAAGACGGACTGCGTGGAATGCTACTGCGCACTCTGTGCGCATTCTAATGCTCACGTTTGCTGTATGTGCGCGCCGTTCTACGGCGCAGACGGTCTTCGACCTTGATCTTCCAGAAGAAAAGTTTATCAAGCACTTTTCAATGGACAGTGGGATTGTGTATTGTAGTAATATCGAAGGACTCATTAATTTATATAAAATAAACTTATATACGCCAGCGGATTGGCGTCTTTTCATAGATTCGTCTACGGAAAGTCTGAAAGCAGTACTATTACATAATGGTATATCCATAATTGGCTTATTTGTGGTGACTTAAAAATGATAAATCTTATAATAGGTTTACAACCAGGAAACATTAAATACCCTTGTTTTCTTTGCCTTTGGGACAGTCGTGCAAGGGATGAGCATTGGATAACGGAGAAATGGCCAGACAGATTGAAGTGGAGAGTTGTTCAGTATAATGTTGTTTATGAAAGTCTTGTTGATAGAAAGTATTATTGCCACCACTCCATATAAAACTAGGTTTAAGGAAGCAATTTGTGAAAGCCCTAAACACCGAAGCAGAATTTTTCAATTATATTAGATCTACATTTCCGCATTTAAGTGATGCAAAAGTTAAGGAAGGTATTTTTGTTGGGCCTGATATAAGAAAACTTATCAAAGATGATGACTTTATCAAAACCATGACATCTATTGAAAAGGATGAATGGTTGAGTTTCAAAGATGTTGTACAGAAATTTTTAGGGAACAATCGAGATCCAAAGTTTAAAACTATTTTATCTAGTATGTTAAAGAATTTTAAAAGATTAGGTTGTTTGATGAGTATAAAATTACATTTTCTCAAATCTCATTTGGATTATTTCCCAGAAAATGTTGGAGCATTTAGTGAAGAAATGGGCGAACGCTTTCCTCAAGACTTTCACCAAAAAGAGCAACATTATCAAGGTCGATGCAATGTAAGAATGATGGCCGACTATTGCTGGTCTTTTCAAAAAAATGATAAGGACCCTACTAGTCATAAACGAAAGTCTCTTCAACGATCGTTTGACATAAAGCGCGAACGTTTTCATAAGAAAACAAGAAATTAGTTTCACCTTCTGTTGAGTACGTTGACCATTGATAGCCCAGAAGTTTCGTTATTTAAGGGGATGGACCAACTTCCTCGATTATTGTAGATGGATAGTCCAGACGATAATTCTTCTTATTTAGCTATCACGATTATCCCCGAGCAATGGTTAGATTGAATAGTAGACGGGGTTAGGTTGTAACTACCCTTTAATGAGGTATAAATGTATACAGGATAATATTCGTTATCGGCTCACAATAGAGTGTACTAGTTAATGTCTCGATTGCTACTGAAGCTACATGTTGATTCCAAAGGTGCATAATTTTGGAGTCTGTTCTAACGGGGGGGATGACACACAAGGGTGGGGGTAAGAAGACCAAGTAGCCAATTCTGAAAGCGCAGATGCT
>NC_046657.1:23324603-23327265 GCF_010883055.1 Belonocnema kinseyi | reverse complement strand
AATAACCGAGCTTAGACTACACGGGTTTAAGGAATGGTCACTTTAGGTATGAGATTGAGATAAAGAAATAGATAACCTGAGAACATAAGCGATTAACATTCGATGAAAATTATCGGATACCTTAACGTTAAGAAAATCATTGGAATTTTCTCAAAATAATAATTAGATTTGACAAATACATTTCATGCAATATTAGTTCTAATTCGAGCAATTCAATACTAATTGTTGTCAATCGGCAGAGGTGATGAGTTTTTTACGCTACGCTTACATTCGCCGTTTTCGGTTTTGAGAGTGACTACGCGGGCAACTCCATCTTCTCCCGGATGCACGGCGATAACACGGCCAAGCATCCAACGCATGGAAGGCTGATTGTCATCTCGGATCGTTACAATATTACCTATCTTGATGTCAGTCGTGGCACCCTTATGCCACTTTTTCCGCACAGTCAACTCGTGGAGATATTCTTTGTTCCACCGAGTCCAAAAGTGTTGCTTCATCTGTTGGACTTGTTGCCAGGACGAAAGTCATCCCGACGGAAAGCCCTTCAGGTCGTGCTCGGGTACACCTATTATAGAGTCACCTATCAAAAAGTGACCTGGAGTTAGAGCTGTCAAATCGTTAGGATCAGAGGGTATGGAGGTCAAGGGACGTGAATTCAGGATAGCCTCTACCTCAGTTGCAAGCGTTGTAAACTCTTCGTAGGTTAGAACCCTTTCTCCGATAACGCGAATCCAGTGGCGCTTAAAGGATTTCACCGCAGCCTCCAATAGTCCACCAAAGTGTGGTGAACGTGGGGGGATGCAATGCCAATTAATGCGATGATTAGCGAGGACTCGAGACATGGTATCATTGTGTTCTTCAGAGTTCAAAAAGTTACAAATACTATCGATTTCGTTTTTTGCGCCCACCAAATTAGTACCGTTATCGGAATAAAAGTCCGCGCTCTTTCCGCGTCTAGAAAAGAATCGACTCAAACCTGCTAGAAAAGCTTCAGTGGTCAAGTCACTGACCACTTCTATGTGTACCGCTTTAGTCGCCAAACATACAAAAATAGCGACGTAGATTTTAACTTTGATTCGATTTCGGAATTTCTTTTCCTTTATATAAAAGGACCGCAGTAATCGACCCCTGTATGAAGGAAAGCCCTTTTAAAAATAGTCCGATTTTTCGGAAGATTCCCCATCATGTAAGTGGGAACTAACGGATTAGCACGGCAACAAATGACGCATTTTCGGATTACCTTTTTTACCGTTGTTTTTCCATTTATAATCCAGTAATTGTTTCGCGTAGCATTAAGCGTCGCTTGAGAGCCACCGTGCAGTAGTTTCAAGTGTTGATCGCGTATAAGTGCTGTGACATTATGATTTTGTAGTAATAAAATCGGATGTTTTTGACCATAATTGAGATCGGAATTTCTTAATCTACCGCCAACCCTGAGTACACCTTCCGAATCCAAAATAGGAGAGAGTAAAACTAATCTCCCTTCGATTCGTTTTTTCGATTCATGCATTTTAATCTCACCCAAGAATGATGCACGCTGTACTAATTTGATAACACAGATAGTCGATGATTGAAGTTCGGCTGAAGAAAGTTGGCCCCTTATTATTTGTTTATGAACCTTCATATTGATAAATCTTAGAGAAAAAGCTATCACACGTATGAGTTTATTAAAAGACTGAGCCTTCTCTAAAAGCGAATTAGTGATATCGTTCACGCGTGCTAGATTGACTGCCAAACTGACAACTGTTTTTTTTAATTCAGGGATTTCAATGGGTTCTAAATGTGATACAGGCCAATTTTCATCAGCGTCATTAATCCATGCCGGGCCATTAAACCAGAAGGAATTGTTAATAAGCTGTTGCGATGCGAGACCGCGCGAGACAAGGTCCGCGGGATTGTGCTCGGTGCGCACGTGCCGCCATTCGAGAGATTGTGTCAGCGATTGGATTTCCGCAACTCGATTTCCGACGAAGGGTTTCAAAGTATTAGTGGGACTATTTATCCAATGTAACGTTATGGTAGAATCGCACCAAAAAATGGTCTTTTCGATATGAAGTCTTCGTAAGGCTTGAGAGACAGTTGAGTATAATTTAGATAATGGAACTGCAGCACAGAGTTCTAGGCGGGGTAAAGATAACGTTTTCAATGGCGCGACTCTAGATTTCGAGCATACCAATTGAGTAAAATGCATTCCGCGTTTGTCATATGATCTAAAATAAATACAGGCCCCGAATGCCTTTTCACTGGCATCACAATAACCGTGCATTTGAAGCGAGACATAATTATTGACGACTATTTTTCGATTGATTTCGATTTCTCGGAGGAGCGCTAAATTTTGTTTGAGATCCAACCAGGACTCTTCTATTTCAGGTGGAACCGATTCGTCCCAACCGATGTTTAATTGCCACAAGTTCTGCATAAGGATTTTCGGTGTTAAGATAACAGGACTTAGTAAACCTAGCGGGTCGAATAATTCAGCTATTTCTGATAAAATGTTCCTTTTCGTTACCGGCGCATCTAACCTTGATTGCTTCACAGTATAAAAAAATGAATCGGGATGGGGATTCCAATAAACACCGAGTGCCTTTGTTGTATCGCCTAAGTCTAGACTAAAATAAGTGTCGCTAAAATCTTTAGATAATGATCTGATAAGCTCGGGTAC
>NC_046657.1:23322864-23324503 GCF_010883055.1 Belonocnema kinseyi | reverse complement strand
CGGATCAGCAGTGAGAAAAGATCTTCCTGGATATTGGGACCTACCATGAGTATATCGTTCAAAGAATTCCCGTTGGATGTTTTCGCTGACGCGTCAAAAACGTTTCTAAGTTTTGTTGTTAAGCTAGATTGTTTAATTATGGCATGATGAGGCAAAAAATAACAGTCGTAAATCGATGCAGATTTATCCTCAGGCATATGGTCCAATTCCGAATATTCGCTCATAAAGGTGATATATTTATCTTTTAATTCAGGGTTCCTACCTAACGATCGTTCTAGCGAGTGAAATCGTTTGAGTGCATGAGAGTATGACTCGCTGAGACCATTTGAATCTTCCTTGAACGGAAGTTTCACGATATAACGGCCGGTTGCGGAATCGCGGTGCGTATTTTCTTGGAAGTGAATTTCGCATGCGCTTTCTTCGTGAGATTTAGTTCTTTCGTTAGGCCCATTTTCAATTTCCCAAAATTCACAAATTTTCTTGTTTAATAAATTGAATGATAAATTGCACTTGGCGGCAATTGGACCTGCTACACCAGGCGTTTTTCCTCTCAGAATCCATCCGAAATGAGTTTTTTGAATAATTACGTTGCCGTTAGCTAAAGACATTTGTCCGAAACACAGCAATTTCAGAAATATCTCAGCACCGATCAGTGTGTCGATTTCTGATGGTCTGTGAAACTCCGGATCGGCAAGACGGATATTGGAAAGAATTTTCTACTCCACCCTATTCAATGGTTCGCTTGGTGCCTGATTATTTACCTCCGTCGTTATGAGGAAGGTCAGATCTGTCGAATATTTGTTTAACCGGGATTGGATAGTTGTCCTTGTTATTTTGCTTACACTAGAGGTCATTTGATTCACTCCACCGAGAGGAATCTCAATTTCCCGTTGCTTCAGGCCTAATTTCTCGGCTAGTTTCTCAGTCATGAAATGCACCTGAGACCCGTTGTCTAACAGAGCCCTACACGCATGGGGAACTCCCTTGTTATCTAAGATGTTAATCCTAGCAGTCGACAACAAAACTTGAGATGGTAAAGAGTTATGCAAGCTAGCGTGATTGGTCTGGAAGCATTTTTTATTTTTATTTTCCGGATGGAGGACAGTGTGATGTTTCTGGCTACAAGTCTTGCATGCTGTGGCATTACAATTTTCGACGGTATGATTGGACCTAAGACAATTGTAACACAGGTTTAGACTCTTTATCAAGTAAAGTGTGACTTTTTGCATATATAGCAGTATGTGCGAGTATGAACTGCGTAAGCCGATTGTCGTTGGAAGGTTGGTTGAGATCTCGTAGGCCGATTGCCGTTATGTAATTTATTATCGCAACGCGGTACGTTTTTTTCAATTCTCTTTTCCACAAGGGGTTTGTTAGATTCCAAGATTCTCTCACGCCTATGCAAAAACTCGAGTAGCTGTTCCATAGCCGGAGAGGGGTTGGAGCTTACGTGTTCCTTCCACTTCAATCGCGTTTGAGGATCTAATTTTGAAACGATTGCGTACGCGGGAAAGGCTTCAAGAAATGGCCTGTTTAAAGCTTCTAATGCGCGGTAGTGTTTAGTTACGGTGTTTAATAATTCGCCAAGAGAAAACGCGGATGTGTTCTGACAATTTGGTAGGTCAAAGAATGATTTTAT
>NC_046657.1:23321543-23322764 GCF_010883055.1 Belonocnema kinseyi | reverse complement strand
ATTTTGCTTTCAAAGCACCTCTGAGTCGGTGCAATTGTCCGATACGCTTTTCTACACTAGCCATTTTGCAACTGAGATATAATTCTTGGAATGATAAGGGTTGATCACTTTACAATCAATATGGTAGATAACTCAACAATAGACAAGCGAGACTCACCGTTCTGGAACTCAGGAACAAACACTTCACCGAGCTGACGAAATTAAGAATAAGATATGAAGGTAATGAAATATTCACAAAAACACACTGATAAAGAGCTGAAGTGCAAAACAAAGAAAACACATTCACAGAGAAAACACATTCCTAGAGCAAACACGACTGAAAGCACAGATTTTCAGCACAATTCACTGAAGTTAATTTGTTAACTCGTTGACACACGTTGACTCGACGGCTCGGTAATACTCGGTGACTTGATGATACTCGATGACTGCGATACTCCGTGACTTAATGACACTTTTTAATTGATTACACACGTTGACTCGACGACTTGGTGACTTGATGATACTCGTTGATTCGACGACTACGATACTCCGTGACTTGATGACAGATTTTGACTCGTCAAGCAATAATTCTTTCTCGATCACATTTAGGGTTGCAAGATTTTGATCGTTGAATCTTCCTTTCTTAATCTAGTTACGTTTAGATATGTGAAGAATCAATGAAGTCCTGCTGTGTCTAGTAGTCGTTATACAGATTCAAAGAATGTTGTATGATAATCCTTTGCTTGTTCTTGATATTGGTACTCGTTCAAACACGATTGATAAGATGATATTCATCCAAAAGAGGCTGGATTCGGCTTCGAAGGACCATAATGTTGAGTACGTTGACCATTGATAGCCCAGAAGTTTCGTTATTTAAGGGGATGGACCAACTTCCTCGATTATTGTAGATGGATAGTGCAGACGATAATTCTTCTTATTTAGCTATCACGATTATCCCCGAGCAATGGTTAGATTGAATAGTAGACGGAGTTTGGTTGTAACTATCCTTTAATGAGGTATAAATGTATACAGGATGATATTCGTTATCGGCTCACAATAGAGTGTACTAGTTAATGTCTCGATTGCTACTGAAGCTACATGCTCATTCCAAAGGTGCATAATTTTGGAGTCTGTTCTAATGGGGGGGATGACACACAAGGGTGGGGGTAAGAAGACCAAGTAGCCAATTCTGAAAGCGCAGATGCTGTTAAATCCTAAATTTCTAAAATGGTGTTGTCGAAG
>NC_046657.1:23308264-23321443 GCF_010883055.1 Belonocnema kinseyi | reverse complement strand
CCTTCGCTACTATATCTCAACTCAAGCTTAAATAATAAATTCTTCCATAAGTTTTATAAATACTATATTACAAATTCTCGCATAACTATACAGATCTCAACACCTTCATTGGACATACAATCGTAAGTTTTGCCTTGACTGGCTGGGCGATTCAAAGTCTTGCCTTGACTGGCTGGGCAATTCAAAGTCTTACCTTTATTGGTTGGGCAATTCAAAGTCTTTCCTTAATTGGCCGGGCAATCTAAAGTCTTTCCTTGATTGGCTGGGCAATCTAAAGTCTTGCCTTAATTGGCTGGAAAATATTAAGTACTTTCTTCCTTAGCTGGACAATCCCAAGTCCAGCCTTAAGTGGCTGGAAAATATTGAGTCTTTCCTTAGTAAGCTGGAAAATCCTAAGTAAATTTACAATATTAAATGAATCATAATAGTAAAAATTGTTGTTTTTTTAAGCCCTAACTGTTTTCCATATTCGCTCTTCTAGGAGTTATAACAAAAAAATGAGCTAATCGAAAAAGAACCCCCGAAAACCCCTCAGACAACATTTTCAAGGGACAATAGCATACCATCTCGGCGTTAATGGGTTTATGCGCTAAATTGAAAATTTTCATTTCGAGGTTAGCCCACTTGTAATGTGGAATTCAATTATTTCACTAAATGTAAACGACTAAATTCGCTGCTCCCAGGGTTAGGTGGGTTAGCCTGCTTATGATTTGGTAGGGGTGATTTCTGGGTTTAGGTAGGTTAGAAGGTAGGTGGGTTAACCCACTTGTGGCATAGAACTTCATTATTCCAAGAAAAATATGCGACTAAACTTATTGTTCCCGGAGTCAGGTGGGTTAGCATGCTTGTGGCTTGTTAGGGGTAGTTTCTATCCCTAGGAAACGGCTTCTGTAGAAATAAAAAAACACGGGTTCCATATTTTTTATTGTTCTATCAATGTGCAAAGTTTGGTTCCAATCGACTGTACGCTTTTTTGTTGGTATTTTGTGCAGGGTCCTTTGTTCTTTTTTAAAGCCCTTAATTGTGGCCGCCATATTGAATCTTCTAGGGTTTATAACAAAAAACTGACACCGGCAATAAAAAGGGCACGCTCGAAAGCCCCTGAGATAATATTTTAAAGAAAAAATATCGTACTGTCAGCACTAGAAAATGCGTTGTATAAATCTGACACCTTGACGGTGGCCGCGTGGCGGCGCCAGCTATGCAGTTGGTCTATGATCGTTGGAAATGCATGGCAACATAATAAAGTTTAAGTTAATAAAACATTAGAAGTAATTTACTGACAGTGTTAAATAATATTTGAATGTGTTGAGTGATCTTTTCGACATTTTCCCTTTTCCAAGCGAAAGAAAACTGAAAAAACTGCTTTTAGATCAAATATTTGCAGTGGGGAAATTTTGAACAAAAATCGTGAATTGCGTTTATTTGGATTGTAAATCGGGATGAAAAAAGTATTCGGGAGCATGACAAGGCTAACAAAATTCAATGTTTCACAGCACCAAATGATCCAAATATTGTTAATTAATGGCAAATGCTATTTTAAGGGACGATATCAAAGTGAAGTGTTGTGGCAATGGTTTTACATATAAAGTGTATAGGCATATCGTTGTGTTGAAGTTTTTCTCTTTAAAAAAATATTATTTTATTGTTAATATTAGGTGTGAATATTTGGCACTATTTAATATAATCCAAATCAACGTCTTTGCACTTTAGATAATAAAAAATGATATCTTAATATATTTTCAATTTAAAAAAATGAACTAAAATTATAAATTGTAAAGAAACTTTATTAATTTTAATGAATTCATTTAAAAAATTGCTTTCGGCATCACTGCTTTCATGAAATTTAGCTTAAGATTTGGAACGAAAAGGGAATTTGCATTATACTTGTTTTTTAATTAAACATGAACTAAAGGCTATTATTCTAAATAAGAAATTGCAACATAGGGCCAAGTTTTCAAAATAATTTACAAATTGCTATTCTTTCCATTTTAAATTAATTTATTCTTGCCTATCAGTGCATTTAGGTGTTGAATTATTGATCATAATTATTTTAATGGAATCTACAAAAAAAGATCAATAAATGATTAAATTATTTCTTTGAAAGAAATGATTTAATAAATTTTTATAATTTTATAGTAACTTTTTTAAAGTATATAATTTTTTATTTTTAAATGTTATATTTTTTTCATTTTGCCACCAAATAGACAATATTTCGAGTTATCTTTATTTGACAAAAACTATTTAGAGTTTGCTGTTTTTCTTTATCTATTTCGGTAAAACTTGCAATTTTTGTTTAATTCTAATTCTGTAGCGCTTATATTTTACTATATTTCTTAAAGATTCTCTTTAAATCTCATTGGTACGTTTTTATTTAGAATATTTATTTGTGAAAACCTATTGATTACAAAAATAACGATCTTATAATCCCTAAATGAAATTTTTTAAATAAAAACGTACCAATGAGTTTTGCAAATAATATTTTAAGGAATAAAATAACCCCTACAGCATTAGGATTATATAATAGTTGCAACTCTTACCTAAAGTGAGAGAGAAAAATATTAACCCAAAAAACTGTTGTTAAATAAGCAATAAAAATGGTGAAATATTTATTTCAAAAGTGCAACTCAAGTTCTTTTCCAAAACTAGTTAGAATTAACAATAAAATACTTTCCTCGACTTTATAATTCATTTCTAACAAATTTTATTTTCTAGCTTAAAATAACTTTAATTCATGTTTAATTTAAAAACAAGTATAATCAAAATTCCTTTTTCTTCTTAAATCTGAAGCTAAATTTCATGACAATAGTTATGACGAAAAGCAAATTTTTAAATAAATTCATTAAAATTAATTAAATTTGTTTACAATGTATAATTGTATTTAATTTTTTTATACTTAAAAAATTTTTAAACCACAAGGTTTGAAAAATTCTGCAAAATAAAAAAAAAATTGTCCTCAAATCTTCCAGCAAATAACTTTAAATTTTCCTAAAAATCTAGAGAATATTGTTTGATTCTCTAAAAACCTTTCCAAATTTATAAAAAGCTTCTTTTTTACAAAATTGTAAAAAATCTACATTTTTCTCAAAATTTTTATATTTTTCAAATTAAAAATTCTTTTTTACTTTTTTAAAGATATCTAAGTGTTCTTGAAATCTTTAAGAAGATTATCCTGAAGTTAATTCTTTGAAACAAGAAGTCATTTTACGTTTTTCTGGCAATCTGAACGAAGTTTTTGTTGCCCACGTCACTTTTTTGGGGGCTTGTGGAAAATATTTGTCATGAGAGTTGATGGTGGCCGTGTGGCGGCGCCAGCTATGCAGTTAGCCTAGAATTTAAATAATGTAAGGCGAAAGTGGTAAAAAAAAATTTGTTAAATAGAAATAATTTTCTGATCGTTGTGAATTAATATAATAATTTTTCATTTATTAAATTTAATTAATTTCGGATTTTTCAATATTTTAATAAACAACTTCTGTCCTTTAATGAACACAATGTTTATTATTCTTATCGTATTTTATTTCAAGTTCAAAAAATGAAACTTGTTAAAAATGATTTGTAAAATCGAGGAATATACTAAATTTATTTAGAAGTAATTTTTAAAACTGAACTTGGGTTAAACTTTTCAAAAAAAAATTTAAAATTTTCTTTATTTCACAATAACTATTCAGAGTTTAATGATTTTATTTTATCTTAAGGTAAAAGTCGCAATTCTTATTTAATTCGAATGCTGTTGTACTTATTTTATTCCTTATAATATTCTGTGCAAATCTCATTGGTACGTTTTTATTTGAAAAAATTTATTGATGAAAACCTATTGTTTACAAAAACAACGATTTTATAATCCCTACATCAAAGTTTTTGAATAAAAACGTACCGATGAGATTTGCAGAAAATATTTTAAGGAATAAAACAAGCCCTACCGCATTAGGTTTTAATAATAGTTGCAACTTTTACCAAATGTTTATGTTTAATTTGAAAACAAGTATAATGAAAATTTCCTTTTTGTCTTAAATCTTAAGCTAAATTTCATGAATGTAGAATTTTAGTTCATTTTGAATACTTACAATTTTAGTAAACCACAATTCTGAAAAAATTCTGCAAAATCCAGAAAAATTGTACTAAAATCTTCTAGAAACTAACTTTAAATTCTCGTAACAATCAAGGGAATATTATTTGATTCTCCCAAACATTTCCAAATTCATAAAAAGCTTCTTTTTTACAAAATTGTAAAAATTTACATGTTTCTTACAATTTGTGTAATTTCCAAATAAACCATTTTTTGGAATATTTTTAAGACTTCTAAACCTTTTAAATGTCTTTAAAATTTGTTAAAATTTGTCTTAATATTTTTTAAAGACAAAAAAAGTTGGCTTAAAATCATACAGATTATTTTTTAAACATTTTTTGACAATAATTTCAAATCTTTTAAAACATTAACCTAAACTTAATTTTTCAAAATAAAAAATAATTAATAATTTTTCTGGGAATCTCTAGACATTTTTTTCATTCCATTGAAACCTTTCGTCATTTTAGTTCAGCTTATTTATTAAGCATAATAGATTTCTTTGCAATTTTGTAATTCTGTAATTCTGATTTAATTTTCTTTCAGGATCCCTTTTTCAAAATTAAGAAATCATCCGAAATTCAAACATAAATTTAGTAATGACTGAAACTTTTAATTATAACGATAATTAAAAATAAAATACTCGTTGGCCGAAAGTGTACAAGAAAAAAATTTAATTAATCGAAATCTGTAATCCTTCTTAGAAATCCTGTAAGATTTCTTAAAAATCCTTAAACCTCTACGATTTTTGTTTTGTTTTAAATCCCTTCAACTTCTTTTTAAATGATGTAACCCTAGACGGTTCCTATACATTTTTCGCCCTCACCGGCTCCTGTGTGTGACAAATGTCCCCATAGGGTGGTCCAAAAATGCATGGCCAAATTTTTTGACAAGCTAGAGGGCTACGATTCCCCCCATTTTTTCAAATTCGAAAAAAGAAATTTCCTAATTTTTTATTATTTTATTTTAACAGGTGCCAGTTTTTACTTCAAGTTTTCCATGTAAAATACATGGGGAAAATCTTTTTTTTGAGTTTTTAGAATAATTTTTTAAGTTTTGAGAAAATGTGACGGGAAAGTATGGGGCCTGTAGAGAATTATTTAACGAAGAATTTCATGTATCTGACATATAAGTTTCACACCCCTATTACACCCCCACGAGTATCTGAAAACTACCCTTAAAACCAAAAATGTCAATTCTTCATGAAATCGACCTTTTGAACACTGTATACTCGTCTTTTTTTAATTAGAATTAATAACATTGGTCTAGTGAAATATTTATTGTGGTTGGGTATTTAATTTTAAATTATTTAAACAAATGGAATTTGTTTAAATAATTTTTTTGTTCGAAAATTCGTTTTTCCCCTAAAATTTTTTACTATTAGTCTACTGCAATAATTATTAACATAAGTTGAATAATTTTTATTGCTAAAACGAATGTAATTTGTTTAAACAGTTTTTTTTTAAAATTGGTTTTTTATCTTTAAAAATATTACTACTGGTCTAGTGGAATATTGATTATCACTAATTCATTAATTTTTCATTGTTTAAACAAATGGAATTTGTTTAAAAAATTTGTTTATTAAAAATTAATAATATTTCTTCATCGGAATATTAAGTCAACATTGTTTGATTAATTTTTTTTTAAATACTTTTTTAATGAAAATTATTACTTGAATATTACTGATAAATTAATAACATATCGAAGGCATTTTTGGTTAGAGTTGCATTTTTATTTGATTAATTTGCACGGGGCTGTCCCGGTATACGAGTATATCATCAGTCACGGACGCATTTTTATAATGCAATCAAGTGATCTGATGAGAGCAGTCTGCCCAGACATATTGGACAAAGCCTGGTTTTTACCCCATCATTGACGGACTGGGTTGCAGTCAAGTACACAATGGGGGGACCTACAGCTTAAGGAGGGTTCTGAACCACCAAAACCTCGGTAAAGGTACATAAAAGCATTTCTAGAAGTACCAGCTCAGAGGTCGACATCCGGACCGTTAAGGTGAAGTCCGAGTGTCTAACCAACTGAGCCACCGAAGCTCAATTAATTATTATTAAATTAATTATTATTCAGTAATGCATTATTACTGATAAATATTCCACTAGACCCACGGTAATAATTTTTATTAAAAAACAATTCAAAAGAAAATTATTTAAACAAATTACATTTGTTTAAATAGTCAAAAATTAATGAACTAATGTTTATAAATATTCCACTAGACCAATGGTAATAATTTTTAGGGAAAAAAACGTATTAACAACAAATTATTCGAATATATTCCATCAGTTTAAAAAATAAAAAATTAATTAACTAATGTTATTAAATATTCCAGTAGACTAATAGTAATAATTTTAAGGAAAAAAACAAATTTTCAAAAAAAAATTATGTAAATAAATTCCATTTGTTTATTTATTAAAAATTAATTAATTAATGATGATAAATATTCCACTAGACCAATATTAATAATTGTGAGTAAATAAAAGCCCGTTATACAGTGCTCAAAAGGTCGATTTTATAAAGAATTAACATTTTTTGCTTTAAGGGTAGTTTCCAGGTACTCGTGGGGGTGTGTAGCGTTGTCAAATCCATGTGTCTAATACATGAAATTCTTGGTTGGATAATTCTCTACATGGGAAACTCCAAGTAAAAACCGGCACCTATTAAAATACAAAAATAAAAAATTAGGGAATTTCTTTTTTCGGATTTGGAAAAAATGGGAGGGTCGGGGGGGGGGGGTCGTTTCCCTCTAAAACAAAACAGCGTTTTTGCGCCACCCTAATGTCCCCTATTTGGATTCCTTTTGCACAATCTTTTTCTTTCATCAGAATCAGCCCAGATAACAAAATGTCGACACTGAGTCCTCACGGTGCGTGCACAATGTGCGTGTCGGCACACTGCTCTTACAATGCATCCGCATATCCGACGCAACGTGACGTCACGCGCCTGTCGGAAAACAGCCCTTGCATAGTTATATTAATTGTAATTTTATTAATTATTAATTGAGAAGACGGATTAAATGAGGGGACATCAATATGTCCCCTTATTTGATCCGGCCTCTCAATTAAAGAAGTTTCAAGAAAGATATAGGAAAAAAATAAGTTAAATATATTCTGAAATATATTTGATTATTTCTCTATATATAATACTGTAACATGTTTTTAATTTTAAAAACATAAATTGTTTAGTTCAGTCAATAATATACTGAGGGCTGATTCTACCATCTGTGATTAAATTTTAATCATTGATTAACTCAGGTTAATCAGCAGATTGCGTTCCATCAATTTTTAAAACATGATTAAAGAAATCTAATCATCGATTAAATTAATCGGCCACTTTTGGCTGGTTAGCGAGTTAATCAGCGATTAAGGGAAGTCAACATAACCTCAAAGTTGAAGTTCAAGTATAGTGTGAAATATGGATCGAATTTATAACGATATCTTGTACTCACACAAATTATATTCAATTTCGATCGATAAATTATTTCTGTTAATTTATTTGGAAACGATGTGCATGAACAAAACATGTCACCGCTCGTCGTTCGTGAGCAGACGAGGTATATTTTTCGCGCGAATACAAATTCGAAATCAGCCAATCAAAATGACCATTGCAACGGAAACACGCAGAAACTAGACTTATTGTGAACAGAGCATACGGTTTGCTAGCCAGAGGTTAAAAATTCATGGCGGAACGCACCACAAGTTAATTGCGATTAAAACGCTGATTAAAAGATAATCATGATTAGCTAATCATGGACTTAAACACAGCTGGTGGAATCGGCCCTAAGAAACAGCTACCTGACCGAAAATTTCGTTCTAGTTTCGTCACTGCCAGTAAACCCAAAAAAGTTTGATTTAATCATTGAAATAATTTAATATACTATCTAGTTTCCCATAGCAAACCGAGTGAATGGAAAGGATACTCTACAAGAGTATCCTCATAGGATCCCTTCTGTATCATACAACAAAAACTAAAAAAAAAAAAAAAAAAAAAAAAAAAAAAAAAAAAAAAAAAAAAACAGTAAGATCAACTTTTAAATTGGCGAAATTAGGATGTTACGTTAAAATTCCCATTAGAAGGTCACCGAGTAATCACAATAGTTTTTTTTTCATAACGGTAAAAAGTTGAAAAAATATAAGCCGAATAACACCTGTTGACGGCTACACTTCAAACGCATAATCTGTAAGTAGCAGCAAACAGGCGTTATGCGTCTTATATTTTTTCAACTTGTCACCGTTATAATAGAAAACTATTGCGATTACTCCGGGACCTTTTAATGGAATTTTAACGTCGAATCCGAATTTCACCAATTTACGCGGTTTACTAGGGTCGTCTAAATTTGAAGATAACAGTTAAAGTTTAGCAAGAAATTATTTTTTTTTTGGTCAATAACGAAATAGAACGAAACTGTTGGTCGGGTCCTTGCCCTTTAAGGTGCCATGTGACGAGTAGGTTACGTGATTAGATTCCTACCTTACCGTCACCTTTCTTATTTCCCAACATATTTTCACACGAAGCGACACATCGACTTAAAAATTTAGGATAATAAATAAGAAGCACTAAGGAAGGTGGGTCTGGTCCTAAACTTTAATATTTATAAAAAAGCAAAAAAATTATTTCAAACAAAAAACTTCCTTTATTTTTATACAAATTTAGGACCAGACCCACCATTCTTAGTCCTTCTTGTTTAGTGTCCCAAATTTCCAACGCAATGAGACGTTTCGTGTGAATATAAGTTGACAAATAAAAAAGTGGCGGTAAGGTAGGAATCTGGTTACGGAACCCACTCATCACATGGCTTCAAGGACATGTGGTACTTAGAAAATTGTCGATTTTACCAGTTTTAGGTTCCCCTGGCTTTTTCTCTAGAATAATAAATATTCTGTCTTAAAAATTTGAGAAATGATAGCGAACATGATAACGGACGTCCCCACACACTTTTTTGTGGGTTAATTAAAAAGAGTTTTAATTTAGCAAAATGTGATTAATTTGCATAGCGCTTAGGAAATAGTATCGATTTTTTCAGTGTTAGATTCTCCCGGCTTTATTCCTAGGATAAGAAATATTTTGCCTTCAAAATCTGGGAAATGATAGCGAACATGCTTACGGATGTCCCCACACACTTTTTTGTGTCTTTTTTTATCAAAAAATTTTTTATATTGCTAACAACGTGAGTTTATATTTCGAGGTTATGTGTGTTACAATTCACCGGAGCGTTACTTTCAAACTACACAATATTTCTGGCTGAAAACTTTGGACTTACAAATAAACATAGTAACTAATCTCCCGGAACGAACCTTGTTTGCAGCCAATCAAAAAAGTTTATTTCATAAATAATTTCCAGATTATCGGAAAGACAGAAATAAAAAACAACGTAACCTCAAAACAATGCATATGCATAAAATTTTTATTTAGCACAATATATTTTTTTGTTATTATCCCTCAAAGAAGCGTCCGGGGACGTCCGTTATGATATTTTATAGCATCTCCGAACTCAGTTCAGTATCTCATGCCCTTGAGCGCAAATTATATTTAAAAAACATAAATTTTTCAGTTCACGCAGACTTTTACAGTATTGTACTAAGAAACATGTACCCGACCGAAAATTTCGTTCCACTTTGGACACTGCCAGTAAAACCAACAAAATTTTGATTCAATCATTGAAGTAAGTCAATATACTATCAAGTTACGTCTAAATTTGTGAATTACAGTTAAAGTTTAGTCTTTACGACATTGTTACGATATATTTACGACATCTTTACGACATCCTACGTCCATGTCGTTTCGGTGTCGTTGCGATATCGTAAAGACATCGTCAGACCATACGACTTATTTACGATATCGTAAGGACACCTTAACGACATGGACATAGGCTGTCGTAAAGTTGTCGTAAAGATGTCGTAACGATGTCGTAAAGACGTCGGCAAACTTTGTGCCCACTGGGTGCTTGACCACCCTCTCCTCCTTCGTCTGCTTCACCCTCTGTAGATTTAAGTTGTTATATTTTACTAAATATTATAAAAGATACATTTTTCAGGAATATCAGTAGTCATTCTAGCGGTTTAAAAAAATTAACATTTGATAAAACCTTAAATTTTAATATTTTATCACGACAATTATTTATAACAATTGTTATTGTTAACTTTTATAATATTTTGGAGACTAGCAGTCATTCATCCAATAGCTTAAAACATTGCCAGTGCAAAAACAAAAATAATTTCTATGCTAAAGTGCCAAAATTTTGAATTTGTTCATCTTATTTGTTTATAAAAATTGAAATTGTTATATTTAATTAAATATTATTAAATATTCATTATTTTAAGAAATATATGAAGTCGTTCTGACGATTGAAGGAAATTATACTTTGAAAAAAACTGAAAATTTAATATTTTGCCATAAGAATTGTTTATAATAATAGTTATTATAAACTTTTAAATTATTCTTGTAAGTATATATCAATCCTACATTAATATGAAGCACTTTTAGTAAACAGAAATTTTTTTTACCGATAAAACTATTTTCTATTTTGTCCATAAAATTTATATTTATAACAAACGAATGGACTAATAAGCAAATTATTTGTATTTGACAAAAGTTCAGAGCGTGAGGCTCTTTAGAATTTAATGAACTTAAATTAAAAAAAAAAATAAAAAATCGGACCTAAATTGAAGGCTCTAGACATTTTTGAACGAAAAAAGTGCATTTCCTCCCACTGTGTGCCTTCCCGCTCTCACGAAACGTTGGAAAAGGGTAGGGTTTTGACAACATTATTTTTGTGAATTGTCAAAGGGGTTTTTCTGGCTGTTGGGATGTTGAAAAGCACCTAAACGGTGAGTTAAATATGATCATTCTGAGATCGTGACATACCCATATATTTAATATAGCGTAGTAATAAAAGTAACAATAATTTTAAAGTTCTGTCTGGTCAAATCGCTTTACTTATCGTTTAGTTAAAAATTCTAATAGTTTGTTGGAGAAAAATACTGTTTTCCAGCCAAAAAACAGGTAACGCCCCTATTCTGCAATTGCACCAATTATTCAATATAAAGATTTTTAATATAATAATTACTCAATTATTAACGATCTTCTTCATTATTTGTCACCAATATTATAGTGTAAAAGTATATTTCATTAATCACATGAACATAAAAATGAAACTAGAATGTTAAATAGCCATATAATGTATTTCAATAATCTCCGGTTGATTTCCTGAATTGCCGTCAAGAAAAACGAACATTCAAATACCTTTAAATTCATACAAATTTCATTTTTGTTCGAAAAATAATTAAATCGCATTAACCGGCATTAGTGTAATTCAATATTTTGTCAACAGCCTTAAATAATGTCTGATACGGTTCGATATGTGGTAATTTAATATGAGCAATTTAAGATAAAAGAGAAGAATTCGATGTGAATTATACAGGGTGGACACGCTGGGGCTTACATACATGGCGAGTTGAATGCTACCCGAATTGCATAACAGCAGGGCAGAAGCCATTATACAGGGGTATTTTCATATTTCGCGCCTTTAAAGTTTCATTCGGATTGGCCATTCCGTCAAGTTCGTGCATCTTCGGATCAAGTTTATGATAGTTTCCATGATTGCGTTCGAAATTTCAAGCGGATACAAGTATCAAAACAATATAGGTTATGTTATATAGTAATTACAAATAATAAAAGTGTTCAATTAATAATGAAGTGAGACATGTGAACTGTGAAGTAAACGTAATTTTTTTCTTTGCTAATACCATTATAGAATAGCTGCTCAGTGACAAATAGTATAAAATAGTAATAATATTCTGCGCTTCCAGTGGGCGAAGAGTTAATGGTGTTTAACGCTTATTTTTACTGCATAAAAACTGTATGTTATGAATTGACAGGATATGTTTTAAATAAAGTGAATGAAATATTACATGCGTAAACTTTAAATTGACATTGCCTATATTTACTGACAGCGACTAGGGCAAACAGGTGAATCTGAACATAACCGCTTGAGGTTTTGAACGCAACCATGGAAACTCTCATAAACTTAATCCGAAGATGCACGGACTTGACCGAAGGGCCGATCCGAATGCAACTTTAAAGGCGCGAAATATGAAAATACCCCTGTAAAATGACTTCTCCCCTGATATTGTGCAATTCGGTTAGCATTCAACTTGCCATGGATGTAAGCCCCAGCGTGTCCACCCTGTATATAGCTTACCTTGAAGAAATATAGCTTGGATCAAGACTTTTATAAGTGAAATATAGTTTCCAAATATTTGGCTTCTTCTGGGGGTTTTGCCACAAATTAGTGATGGGATATCGATATAGAAATATAGAAAATATCGATCTTCAGAGTCCGATATATCGATATTTGATATCGATATTTAGAAACCGATATATCAAAGTCAGCATCGATATTTTGTCATAATTTCGATATCGATATCTTATCACTATTTTTCCACTTGACAGAATGCGCTTTTTAGTTAAATAGTGACAAAAACTGAATACAAGTAAACGTAAGTAAACATTATATTTTTCATTCATTATTTATCTTTGTACATTTTCTAATCTGTATTATGGGAATATTTGTAAATAATAAAAGTCTCAGGGAGCACGGGCTCAGTTAACCTCAAATGCATAGAAAAACAATATATATTTCGACTTAAGGGCATGTGACACAGCTAAATACCTGTATTACCGACCACAGTTTTTCAGTTCACTGAATGTTTTTTTGAACCTAAGAACTTTTTTTGTAAGTAAAATATCGAGCTGAAACTTCGGGAAATGTATAAGAGTGCAATAAAGTACGTTTAGGTACTGCATTTTGGTAGAAACTTCACTGAAAATTATTTCATCTTTTTTCTGAACCTCAACATTTATTGAACGTTCGAACTTTTTTTATACATAAAATATCGGTCTCAAACTTTGAGAATTGCAAGAGTCGAAAGAAAACTACGTTTAAGTACAAAACTTAATAATAAAAGATGTAAAAAAATATATTTCAACAATCAATTTCAACGGCATCAGCCGGTAACGTTGTACACGAAAATACGAAGTCTCTAGAGCCTCGTCTAGTGGCCGCCAGGTTTCGTATTTTCGTGTACAACGTTACCGGCTGA
>NC_046657.1:23305611-23308164 GCF_010883055.1 Belonocnema kinseyi | reverse complement strand
TTACTTACAAAAAAAGTTCTTAGGTTCAAAAAAACATTCAGTGAACTGAAAAACTGTGGTCGGTAATATAGGTATTTAGCTGTGTCACATGCCCTTAAAATCTCACAAGTTGAAAGTGTTTCATATTGCACTCAATATGGTATTTACATTAATTTTATTTGAAAGAATTTTTTATATTACTACCCTACTTTCGTGGTACATATCTTTCTGTTTGGTGTGTTTACACAGTTATTGGGCTACGTTACTTTTTCGTAATTACATTCTAAATTAAATACTTCCACGCAGTTACTGCTGTCTCACTCAAGAGACTTATTTAAAAAATATTTATTGTATTATTTAAAAAACAAGAGTTCTACTTGTTTAGATTTATTATTTTACAGCTATTAAAACCATATGGAATTTAAAACCAAAACAACAAATTCCGAAGGTTGTGTTGCAGAAGTTAATAAATAATAATGCAACACTCAGCAATGCATATTAAATATAAGTCCTTTATTGTTTGAACAAAATATTTTGGTACAAGGTTATAGAAAATGATGTTTGGTTTTGTACAAACTTACTTTCTGTTGCAGGTTTGAGGAGAAGAACGATCATACAAAATTATTATATTAAACTATTTTGTTGCTTTTATACATTTGTTTTAATAATAATGTTTTTATACTCATTATAATTATCTATTTGTTTAAAATAAAAAATATCAAAAATATCGATATTTTTTATCCGATATATCGATTTTTTTATATTTAGCTTCCGATATATCGATATTTAAAATATCGATATTTTGTTTTCGATATCGCATCACAACCACAAATGTATTTTTTCTTGCCGGGCTGCACTGAAGCAAAATTCTCAAATATTTCGCAACGTACCGAGTGTATTTTCTCGGGGACAAGAGTTGTAAGTTCGCTCCCGCCATGCACACGTAACCTCTTTGTCGCCGGCCGGCGCTCGCCTTTTTTGGTCGAATGATCGCGCGTGCGCCAAAAAGGCGGGAAAGCTTTTAAAAATAGCGTGCGCTTTTTTCATTTATGTGAATTATATATAATAAATATATTGCAATTTACTAGATCACATAGTTTTACATATAAAAAAATTAATTTTTGTACATTAATTTTGTATGAAAAAATCATCCTACAAAACAAAATTTTTGAATAAAAATCGAACTTAAGGGCATGTGATACTTACAGTTTCCCCGGCTTTTTTCCACAAAAATGAAAATTTCTAAAAACTGAATTCGGAGATGCTATAAAATATCATAACGGGCTTCCCCGGACTCTTTTTTGAGGGATAATAACAAAAAAAATTTAATGTGCTAAATAAAAATTTTATGCATATGCATTATTTTGAGGTTACGTCGTGTTTCATCTCTGCCCTTCCGATAATCTGGAAATTATTTATGAAATAAACTTCTTTGATTGCCTGCAAACAAGGTTAGTTCCGGGAGATTAGTTTCTATGTTTATTTGTAAGCCCAACGTTTTCGATCAAAAATATTGTGTAGTTTGGAAGTAACGTTCGGAGAATTGTAACTCACATAACCTCGAAATATACACTTACATTGTTAGCAATATCAACAATTTTTTGATAAAAAAACACAAAAAAAAGTGTTTGGGGGCGTCCGTTAGCATGTTCCGTCCGTTAGCATTATTCCGTCCGTTAGCATTATTCTAGAAAAAAAGCTGGGGCAATCTAAAACTGGTAAAATCGACAATTTTTTAAGTATCACATGCCCTTAACTAAAACAATATCGACTGCTTTATACAATACGGAATTCAATTTGGTTGAGTCCGTATAAAAGAGTCAGGTTTCAGTTGACTGAATTACGGAATGTTACGGAATAACACAATAAATTGCTTTACTCCGTACATGGTATCACAAGTCTGTTTTCATCGATTTTCAATTTAGACGTTTGGAGATAAAATATAAACAAAAGCAGGCCATTCTGATGCACTAATAAAATTTTATTGAATTCGTTCAATCATTTAGTACTGTGTAGAATTGGTTAATATCTATTATTACGTGCTGCAGAACGGTGTGCACGTTTATTCAATTTAAAAAATATACTACATATATATAACTTCATTATTTATTGTATGATTTGTTTTATTACATAAGTATATAAAAATTAAATTCTAATTATTATATTATTAGAAAAATTGAAATATCACTTTTTTATCAAACAAATATTTCTATTTTTCAGTTCTTTTGTTAAAAATTTTGTTTCTAAATTTATTAATCGTATATTTTTTCAAGTTCCATTAACATTATTTAATGCAATTATTATTGTTTGACTTTGAAAAATTGTACTTTTGATTTCATATTAAAATATTTTTTAAAATTCTGCTTTCACACAAAACGTGCACTGTGACCGCACATATGGTAGCACGCTGTGTTGCACATTGTGCACACAGAGTGTTCCCACCTTGAGTGAACATTGAGCACCCTCACTTCGTACATACGAGGGTGGATTGATAAGTTTCCGGCCTGACCAAGAGATGGCACCACTAGGCCTACCTTGAGGTGGCGTTCTATAGTACCATCCTTAGATAGCTTG
>NC_046657.1:23288005-23305511 GCF_010883055.1 Belonocnema kinseyi | reverse complement strand
TCAGCCTTGGAGGAGATTATGTTGAGAAATAAAAAAAAAAATTCTTAAAAACGTTGTTTTTCTTGGTCAGGCCGGAAACTTATCAATCCACCCTCGTACAACGTGTTGCGTTCTTGGCGACACATTGTGTTGGCAAATTGTGTAGCTACAGTGCGCCCTCATACATTGTTATCTGGGAGAGGTTAATATACACCATTCTCTTCGTGTTGTAATGTTGAAGAGATTTGTGTTTATAAAATCCCGTTTAAATGAATTTGAAATGTTAAAAAAAAAGTTTAAACAAATAAAAATCGCAAAAAAACGTGTTTTTGACATATTTCCGAAAAAATCACGTTATTTCTTTTCTAATTGACACAGAAAAAACGATAGATAAAGTTTACGTCGATTCCAGGTGAAAGATTCACCGCAATAAAAATTAACCTTGCCGGATAAACTTTACATTAATCGAAGATAATTTTGCGATTTTTAAAGTTTCCAGGATAATCTTTGGGCATATAATCGCTCCATTTTTATTCGAGATGTAGCTTGAATCGCGACGCTGGCGCTATCTGTTGTCGTTTAACTTCATTAAATCAGAGAGAAACGGGGATTCCCGTCTGTCAGTTATTTTTTGCGTTTTTTGTTAAATGGTATTAAATAAGTTCTAATAGTCTCCTAACCTGGGTGAAACTTTCGCTGAAATATATTTAATTTTTAACTGTTGCAAGTCTTAACTGTAAAAAATGTTATCTTTTGTCTTTTCTGTGTTCTTTTAAATCTGGTGTCCTGATTTAGAACTCGAATTCACTCATACTTTGCCGTTTTCCCATTGCTGTTAAGGATGCCGTAGCAGACGACAGATTTTATTCTATCGCAGGATAAATTTTCGTCAAATAGCATGTAAACTTTAACAGCGGGAAATTTTATATGCAACAAAATTAAACTTTACTTTTTTCTGTGAACTAAGTTTGAAATTTCAAACGGAATTTATAAGAGGACCAATTGCTCTGTAAGGTGGTGTAGGATATGCACTGGAACCGCAGTTATATCCGACGTCGCGGAACGTAAACATTCAATTATATCCTCCCGGGAGGGGAAGCCACCTCTGGTCTTTAGCGCAGGGGAAATTTCCGCGCTGTGCTCTGATTGGTTTGTTTGAGTGGGTACACCATACAGCGGCGTAGCCAGTAATTTTTTCGGATTGGGGCTAGCCTTAGTGAAGCAGGGCTAAAAAGGTTACTCAGAAAATAAAATAACCTAATACTGAAGTTTACCTACCTTATTGTATAAACAATTTATTATTGTTTTTAATCATGCCCATTTGAATAATGTTAGAAATTTAAGGTTTTTTCTGAAATTGTCAAATTTTTGTCTACTTTTCGCTTAGAACGAGGTAATAATTATAACGATTAAACAAATATGATTGCTTAAACATATTATTATTGTTTATTACTATCTTTTTCTATATTAATGCTAGATAGTTGTCTATTTCCTGACATTTTTAACTTTATTTAAATTTTTTACTTAGAGTAAGGTAAGAATTAATTAAATTTAACAAAAATAAAAGTGTAATTAAACTGTTATTGTTTATAACTTATTTTCCTATAATAATGCCAATTAGTTGCGGTTTTTTTACTTTTTGTCCACTTTTTACTTATTGAGATGATAACTAATGTAACTTGATAAACACACTTATTTGAACACTCATTATAAGTTATAACTTAGTTAGAAAAAAACATTTTAAACAAGAATATCTCCCACACTAGAACCGCCCACAAAAGCCCTTTTCTTCCGGATAACCACAAATAACAAATATTATTAATAATTTAAACAATAAGGTTCTCAAGGAAAATTTATATTTTATATGATTTATATAGAAAATTTAAAGAAAATTTCAAATATGTATTTTATTTCAGACAAATATATTAACAAACAAGAAATTGTTAAAGAAATGATTTCCTCGATTGCTTAATTATTATATTTCTATAGCTAAAAAGGCAAGACAAAGTTAAAAAATTCAAAAATAACCGCAAGTTTCTAATTATTATCTAAGAGAGAATAGCTATAATCGATAATAAGCTGTTTGAAGAATTATGTTTCTTAACTTGCATCAGTTATTACTTCATAAAGTGTAAGGTGAATAAAAATTGGAATATTTAAGAAAAAAACAACACATGCCTGGCATTATTCAAAGAGTCTACTGAGCCCCCCCCCCCCCTGGATAAGCAACTGACATCATGTATGAATGCAAATGTGCAAAAATGCATCTTTTTTATTAAAATTGCGTCAATGATAATTTAAATTTTCTGATTACAAAATTTTATTGTTATTTTGTGTTTCACAAAATTTGTTTACAATTCATCTTTGAATATGGCGTTAAAAACATCTTTTCCCAATTCATTCCCGATTGTATAAAAACATTGAGCGACTTCTGGCTTCCAATCCTGCCTTTGGAAAAACCATTTTTGCAATATTAAATAACTTTGTAATGTTTCTTGTAGCTCAGTTACACTCAGTGGTTGAATAGGTATTTCCTCGTCCTCGTCATCGTCTGATACGTTGTTCGCATCTGTTGGATTATCCTGTAAGAAAATGAATTTTATTATTTGACGCACTTTAATGTTCCGTTGTTAAAAAAGACTACAAAACAATACAAACACAAACTTAACCAAACCATTTAAAAAAAAAGAACAGCAAAACAAAATAATAATAATAAGAATTAACAAGATTGAACAACATTCAAAACAGAAAAAACAAAGTACAATAACAAAACAACACTGGAATGTGATAAAATAATAATACCAATAATGTTTCCATTTTTGGAAACACATACAAGGCAGACTAAATTAAATAAAACCAATAAAACAAAAACAACAGAAAAACAAAATTAAACAAGACTAAAGAAAAGCTTAACAGAATTTAAAAGAGAAAAAGAAAAAAAGCAGGCCTTGAAAATAATTTTCTCAAATGAAAAATTGATAAAAATGTTAAACAATATAAGAAAACAACCAAACAGACTAAACAAAATAAAACAAAACAAAGAGAAACGAAAAAAAAATACACCAAATGAAACATTACCGTCTCAAATTCAGGGTTTAGACATTTCTGAATTAATTCTGAATCAGGGATTTCTCGCCAGGCTGGAGCGTCAGGTTCTTCAGTCCATTCCTCAATATCAGCCGAAGTAAACTGTTGACCCTGAATGTATTGAGATACATCATGCAAGGAGTCCTGACCTTCAGGTCCGTGTATTCGATCAAAATGGTTGGTCAACACATTTTTGCAGGCTTTCGATAATGTAGATGGCTTCACAGCTTCCCATGCTTTAGCAACAGCTTTCGCAGTATCTGGCAGATCCCATGATTTCAAAAAATTGTGCGTTGCCGTAAGTTTGCCTTGTCGGCCCTGAGAAGCTTCCGAAGAAATGAAGCCTTACACGGAAAAAAAATTCTTGAGGCGAACGAGTGAATTGAGAATATATTAAACTCAAAGAAAGTGTACGCTTGGATTAGGTAAAACGTTTAGTTAGAAGAGTCACACATTTAGTTACCTTATGTAAATTGTTCTCGTAAATCAAGAATTTGGACAAAATTGCTAAGTTCGAAAGTTTATTATTTTCGACAGATTATGTATAATTGCATTATCTTCAGATTAGAAAAAAAATTTAGTTGTTATAGAAATATATTAACTTACAGTAGCCAATTTTTCGTCTGGTATCGCGAAAATGAATTTCCCTGAAATCCGTGTAAAGCATTTGGAGGTCAAGTTTGTTGTTTTTATCGCGTTTCTGGATATTTCAATATAGTTATCGCCTACAATCAAAATAAATGTAAATTATTATTACTGCGTCATAAACTCCATTTAATATTAACAAACGCGCACATTTTAAGTGGTTAAAAGCGTTTAATTGTCCAAAGTAAATCTCAACTGTCACTGCTCCCGATCAGACCGTCGCCATTTTATTTCGCTGCTCCCATAATGCACCGGCGCTCTTCCAATACTTGCTTCAGACACCTATTCTTAATATCCCAATTATAGCTATACTTATTAGGGCTTTGACTATACGATATCGCTGGTATATGGAAAATGGTCAAGGACATTCATTTTCGCTGATCCAGGGATCTTTCTAAATTCCTTCGTTCGTTTTCAGCTAAATGTTTGGCTATAATAAGGAATAATATCCCTGTCACAGCTCAATTTTTTTGACCGTGTATATTTCCTTTTCATATTTCAATGACCCCTTGGTCCATCGGCTGAATCACACTCGTCACATTCGGTGGAAGATACATAACTTTAAACTGAGGGTGAAGTTGGTTTAAAATATCAGCCGATAGATGGCACGGAGCATTGTCGGGCAGCAAAAGGAATTTTTCACTTAGGCTAGCTTTGCGCTTTAGGACATCAGCTATGAATATATCTGAATACCATGCAGTGTATATTTGACCTAGTAAAATAAAAAAAAATATAACAAAATTGCAACAACTTGTTATTGCTAGAATAACATTATGTTAGTTTCCCTTGCATAATGAACTTTTGACATTCAATATAATGAAATAAAAACTATTATAAAATTGTAATTCTTATACTTTGCATGTCAAAGTTATCATTAATGAGTGATATTTATTATTATATTAATTGCTCTGTTATATATAACTTTGTATTTTCAATTATTGAATGTATTGTTATGTGTCCCTGTTATTTATTTAATGTCATAATGTTGCTCTCCCAATTGCGAGATAATAAACTTTTTTATCATTGTTTCCAAATACAAACATTAATTAAAACTTCTACAAAGAAATGTTCTACTGCATAAAATTGGTTTGCTCACTTGTCATCCAAACACTGGCATTACTGGCATATTTGAGAGGCAAGCTATCCGGACTTTTTGGAAAACACCTTGGTTTTTTTGACTTGCCGATCATTAGCAGAGGGATTTTGTGTGTCCCTGTTGCGTTGGCACAGTTCATAATTGTGACACGATCTTTGGCCTCTTTAAGACCAGGCGCATTTTTTTCGTTCGCTGGAGCTAAGGTTCATTTTGGTAACGATTTGTAGTAGAGGCCAGTTTCATCACCACTGTAAATGTTGTCCAATGCATATTCCGCTTTTTGAATTATAGTTGACATACGTTCAGTAAAGTTGTTTGCACTGTTCTTATCAGCAGTTGCTTGTTCACCGGTAACATTGATAAAAAATATCTTTAAATTAACTGCAATCTTCGATCAATTTTCATAACTGTATAATAGGGTGGCTCAAAAACGCTTTTTTAGAGGGAAACAATCCCCCCATTTAATTCCAAACCCGAAAAAAAGAAATTCCCTCATTTTTTATTATTTTTTTTTTATTTTAACAGGTGCCGGTTTTGAATTGAAGTTTCCCATGTAAAATACATGGGGAAAAATAACTTGTTTGAGTTTTTGGAATAATTTTGTATGGTTTGAAAAGATGTGACGGGAAAGTATGGGGACCTGTAAAAAATTGTTCAAAGAAGAACTTATGTATCAGGCGTATGAGTTTGACCCCCCTACAACCCTCACGAGTACCTGAAAACTACCCTTAAAACCAAAAATGTAAATTCTTCATGAAATCGTCATTTTAAGCACTGTATTCTGGTATTGGGTTTTAAATTATTTAAACAAATGGAATTTGTTTGAATAATTGTTTTTCCAACATTGTTTTTCTTATTCGCCTTAAAATTATTACTGATAGTCTAGCAGAATATTTAATAACATTGTTTCATTAATTTTTTATTATTTAAACAAATGGAATTTAAAAAAATAATTTTTTTCGTTCAAGATTCGCTTTTTCTCTAAAAATTATTACTATTGGTCTAGTAGAATATTTATTAACATTAGTTTATTAATTATTAATTATTTAAATAATTTGAATTTGTTTAAATAATTTCGTCTTGATTTCTTTTTAAATAATAATTATTACTGTGGGTCTAGTAGAAAATTGATCAGCAATAATTAGTTACTGATTAGTAATTAATTTATCGGAGATATTTAAGTAATAACTTTTATTAAAAAATTTTTTAAAAAATAAAATTAATTGTTTAAACAAAAAAAAATTAATGAACCAATGTTAATAAATATTCCACTAGACTAATAGTAATTTTTAGGGGAAAGAAACCAATTTTCAAGAAAAAAAAATTATTTTAACACATTCAATTTGTTTAAATAATTAATATGAATTAAATAATTATATTAATATTCCACTAGACCAATATTAATAATTTTAAGTGAAAAAAGACAAGAATATAGTGTTTAAAAGGTCGATTACATAAAGATACATTTCTGGTTTTAAGGGTCGTTTCCAGGTACTCGTGGGGGTGTGTTAGGGGTGTTAAATCCGTATGTCTGATACGAGAAATTCTTAGTTAGATAATTCTGTACAGGCCCTTATATTTTCCCGTCACATTTTTTCAAACCCTGAAAAATTATACTAAAAACTCAAAAGTGATTTTTCCCCATGCATTTTATATGGGAAACTTCAAGTCAAAACCGGCACCTGTTAAAATAAAAAATCAAGAAATTTCTTTTTTCGGATTTGAAATAAATTAGGGGTGGGGGGGTCGTTACCCTCTAGCATGCAAAAAAATGTTGCCATGCATTTTTGGACGACCCTACGGTTCGCTTGTCTTAAAAGTATTACGTTTGTTGCTATTTGACGCTGGTTCGTTTTCAATATTACTTTTTTCGAGTTCCTGATAAATTTCCATAGCTTTTCCGCGAATCATGGGCCCTTGGAAGGCAATCCCTAAGCTTCTTTTCTGCGTCATCCACTCCATAAGTATCTTTTCCAACATAACATTATACCCTTCGTCAAGTCGACTTCTACTTGTCATGCTTCGAGGAAGCTCATTTATTTTAAGTCAAATAATATCTTTTTTTCTTGTAATCTTGTCAACAGTGCTTTTAGCTATTCCGTATTTCTTTGCAATATCTAGTTTTGTAGCTCCTGTGTCCATCTTTCGAATAACTGTATTTTTTGCTTCAGCGTCACTGATTTGCGCTGCTTTCTTTGTTTTATTTTTATTACTTCTTTAATTTTTTGTATATTATTGCATGATATTTTTTATTTATTGCTATTGCACAACGTAATCTAGTACTGTGACATAAAAAATTGATACATGATTCTGTGGGAAATATATTAGAAACTGTATAATCAAATTGACAACTACATAACCTACAAATTTTCGACTGCGATTTTTTCGAAGCTAGCAAACTCATACACGATTTGAAAAGTTTACTTATAAGTTCATACTGTACCTGGCATTTTGCTGCGTAAGAAGGCATGGAAAGTCGTTCCAGCACAGAGTTTTCTAAAAATTTCTTTTCACTTCACATGCACTTTTAATAAAATATATCGCAAAGCGAGTAAGCATCGACTCGAGCTGCAAACTCTATCGAGTTTCATTTTATACAGAGACGTAGTCTTTTTTTGTAACTCTTTTATTTATCAATAATAAGTATTAACCGATAATAACTAGTAATGTTAAGGACTCGTAAACGCACGTCACGTTTTTACTTGCAATAGAATGTGCTAGAAAAGGACAAAGAAACAACGGCTGATTGGTTCTGGTCGTCACGTGGTGATGCGAGGTGGTGGATGCCAAGCGGATACAAACAAGAGCTAGAGCAAGGATATAAGCGCGAGGTGATATAAGCGAGAGAGGATATAACTGCGGTTTCAGTGTAATTAGGCTGCTTCCAAAAAGTATATTTATTTGAACATTCGAAGTTACAAAATTAAAAAATTGTGAATATCAGAAATTCCGGCAGAATGCTTATTATTATAAATAATTTGAATGTATAATAGGTAAATCTCTTTGTTTTCTGATGAACAGTAAGATGGTTTCATTTAAATCAAGATAAAAAATTAAGAAAAAGTTTTTTTCTATGAAAAAGTGGTTAATAAGTTTGAAAGATAGGCAAAATTCGTCAGAATTAAAAAAAGAAGCCTTCTCTACAAAACTATTATTATTTTCAAATTTTATTCTCGAAATAAAATTGAATGAAAAATAGCGACACTGCAGTCACACCATCGGCAATTTATAGTTCGTATATTATCGACATCTTGGATGAGAAAACAATTACTCATTCATTACACAGGCCCACAAAAAAAGGTTGCCTGCACGAGACAAGTGACTAGGTCACCCGTATGCATTTTGAACCGTTGAATCCAAATCTGACATCAGAATTTATCCTACGCGTCTCAGATTTCCCCTAGATGCAAAAAGTAGTGAAAAGTTTATAAATCTCTAGTCACACAGGCCATACATAAAATTTGTCCGCACGAGTCAAGTCACTAGGCTACACTAATGAATGTTGAGCTGTTGAATCCAAATCTGGTCTCAGAATTTTTCCTGCATGTCTCAATTTTCCCCTGAATGCAAAAAGTAGGGAAAAGTATAGGGTTTTCTGGTCACACAGGCCATGCAACAAATTAGTCTGCACGAGACAAGTGGCTAGGATACCCTTATAGATTTTGAGCTGCGGAATCCAAATCTGGCCTCAGAATTGATTTTACACGTCTCAGCTTTCGCCTAGATGCAGAAAAAAAAACCCTAGGGGTAACTTGCACGTTATTTTGATAACACCAGTATACGTGAAAATAGGCACATTGATATTATATTTTTAAGTGCAGCGACTTGTAGACACTTCATTTGTACACCGAAATTCTTTAGTGTGCCTTCTATTTCCTCTAGCTTGGGTCATTCTAGGGAAATTTCTGGGCTTTCTCAGATTATACAGGGTGTCTAAAAAGTCCCGGGACGGTTGGATATTTCCTCAGGTAAAATATTTTTCAAAAAAGTGAAGGTCATTCCTGAAGCTAATTTCAACGAGGAATTCAGTGGTGACCTTCACTTTCACCTTGAAGTCCACCTTCATGGCTTTTTGAAGGTCAAATTTTTTTTAATGGAACCCTCCCTGTTTTATAACTGCAATCGATAGAGCGGAAAATTCTACGTTAAGGTACGTACCCAAGTCATATGTCAATGGTAACGGTCAAGGTTAGTTAGAGGTTATTTGAAATTAACCAAGTTCTTCAAGAGGTCAGTGTAATTCCTGAAGTAAATTTAAACAAGAAATTCATTGGTGAGTTTTGTATTGATCTTGATTACAGCGTTTTGAATATTGTAAAATCAAAAGGAAATGTTTCATTAAAAGTTCCAGGTGTTCTGGTGAGAGGTCTGTTCCTCCCCGAAAAGTTATACAGTCCTATACCGTTTTTCGGTACCTAATTCAATACCTAAGGCAATACTATTAGTCCTATACCGTTTTTCCATACAAATATTACGAATCGAAACTAAATTTACGTATTACGAGTACATACTTACTATCTTTCGCTAAAAGATTATTATGGCGCAAGCCAAACTTTTGGAACGAGAGAGGGTATCTGTATTAATGATGCGTGGTTGGGGAGATCGAGTTCGATCTTATGATCAAGTTCGTTTGCTTTTTAATCGCACTTTTCGTAATGGAGAAGGGTTAAATCCTTTCTCAAAATCAACAATTGAAAGAACTGTAAGGCGATTTATAAATTATGGATCTATCAAGCACCTTTAGAGAACTGCTTGGCCAAAATCTGCAGGATCTGAGGATATGCAGATGGACATAGATCAAGAATTTGTTTGAAAATCCACACCTTAGTTTACGTCGAGCTAGTGCTGAGCGTGAGGTTGCTCCTGAGACAGTGCAAAATATTTTAAAAGGCATTAATTTCCATCCTTACAAAGTTCATTTGATACAAGAGTTCAATGAAGACGATCCTGATCGTCGGGTTGAATTTTGTGAAATTATGATGGACAGAATTGATAAAGATCCTCTTTTCTTGTGCAATACAGTATTTTCAGATGAATCTACTTTCACCTTAAAAGGTTAAGTTAACAGGAAAAATTGTAGATATTGGTCCGACACAACTCCTGATTGGATGTTAGAGAGTCACACCCAATATCCACAAAAGATTAAAGTTTGGGCCGGCATCTTGAATGATACATTGATAGGCCCTTTCTTCGAGCATATTTGGATACTCACTTCCCTCAAAGCTGGATTGGAAGAAGGAGTGAAATCGAGTGGCCTGCTAGATCTCCTGATCTGACGCCTCTCGACTATTTTCTTTGGGGTTATTTAAAGAGCAAAGTACTAGATTGATAGGGAGATGATTCGTACTGCTGTAACTCATTTTTACAATCGCATAGCTTTTTGTCAAGAAGCTCAAGGTTTTCAGTTCGAACATCTTCACTGAAGCGTGAGAGGCAAGGGGACTCACGCTTATCAAGCACCCCAGAGGTAACAGAATTTACATTGGGGAACATTGGGGAATTTTTTTGCGTTAATTGGATCTTTAAGAGTCAGAACACATAATAATGTAAAACCAGTTTTTTTTTAAATGTGACATGTAAGACGAATTCTGAGGCCATATTTACATTCAGCAGCTCAAAATCTATAAGGGTAACCTAATCACTTGTCTCGTGCAGACAAATTTGTTGTATGACCTATGTAACGAGAAAATCCCTAGGCTTTTCCATACTTTTTGTATTTAGGGGAAAACTGAGACGTGTAGGACAAATTCTATGACCATATTCGGATTCAGTGGCTCAAAATCCATTAGGCTAGCCTAGTCATTTGTCTCGTGCAGACAATTTTTTTTGTGGCCCTGTGTTACTTATTAATTGATTTATTATTGGAATTTATGAGCACCATATGAATAAAATTAAATAACACAACTTTACATTGATGTAATTCACATTTTTAGTAATTTTTACATATAATTTTCGCTTAGATTACAAATAATCAATTCGAAACTCGAGTTTGAAAACCGAGCAACGTGACACAAGTTTATAATACAATGAACTTAATTTAAATACTGAAATGAGTCCTTCTCATTTTTAAAGTTATTTACCCAATAGAAAATAATGTTAAATTTTTGAAATTCAGATGTAACAAAAAAAACTAACCATTAATTAAATTATTAAAGTTTTTCTTTTAAACCGGAATGACTCGAACTTTTACTTTGTTTAATGAATTAATTATAAACTTTTATTATTAATTTGAGTAAAACTAAGTGATTGTTCATTTCTTAAATTTGAATTTTCGCGGTACTTATAATAAAACCACTAGTACCACCTATCTGTTGGTAAACACACCAAATGTGTGCACGCCAAGGACCAAACAATAATATTTATTACATGGGACGAAAAATATTTTTTATAATAAATTAGAAAAAATTATTTTTTACCAAAAGTATATTGAAAGATTAACTTTCATTTTCAAAAGTTATTGAATCTCATATTTATGAAGATAATGAAGATAAAAAAGTTCAAAGTTTAAGGAGTAGCCAGTTTAAGTAAACAAACTTTTGCATTTTCTACAGAAAATTTTTTTTCTTATTATTAAGTCAAAAGGCTAACTTTTAAGAAAACAGATAAATTTAAAAAAGAATAACTATTTAACACGAATATTTTGATTCTTTAATTGAATTTTGTTAATGATATTAGTTCGAATTTGTGAAAAAAAAACAGAAAAAAGAGAAAGTCTCTGAAGCATCATTTAAATAAATACAAAATATCTAGTTTTCTAAAGAAAGAAATTAACTCTATAAATATCACATACAAGACGCAATACATAATGGACCTGGGAAGAATTTTAATAGCGTAGAACTCTTATCTGTATTCGCAAATGGCCAAGCCAATGTTTACCTGAAAATCAAACATTAAAGATTCAATAACTGTCTCCCAATTGCGTTACCAAATCAATTCAAAACTGCTACATCATACCTTAGAAACTAAACAATTTGTTTTGTTTAAATTATTCTGAATTAAAAAAAATCAAAGCATTCAAAATCAGACAGCTTTAAATAATAAATAATAAAATAATAATGGAATAAAAACATGTTTTTTTATTTCATTATTAATTCATAAATATGATTATTTGATTTTTATTTGAAAGGTTAAACATGTAACTAGTAATGAGATTTGATTACAAAGCTCTGTCTAATGATCAGCATTATTTCAATTTATTTCAAAATTGCTTAGGAAAATTACTCCACAGTAGATAATCATTATTTAAAAACAATACCATCGTACGTAAAGCGATAAATTTAATTAATCAATTAATAGTTAAGACACTATAAGTCTTAGCGAATGAAAAGGTCATTTGTTTCAGGTATGTTTGCGCTTTTAAATAATGATTATCTACGTTAAGATGGTCTCATCTCCTGTCAACCGTTATTTATTTTTTATTATTTTACTGATTTGAATACGATTGATTTATATGGTTAAATTGTATAACCGAAAATACAATGTTATCAGACAACGTAAAAAACGTCAGACCATGTACTAAAACATTTAAGATTTTTTCCTGGCAAATAACACTCGCCTCGTTTAAGAAGATGAAATCTACATATGTATATGCAAACAAGATTCACTATAAAAGTCGAATTCTCTTTTTTCTGTGACAATTAGAAAAGGGAAAATAATTTCAGCAACTTCTATCCCGCGAATTTTTAACATCATATTAAAAATTAACTATTATTGTTACCATGAAGAATCAATCTTATTTAAATATTCTAATATTTTGTAAAATTTTATCTCAAGGAGTCACGGTTTCATTGGATGAGAATATTGGTAAGTCTAATTCGATTTTGCAATTAATTAAAACTATTTCAAGTAATAAAATATAATTGAAGGTAAAAATTCAACTCAAATCGTCAGTACTGGAATAGAAAAGATTTTAAATATTTTCCTTGTAAAAAAATGACGAATTTTTTACCCTCTGCCATCCCCCTTCCAGCCCTTTTCTCACTAAATTTCTCTTAATCACCCTCTCCATCTTTATCTCTCATGTACTCCCTTACAACTGTAATCTCACCCCCACCACTTTTTAATTTTAATCTTTTACCCCTTATTCTTTTTTCTCGTCTGACCATTCTGACACCCTGAAACTGCCGTTCCCCTCTTTCTCCATTATTATTTCCTTCCTCTTCCCCGCCAAATACACTACCGACGGAGAGTAAAAGAACCATTATCTTGTTGACCGATTAAATATTATCTTTGTCTTTGAAAGCTGATAGCGACATCCAGAATATAGATAGAAATGTTTCTGTAAAACCCACTTGTGGAAAGCTTATTGAATTCTGCGTCATTAGGTCCACACATTAATTCGGTGCCTTTATTTTGGTGTCTTGTAACTCTTGGTCAAATTTGCATTTTTTCCGTCCTAAGGTAGTTTAAACGACAAACTTCTCAATGTAAAATATAATATAATAGGTGGAAGCCCTACGGACTTAACCTCAACAATCATTAGTAAAGAAAATATCATGCGACCAGGAGCGTGAGAGATACTGCATACTTTTTGCATTCCAGTCGAAAAATCATCATTGTTTAATCTCTGATATCACTTCTTACTTTTTTTACGTATCACCGCAGCTTCTCCTAAGGCTGAGAAAACCATTTGCGACACCTCAGCTGCGTTTCTTTTCAATGCGAATGCAAAGGAAATACAGTGCCTCAAATGTTCTTTGCCGGAGGCCATGTTAATCGCATTTGCGGGCCGCTGAGCATCTTGGTTAAAAGGAGAGCTTTGTTTTGAACAATCGATTCAAAACTTGATCGGACCTCTCTCTCTTTCCTTTTTCGAATCGTAGAGCCTACTGGTAGCTATACGATAACGCACAACAATACATAAAAAGTCCTAGTAGCATCGACGAAATGCGCGCGCATCTGTTGCCTACTTAAAAATTCTTGTGACTCTTCACATGTTCCGTCGTTCTAATATGTCCTACTACGTGTGCTATTTTACTCATAATTTGCGCCCAGATTTACGCATGCGCGCACCTAATATCGTGATACTGGAGGGGGCATCCGGTAAGTCTGCAATTCCTGGAATTTTTCGCCCCTACAGCCCCGAAGTTGGAAAGTTATCGGACTTGGCCTATGGATGGAGAAACCTACACACACACACTGAAAGGCAAGAATCTAAATTGTAAAACTCTAGAGCATTTTAAAATGATAACAATGCTCACCAAAACGATCTCAACCGGTACTCGGCACGTAATTATATGATAAACACAAGTTGGCAGCAGATGCGCGCGCATGTCGTCGATGCTGCATCGACGTTGCGTCGATACTAAGTTGACTAATGGTATCTTATAGCGGAGGTGCCTTCATTAACATCACTCCAATAAATTCGCAATGCTACTTAGCGATATATATTCGCGTGTCAGGTGATGCTGTTGCCAAAGACCAGCTCATTTTATCATTGAACGAAATAATCCGATCAGTCCCATCGGCTTCAGTAGGATTCGGAACCCTACTCCTCTTTTGAGTGTGAGCTCGTCAACGTTAAGAGATTCCAAGTCTTGCTTAATGACAATGAGAATGAGTTATTTTAAGTATGTTTGTGCTTTCAAATAATCATTATCTACGGTACGATGGTCTCTCCTCTTAGTAACAATTTTTTCTATTATTTTAATAATTTGAATACGAGTGATTTATGTGAATAAATTATACAATCGATATACAGTGTTATCAGATAACGTAAAAAAGTCAGGCCATGTACTTAAACATTTAAAATTGTTCTTTGTCAAATCGTAGAGCCTACTGGTAGCTAGGACTACTTTGATAAACTACACCAAACTCTCGCTTATAGACTAGTGCCCGGGTTTTCCTTCAAATAGCCTTGGACTGAATTCGGGGGGATCGAAACGTTAACAGTCAGGGCCGCCTGAACCGTTTCCAGTTGAAATGTATGCAATTGCGCAATATACTTGACTGTAATCGCGCACCGTGGATCTTCCAAAACGAATAAATAATTTATTTCAAACCAAAGTATAACATCTTTGAATAAAATGAGTTGATATTCACTGGTCTTTTTCATGAACATTACTCTAATGATTTCGCTATAAATATTCGCTCGTCAGCGTGCTAATTCGCGTGTTTCTCCCACGTCGAGTAAAGTCTCGGAATGTCGTGATGCTTCTACTCAATTGTACCTTACCGCAACACTCCTGTTTGGCCTCGTCTGAGTGTCCGCCCTATACCCCCCAAAGCTCCTTTTACTCCTACTTGCGGCGTGGTATCAGTTCTCTGTAGGGATATATCCAGGGGCTTTATTTTCTAGTTTGACTGTATGTAATTATCAAATTAATTTCCTAAGCTCCTACCAATAGGTGAAATAGAAGAGTGCATATGTTGAGAAAGAAGGAGGAAGGAGTAGTGGGGCAGCATTAGAAGGGAGTTTGGGTAGTGTCAGAAGAGTTTAAAGAGGAATATATGTAGATGTTGATACGTAGATGTAGGATGTAGGATAAGTAGATGTGGAGGAGTACAAGGGAAAGTGCCTTTCCCTCTCCCTTGTCAATTTTACTCTTATACCCCCTTCCCTTTTTTCAACCAGCCCTTCTGACACCACCCAAATTCCCTTCCCATCTTTTCCCAACACACCTTGCTCCCTCTTCCTCACGGTCAACACTACCAACAGCTGGTATCCCGGGGTAAAATCATAATACCCGATAAGTCCTCCCTGAATGCTCTGTCAGGAAAAATAGAGGTCTGCGCGAGGTTGGAGAGAGCTTTTCTGTCCTCGTCTTTCTCGAAAACGCTCAAAAATTGCGAATTCGTAAATAAGTAGGCTTCCGCGAACATTAAAGAGGCTCTAGCGAGCACTTGTGAAATATTGAATACTTTTTTGAAACCTCGCAACATGCTCGCTCAACACTCTAGTCATCGGCGCGAACTCGGTTTGACAGAGCACGGAGGGAGTTTTAGGATATGGCGAAAGTTTCTTTAATGCCTCAGGACCGGACTGTTAACCATGTAGCCTATTATGAATTAGCGTTGACTTCGAGAGGCGATAGCGCTCTCGAGAATATAGATCACAATATCTTTTTAATTTTTTTGGAAAGCTTATTAAATTCTGCGTCAAATGAGCCTTAGTTGTAGTGATTTGGCCTTGCTAATATTGTATTATCGCGTGAAGAAGAAAATAAATAAAATTCCGCCTTTATAGGAATTTTGTACTTCAACTTCACCTCTTAGCAGGAGCTAGGAAAATAAATGTATTAATTTGGTATTTTACGAAAGTGATCTTTAGGACTTTAACTCTTATTTAAGCTCCGGCCAAAAATTAAAGTTGAAAATTCTTTAATATTCTGAGTTTTTTAAGTTTATCTTATTCAATAATACAATACCTACATAGTCAAATTACTTCAACCAGGGCTTATTTGACACATAATTTCATAAGTTTTACAACGCGTTCAATAATAGTATCTTATACTATTTATTGTAGCCCTTGTAAAGTGAAGTTTGTGACTTAAGAAATATTAGGAGGCAGGAAGAATCTGAGGTGGAGTGGTTTTCAGTACAGAAACTTCTTCTTCAGGTGTGAATAATTTTTTAATATTATATTTAAAGAACAAGTGGCAGCGTTTCGAAACTGGAATCATCAGCTTTTTGTGGAATGTCTACAGGTATAAATTCCGAATCCTCAAAGTCACTGTCAGAATTATTCTCCAAGTTTTTTTTTAATTTTCTTCAGAAGCATTACAAAATTGCGTACCAGGCGAACTAACGTAAACACTCAACTCATCAGCTGTCGATTTGATAGTAGTTTCTATTCGTTGCGCCGGGTGACTCCTGATTAGCCGCGAGAACTCTAATGAAACTCTCGACCAACACTGTTTTACCATGCGTCCGGTGGCTTCAAATTGGTTGTGATCATTCTTACCACAAATCTGAAATTAGCGTTTCCCTTAATTTCTGTACGTGGAATACTATAGGCACACACTTTCCTTTAAAATCGGAACGCACACAATTTGCACAGCGAATAAGCACAAGGCACTACGCACAAGAAAACACGGTTCAACGCACACGAATCTGCCTAGCTACTTCCTATGCACGGAGCATTAACGGGTTAGCATCCGGTGGCGTTGACCATCGTTATGTAAACTAAAAGTGAATGCTGTGTTTTTCGTGGAAAATTCATCTAATATTTATAAAAGTAAGTGATTTTGTATCAAATAACTTCGTCATATGTCTTTAATTATAAAGCAGTATTGATTCAAGGTTATTTGACAATGTTGGGTTCAAGTTCTAACCTTTAAATTTGACGTCGTTTGACGAATTTAAGTTAGGATTTTTTTTTAATTATTGTGCTATTACACCTAATCGTAAAATAATTTTTACGGAAAATTAGTTTCTTTAATTTTCATAAAAAACAATGATTTACTTGTATCATAAACGGAATACATCGAAATTTTAATTTTGTAAAAATCATTTAATTTTAAACCTCCAAACTTTTGTTCTCTCAAAAAGCCTAAAGCATAAACGGAGAATTGTGTCTTTGCTCCAAATTTTTTTACACAACAAAAATTGTGGAACAACTTTTCATGTATTTTTCATAAAAAATCATTATTTAGATAAGGGGCATTATTCCTCAACTGCCCCAACTCAAAAAGTCATGTTTTTCGATTGTCTCTAAATTCTGGGAATATGTTCGCCTACCCAACATTAGTTAATCCACAA
>NC_046657.1:23269649-23287905 GCF_010883055.1 Belonocnema kinseyi | reverse complement strand
AATTGTTCCGCGGTATGCTGCCGCATAACGCCCGAGTGCGAGCGCGAGGACTCCCTCTACAACCGGCTCTGTAACTCAATGAATTTCAATTTGTCCATTTTCCTATTAGACGTTTTTCATAGTAAAAAAGTCAAGCTTTCTTTTCAGACTATTTAAAAAAAATCGTAGATGCCTAAATTGCGAAAAAAGTTAAATAAACAATTGATTTATTGAAAAAATTGTTTAAACAATTTTTTTTGTTATAAATAATAAAATAGGATGAAAGCGTGTAAAAAGCACTTTCCAAAACCTTCATAAAAATTTTAAATCGCGTAATTTGAAAGGAAGTTACAGGCGCTTAAAACTACCCCTGCAGACATTGGGGTTGAAAATTCAACCCCCCCTCACTTGCGGAGGGTTGGTAATCCTGGTCTATAAGTTTGTGGATTAACTACTGTTGGGTAGGCGAACATATTCCCAGAATTTAGAGACAATCGAAAAACATGACTTTTTGAGTTGGGGCAGTTGAGGAATAATGCCCCATAAACGAAATACATCGAAATTGTATTTATGTAAAAGTGAATGATTTTTAGACAATTAAAATATCTATCTATTCGATACTTGCAAATCAAACGACGCGAGAAATTTCAGGTTAGAAAATTGAAAATCGTCTGCTAGATGCGGCTGTAGACTACACAAGACGGCTGCAGACTGCATGAAAGTTCAACGTTCCGAACTTTTCGACGCCTTCTGCGCCATGCTGTAATTGGTCTAGAACCTTTTGCGCTATGCGTTATGCGCTGTGCAATTTTGTGTGCGTCCCGCTTAAGTTCCCTTGATTATAAACCTCACCGCACTTAATTTCGTGCGAAAATGTATTAGAAGGGTAAATCCAAGGAGGGATCGTGAGAAGGGGAAGACCGAGAATTGAATAGAGACACAATAAAAGAAAGGTTCATTATCAAATCAGTCAAACGTCCGGTCGACTCGACGCACAGTGATAAATTCTTTTTTAATTCTTCTCTAAAAATGTTATATTTAATATTTCCAGTGAGAGAATTTTTATAACTGCCCATATACTTTTTTAATTTACCATGAACCGACTCAGTTTAATCAAAATCCTGACCTGCTGGAGTCATTCTGAGGATGGATTCGTATTTAACGACCCAAAAAACATATAGTACACTTAGTCATCTTTATGTAGACTCCCGAAAATATTTTTTAGTCCTGCATGATTTTCGAATAATTTCCACTGATGTTGAGGCAAGCCGTTTCATGGTTAATTCAAAAATGTATATGGATAGTTATGAAAATTCTCTCACTGGAAATACTAAATATAACATTTTTACAGAAGAATTAAAAAAATTTTATCATTCATTTAAAATCCTCGCGTGGCTCCAATTGTTACCCATATTTATCACTGTGCGACGGGTCGACGTGGTTTCTGAGACGGCGGAGCGTCGTGGCAGAGATTTTCTCTAAGAGCCAGTCTGGAGCGGGATCGAGAGCATTCACGAACAAGGCAACTTAGAGAGCGGGCTAGTATTATGTTAGAGACGAGCGAACAAGCAAGATTGATGACGGGACGTTCCGTCACTTGTGACTACGGGACCCGACGGGGGGTCCCGGCTCATCTCAGATGCGGGGCAGAAACCCTTTCGTGCAGGACCGTGCCAAGCTCTATTTCCTGTTAACAATTCCTTTACACATGTTACGATTCTCACACACTCTGTCTTCATCAAGAATCGGTCATTCTGTGATTATTTTTCTATGCATAAACTGCGAACTGCCCGTACTGTGTGGCAAAAAATAATTTCAGCTATATTCTGGACGTTCCTAAAACCTTTCAATGGCCTGGTTAGTAGTACAATACTATCCGTCGGTAGTGTATGTGGTGTGGAAGTAAGAGGAAGGAGTAGTGGGAGAAAATGTGAAGTACAGGCGGAATGTCAGAATAGTTGTAAGAGGAGAGGATAGGGAGTGAAAGAGTAAAATTGGAGAATGATGGTGGTAAGAGAGTAGATACGGAGGATGAGAGGTGGATAGGGAGAGGGAAAAGGAGAGGGACAGAGAGTGGGAGAGGGATTTTTTTTTTTACAGAAAACTATAGTACTAATAAATTAAATTTACATTATTCTTGCAGAGGAATCTTCAGAAATTCATATTCGTCCAAAGCGTGTGATTGATCTGACAAATGTTGGGCGTTGGCCAGTGCATATCTTAAGCGCTAGCTACATTGTCAATATTCTAAAAGATAATATTTCTGCGTGCTCAGGTAGTATACTGTCGGCCAGATTTGTCCTCACTGTTTGTCAATGTGTTTATCCATTACCCTTGGAGAGGTACTCCATTTTATCTGGTTCGGAGATGAGTACAGAGGGAACTAATCACGCTATGAAGAAATTAATATACGTCGAACCTAATCCAAAACTAGGTGATTTTTCAAATTATTTTTCGCTCTTATTAAAGAATAGGTATTATTTTTATTTTTATTAAATCGAATTCTATTATAACAATTGAATTCAATTATTTATTGTTTACAGTTTTGGTTGAAGTTTCTCCACAAATTGACATTCACGGCGGACCTAATAAGCCCATTCATTTTTTTTCTGGAGTTGTACCTGATCTAGCTTATGGTACTTTTAGTGGCTGGGGATGCGTACTGCCAGAAAAATTAGAGTAAGTTTTTAAGAGCATTTACAAAATTATATACGTTTTATCATTCTGATCCTATAGTGGAACAGAAAATTTGCGTTAATAATAGAATTTTCACTTGGAATGGGTAATTTTACAAAAGAATTTCAATTTTGAATTGGAAAATTTGATTTTCTAAATTTCTAAAAGATTTATAATTTGGAATATGAGACATGCAATGAATTGAAAATATACTGAAAAAATAACTTAAAAAATTTTAATTAACTTGACCTGCAAGAATGATAACTTTTACCGGGAGACAGAGAATTTTATAATAAATAATAAAAGTTTTTAATTTGGGTGAGAGAACTTAAGTAAATAAATCTAATTTAGACAACTGAAATAGGAAAATCTCATAAAGAATTAAAATTTCGACTTTCTGAGCAGGCCTTTTCTTAAAAAGTTATAATTTTTACTTTAGGACAGGAAATTTCAGAAAAAGTTAGAAATTTTACCAAGGGTCAGGAAATTGTCTAAGGATGTATATTCCTGACTTGGGACAGGAAATAAATAAAAGAAATACACAAATATTACTTAAAGAATTACAATTATCCTGAATTGGTACAGAGAAATTTCCAAAAATAATTATGACTCTAAGTTACGAAATGTAATTTTAGTGAAGAAATATAATGTTAAGTTCGGGATAGGAACAGAAAATTTCGGCAAACAAATATCTTTTTGACAATTGAGACCGGTGATTTCCATAAAGAATGAAAATTTTTACTTTTGAACAGAGAATTTTTCAAATAATAATATTTTTACTTTAGGGCAGACAATTTCTTAAAAGAATTAGAAATTTTATTTTATAACAGGGAATTTTTTAAATGATTTATAATACTATCTTAAGATATTAAATCAATAAAAGAAATAAAAATACTTGAAGAATTATAATTATCCTAAAGTGCAGCGGGTAATTTTAGAAAATAAAGATCATTTTTAATTGCTAAATGAAATTTTAGTAGAAAAATAGAATTTGTTGTTTGGACGGACAATAAATAAAAAAAATATAACACAAATTCTCGTGAAAATACAACTCTGACTTTGGAACAGGTAATTTCTTACATGGGACGAGAAATTTTAAAAATTTCAATTCTGAATTATAAAAAGGAAACTTGCAAAAATAGTCCCAGTTTGAAGTCCGAATTCGACAGATTAAAAAAATCCTTTTTTCATATGAGAACTTTTTTGAATTTGAAAGTTCGTTTTTTTAACTAAAAATTTTCTAGAATTTAAAACTTTCCTCTTTCAATTTTGAAGAATTTTTTTTTTAAATTTGAAGGGAATTTTCGAATATAATTGATGTCCCAATCCAGAATTATCATTATTTTCTTAAATTCCCTGTTTCACGGCAGAAATCGTCCAAATCACAAAAGATTTGGCGGAATTCCTTGAGATCTTTGAAAATCGTTTTAAATTATTCAAATCTTTTTTACTCTTTGAACTGATCGGAAAAAATTAAAAATATTGGCCGGGAAACGACGAGGTGTTTAAAATCACCCGTCGGGTACAAGTATGATTAGATCTTGACTAAAAGTAGTTCCCTTTCACATTTCAGATACGAATCTCTATTTCCTAGTCAGTTAATGCAAACTCGACTGCCGATAATTTCACTGGAGGAGTGTATTCGTATTTATGAGGGGCGCGTTACAATTACAGATAAACAGATTTGTACTCTTGATACAAGTAAAAGAAGAGGCACTTGCAATGGCGATTTAGGAGGACCGCTAGTGATTCGATTTCCTTCACTGCAGGCTCCTCTATTGCTTGGAATTATGTATCAAACAGGAAGAAAGTTTGGCACAGATCCAGATATTTTTATTAATCTTAATCATGATGAGCTTAATGAATGGATCATTGATGAAATTCGAAACAATTAATCAAATGTAACCACTCTCTATTTTAGAATAAGTGTAAAATAATATCAATAATGAGTCTTTTTCACTGGTCAACAGTGAAAATAGACAATTATTTAAAGTAGGCGGCATGTGCCTACAAAAAAGGATTCCGTAGCTTCCTTATTCGTGTTTCCGTGCACATGGTTTTGATTTTTTTGTAAAATCAACCTAAAATGTCTTGCAAAAGACTCTTCGCTGTCGTATTTCTAATAGTGATAAAAACTGGTAAATATTTGAATACTTTTAATGAACAAATGCACATTTTTTCCTGAATAGACTTGATTTTTTTGCGGAATCAATTCGAAATGTCTTGCAAAACAATCCTGGCTGTTATATTTTTTATGTTGACCTGAAATGCATCACGGAGAGGTTGCTCAATCGGACTTTGCATATCATGTGGCCCTAAAAAGAAACATTCTTACGTAGGCATTCGTGCTTCAGTAAGTAAGAATTGAGCTCACTCCTTGGAGGTTGTCATACTCTCAGCCATTTTTGATTCGTGTGGGTCTGAAAAAAGCCATTTTTTTATAGGCATCCGTGCTTCAGTGAGTTAGATACGAATCAAATCTACTTTGTTACATTTTGATTGTCGATCCCTATTCCAAATGATGTCACGTAAGTACTGATTTTTTATTCTGAATCGGATATTAAAAAATCATTCGAAGGTTTCCCTCAATATCTCCGTAGAAACACGCAGTCTACTTCAGCGACCCCAACTTTGACATGTTGAGGTACTGCGCTTGCGCTAGATGTACGTAAGAGAAAGACCGCGCGGCTTATTATTACCATGGTAACGGCTAGTCGTGTTGTGTCCTTCTTAAGGGATCTAGCGCAAGCGCAGTACATCTACATGCCAAACTTGGAATCCCTGTTCTATTTATGAACGTCTTCCTTGAAACAAAATAAAACAAATGAAGCAAACAAAATGAGGAACCACATAAAGTTGCAGCAACAACTACAAGTCGTTGTTGATTTTTTTTGCAGAAATGCAAAAATGCAGCCAAAAAAAACAATATCGACTTGAAGTTTCTGCTCCAACTTCAAGTCGTTTCTCATTTTATTTGCCTAATTAAAAAAATATATTTTCAAGGAAGATGTTCATAAATAGACTGCGTGTTTCTACGGAAATATTGAGGCAAACCTTCGAAGTATTTTTTAACATGAAATACAGAATAAAAAATCAGCACTTATGTGACATCATTTGGAATAGAGAACCACAATTAACCTGCAACTGATTCGTACTTACTGAGGCACGAACGCCTAACTCAAAATGTCCCTTTTTAGGGCCACATGATATGCAAATTACGATTGAGCAACCTCCCCGTGGTGCATATTAGGTCACTATAAAAAATATGACACGAAGAATTATTTTGCAAGACACTTCGAATTGATTCTGCAAAAAAAAAACAAGCCTATTCATGAAAAAATGGTAAAAAAAGTGCATTTGTTCAACAAAATTGTTTAAATAATTACCAGTTTCTTTCACTATTGAAAATATGGCAGCAAAGGGTCTTTTGCAACACATTTCACATTTAATCCGAAAATTTAAACCTATTCATGACAAAATGGTCAAAATATACATTTGTTTATAAAAATTGTTTAAATAATGATCAGTTTCTGTCAGTATTAAGCATATGGTAGCAAAGAGTCTTCTGCAAGGCATTTCGAATTAATTCCGGAAAATGAATCGAGTCTATCAATCAAAAAACATCACAATGTGTATTTGTTTATAAAAATTGTTTCAATAATTAATAATTTTTGGTCACTATGAAAAATATAACAGCAAGGTGTCTTTGTTAAAAGATTTCAAGTTGATTCCGCACAAAAAATCAATCCTATGCATGAAAAAACGGTTAAAATGTAAATTTGTTTTTAAAAATTGTTTAACCAAATTAAAATTTTTGGGTCAGTATAAAAAATATGATAGCAAGTAATCTTTGGCAAAGTAATTTAAGTTGTTTCCGAAAAAAAACCAAGCCCTTTCATCAAAGAATGGTGCAAATGTGCATTTGTTTATAAAAATTGGTTAAATAAAACAGCTACAAAGAAAGTTGTCGGACCTGGGTATGAGACACATGTATCCACATGTATTTTTATGCTCTTAATTCAAATCCGCCCTCAGAATTTGTCCAGCGGGTCTAGGGTTAGCGCTAACCTCAATAAAACCCCTTAAAACTGGCTCAATAGCTGTTTTTACATGAACAAAGTTGACCAACAAAGTTTTACATTGTACAACTCTATATGTTGCAAATCGGTTTTATTGGGTATTTTGAGATGTTTTTGGAGGATAGGTCCAAATCCGATCTGCTGGGCCGATGTTGGATGTGAATTTAAATGCATCGCAATAAAAAACATAAGAACATGTACGTTGTTACTCAGATTTGAGATGTAAGTTTTTCATTGAAGGGAAAAATCAGCGTTTTTTGGGATTGTCAGATGTTATTTGAGTTTAGGGCCAAACCTAGACCTCTTGGGCCAATTTAGGTCGCGAATTCGAATTCAGCGCATCAAAATACATATGGGTACATGTGACTCATACCCACATCCCACAACTTTTTGTTTGTGTGGCTGTGTAATTGGCAGTCATCAGTTATTCCTAATTTATTGTAAGCGCACATCATTTTCTGTGATACTTTATACAAAATATATGGTTTAAAATTAGCTAATGATTGCGAATTACAAAAAAAAGAATTTTGTAAATTAGTTTGTTTATAACATGATTAACAATTTTGGTTGTTACTCTAACCCACTGAAAATTATTTTTATTTAGTTATTACATTGATTTATAACCTTTTATATGAATTTGTCAGTCTTAGATGAAATGGTATCACGGAAAAGTTTAGCAACCTAAAGTTGTAACTTTGTTGTTAAATAAAAAATTTCTGTTAAACCAAAATAAAATATACGCATTTACTCGTTATACCTGGAAGCCTTATGATCATTTCTGCAAAAAACATCAAAATCCGTTAAGAATTGCACTGTCGGTCGATTTTCGTCAAAAAAGGTGCTTTTTTCCGACTCATTTATTTGTGTTTAAAAACACAATTATTAATAGATCAATTCCTTCCGATCATATTATGGTTTCTTTGGATGTTTCATCTTCATTTGCTAATATATTCCAATCGATTTGGTGCACAATAGTATTTTAAGTAGTTGGATTCATATTAAAAATTTCACAGACTTACCTTTGACAGAATTTGAAAAAGGAATGAAGTTTCTAATGAATCAAACAGTTTTTCAATTTAATAATAACTTTTATAGGCAGGTTTATGGAACGCCTATGAGGTCTCCCATATCACCTGTTTTAGCTGATCTTATTATGCAAGACTTAGAGTTTAATGTTTTAAAAAATTTAGATTTCACTATTCACACATATTATAGGTACATGGACGACACTTTCATTATTTTACCGAGAGATAAACTAAATCATGTTTTACGTCAATTTAATTCTTACCACCCAAGACTCAAATTTACACATGAAATAGAGAATAATAATTCCATTTCCTTTTTAAATGTCAAGGTAATTAAAAATGATGATGGCACTATTATCATGGATTGGTACTGAAAAGGTACTTATTTAGGCAGATATATTAATTTGCTTTCGAATCACTTAATAATTATCCAAAATAATTTATCCAAACACACATCAATGATAGAATTAAAACACTTATAAATCCTTTACCAAAACAAGCCACTTCACATTTAGATCATGATATAGATTTTATACCTTTTGTTTCTGTTCCCTTCCATGGTAGTTTGTCTTTTTAGGGTAAAAGAATTTTAAATTATTTTAATGTTAAAACGACATTCAGGATTGATTCTAAACTTGATAAGTATATAAAATTGAGAAAAGATTCTCTTGACATTTTTTAACTTGCTGATCTAGTTTATAAAATTTGTTGTTTAAATTGTGATAAATGTTATGTAGGCCAGACTGGTAGGTTACTTTCTACTGGAACAAAACAACATCATGATAATTTTAGACTAAATCCAAAGAACCATAAAGTTATGTGCGAAACATCAGGTAATAACTGGTCATCAGTTTGATTGGGAACATATTTTGGTTTTATACCATGAAAAGTTTAAAAGACTTGTAGCGGAAATGTTTTGTATTAAGAGAGAAGATGATAATTGCTTGAATGTATTATCTGACCTTAATAATTTTAGTTTACTATTACTATGACACTGTTCTTTTAAAGTCTCAGGTAATTAATGTTTTCACCTCTGTCACTCGAAGTTAGCCTTTAATATGAAGCAGAACGCACGTTCTATTTCCTTTTTTAAATTTAAATTTAAAAGTTATTTAAACCTTTTTTAAAATTTATAATAACTTTATTGTGATCTTTTTCATTTCAAATATGTTATTTAACAAAAATGATAACATCAGAATTACAGGTAAACAATTTTTTATCTTTTTTTAACTTTGACTTTCGTCTATGTTTCGTTTTACATTTAACATTTCAATTTTTTATTAATGGAAGATAAAACATTTTTTCTACATTGCTTTTTGCTTTCGTGACTTACCTTACTTGTTACCAGCCATGCTGGTGGAAGAGAATCCGCTCGGTTCTGCTTTCGCGCCAAATAATTTTCTGAAAACGAAGGAAGTCATAAAGAAGTCCTAAAAACGTCATCGGGAAATTAAATGTTTGAGCAACGTTAAGGACGTTCTTGAGATGATTATAGTCAGATCTGAATGAAATGTACTGTCCAGTATTTATCTTAGATTAAAAAAAAATTTGAATCCAAATTTTTTTAAATATAATCAAGTAGCAGCTCTGATGTATTTGAATAATATAAAGGACCCTTTCTTTTTCTTGCACAAACTCAATATAATCTGTAATAATGATACTTCTTATTATTTTCCATTAAAACTGTGAAAAGTAAGTTAAAAAACAAATTGTTTAACGATTCTTTAGTTGTTTGGGCCAAATTTTGTAAATTTTCTTTTAAGTAATTACAGTCAGATATTTTGCTTGAATTATTATTACTATTCATTATTTGTTCCTGACTCTGGCGGTCTTGTGACCCACTAAAAACATTATAATTTACAGTAGGATGGGGGCATAGGCGAAGATTGTGAAGACTTGGCGGCCTTGTCTTCATGTATCATATTCGAATTCAGAGTGAGGTAAGTAAAAAGGCCAAGATTGCAAAGGCTTCACGTTCTGGTATCCCAAAAAATGTAAATTAATAAATTAAAAATGAAAATCAACATTAAAGTGGATGCCAATTCAGGCCAACACTCGACGATACTTGAAATGAGAAAGAAACAGTTTTAAAATGATGAATTACCTCTAGTTTTTCAAAATGAGCATGCAATGCTTATTTCTACTGAAACTTAAAACTTTTTACTTCAGTCAAAACTGATTTTTCTTTTAAATATGAATAAATGGATGTATCAAGATTCATTTGATTACTTCTCAAATATTGCGAGGTCTACATTGCATGATACACATAGCAAAATGTAGGTTTATTATTTCATCTTCATGTTTCAAATAGTGGACGAGTTTAATCAATTTTTCAAAAAATCATATTAAATTAAATTCAGCTTGAAAATAGTCAACCCAAAGTTCTTGTTAAGACTTTAGTTATTATCGCGATAGCCATCATAATATTAATCAACTCCAAGAACTACACCTGGCATAATTAACAACCCCCCCTCAACGGCCTTCAACAAAAATAAGCAAAATTGTTTTACATTAAAAATAATCACTCCAGAAACATGATTCAGTTGAAGCTATTTTAATTAGAGGCATCTGAGGTGGTGTTCATTAAATGTAATAAGGGCAGTTTTTAGGGGGTTTTGAATATTATTTTGGGGATAAAGGTTTCAAACATTCTCTAATGATATCTGGGGCGACTATTTTTAATTTGTAATTTGTTTAGCTGTTTTAGTTGAAGGAAGCTGAGATGGAGTTCTTAAACGTAATAGGGTTTATTTTTTGGTGTTATTTAATATTAGTTTGAGGATAAAGGTATGAAACAGAGTCTTAAGAAGGTCTGTGGTGTGATTTTTTCCTGTTGAAGTTTTTTGGCTATTTTAGGGCGAGACCATCACCCCGAACAAGCCGAGCGGTTTAATCAACAATATAGTCGAGGCGTTCTGCACACGCAGCGCCTGCCGCACAGTGCTGCGCTTGCGCAGCTTAGAAAAATATAGCACCCAGATGTCGGAGTGACTGATCTCCGTAAGTTCGGGGTAACCAGTGCCCCGAATATGGAGCGGACGCTACACTAAACCGAAGTGCAGCAATTCGATCACAACTAGCGCAATGGTTTTACCTAAATTCTCTCCATGGAGATTCCGTAATGTATTTTGTGATGAACACATAAAAAAACATCAACTAATCGGCGTATATATGATGAAAACACTCAAAAATTGCACAACGTTAAAGGTTTCAGACAATACAGTAATAAAAAGCGTCTGACTAGATATATGGAATTATGGATAAGTAACATCCAAAATCTTTTATTCATGCACAAAGAAAAATAAATTAGCATTCTCAACAGAACCATTTTGTTGAGCAGTTTTTGTTGTCAGAGCAAAATTTTGGTTGTCAGGACAAAATTATCTTGTTGGCCAAACAAAATATTTGGTTCTTATCACAAGATTATTTTATTAAGTCGTATTTTGTTCTCCTTAACAAATTTTTGTTGAGCAAACAAAACTATTTAGGCCAACGAATGATGCAACCACGCATGCGCACTCATTCAGTGGGACCACGTGCACAAGTGTGCAGGTTAATTTCCATGATGGCGGATAATACCGGTGAAGTCGCGTATTTCGGTATCGTCAGACGTGCTGTTTAAACTAATCTAAGTGAGTGAATAAGCATAATGGATACTTGATACCTCATAAATAAAATAGTTTAATTGTCCATTTATCGTAGATTGTATACAATTATATCTCTTTTTTCGTAGAGCACGGCATTGATAAAGATGCGTTTGAGGTTCTCACGCCTGATAGTACTTTTGTTGAATAACTCTTGGCAAACGAAGTACTTAGAATACAATTAAAATTTGAACGAACGCTACGAGATTACATCGTGTTAAGGTAAAAAGGCATCTCCAATTCAACATCGAATCAGGATCTAAACCTAAAAAATATTTAGCAACGCCGACAAAAAAATTTTGTGTATACAGCAAAACAATTTATTGGAGAAAAAAAATCAATTGATTAACCATACAAAAGTATTTTGTTAGGTTAACAAAGAAATTTGGTTAAACCAACAAAATATTTTATTGGGGTGCTAAAAGAATTTTGTTCCCTTAATAACAAAAATTTGGTTCTGTCAACAAAACAATTTTGTTTGGCCAACAAAAGTTGGTCCAACCAAATTTTGGTTGTTCCAGCCAAACAGTTTTCTCATTGTGAACATCAATATCGAGAGTCGCGCGTATCAAGTACCATGTCGCTGATTTATGGAAACATTTATGGACCTAATGCTTCTAATAATCAAAATTTCTTTAAGATAATTTGTTTCTTGTTATTAAGCTACAAACACTCCCCACTACTGGGTATAGCCGAAGCGGATAATTGCTAGCGAAGCTCACGGCAGGCTGTGGTCACTAATATAGGCAACCGTGAAGACACATACTTTGATCCTGTTTTGCGGGCTCGTTAGATGGCTCTGTAGTACTTTCCTCCGCTACACGTCGCCCAGGGGCCAAAGTTTGATCTATCTGCCTGACTCCTTCGTTGTTTTCCGAGCGTCAGCACATGTGAAACCTAACCCATTAAGAACTGTTTGAGAGCTAATATCTAATTTGTTGTCATCATTTTCGACCTGGTGATTATCGTTGCAGTACACAAATGAACACTAAAAGAGCGAGCGGTACCTTCTGTATTATTACCATAAAAACAGAGTAATATTTTGAGAAAGTAACCTGCCGATTAGAAAATTGATGTCAAAAACGATTACAAAATTTAAATGAAAACTGCTTTCAAACATACTTCCATAATCTTTTTTTTTTCCTTAGAACATGTTTTTATGAAGAAAAAGAAAACAATAGGAAAACAAGCAGAAATATATAAATAATTATTCCGGTAATTATTTATGTATTTTTATTTGTTTTTCTATTGGTTTTTTCAATGTATTAAGTTTTTTAATTACATTATCTACAAATCATCTGGATATAATCTCAAGCATCTATTATCTTATCTTAAAAACCTGCGGGCTCGTTTGATGGCACCACCGTCGATTATCGGTCTGCACTTCTAAAGCATTGAGTGACCACAGCCTGGCTCACGGATACGGCGCCTAAAGTTGCAGTGGTAAGTGGAGGGCATGCTTTCGTAGACGCATCCCCACCACTCAAATGCTGGCTTGCGGACTCTGCAACAATCGCCCGTCCTGTAAAATTCAGCTTTGACCCATTAGGTCCCTTTCTTCGCGGACGGTCACATATATGAACCCTTAAGCGACTTCTGTTAATCGTGTTACGTTCCCACAATGACAACTTTGATCTTCAAGTGGCGCTTTACAAGTTGCGTACTTTTAACTCTTCGTGAACCAAGTAATAAATCATCAAATTGGGAAGTAAGTTCTTTCGGTTTCAATGATCGTACGAGATTTTTTCTGAAGAAAGTCCGCTGGCTATACGTTCGTGAAATGAACTCAAAAGTGGATTTGGTAGTTGTTTGGGACCGTGTATCAATCAAACATTCAGTAGGGTTCCATCGTTGCTCTACGAACGATCGGAAATACAATGAAAAATCTACCTCTCTTGCCCTTTCAGAATTAGATAGGTAATTGTAAGTTTTTACTTTATGTAATAGTTCATCTTTTTTATATCTTTCTAATAAATTATCTGTTATCGTATGTACATCTTATTTATTTCGAACACTCATTTAAGGCAATTCCGATAAGATTGTTAGTGACTATGAACCCACAGATAAATAATTGGCCAGGTCTTACTAATGTCGCGAAATCAGCAACACTGGTCTCTCTCTGTCTCACTTTTTCCAAACTACCCCTGCTGTTTGCGCAGCACGTGACAGCTGATTTGGTGGCAGTGGTGGGATTGTCGCTTTTATTTAAATACAGCGTTTTTGATCAAATTTTATTTCAGTGTAGCATTAATATTTGAATTTTCATCGACACTCGAGAGTATAAGTCTTATTTAGATATGTTGCACGGTCGCCTTCGGTCACGTTTTGGGTTGAAAATTTTTACTTACACATAGAAATTCTTACAAAAAACAACAACCGTCTTAAAATCCCCTCTAAAAGGCAAACAAAAGAGATAAACATGAATTGCTTAATAAATTCCAACCTCTTCTTAAAATTTCAACTACTTGCTCAATTCAGTTATGAAACTACTAAGCATTTTTCGATTAGGGATCGGTTTGTTGATGTAAATTGACTTTTTTTTTAACAAACGTACAATTTTTGCTTAATTTATAATTACCAAGTGTGTTAAAACTTTAAAAATAATGTTTTCATAGAATGTTATGATTTCTTCGCTTTTCTTAAGTAGACAATATGCCGTACTTTTCCAGTTGAAAAATATTTGTTGGCGACTGTTTACTTATTTTATGTAAATATGATTAACCAATAAATAAATTATTAATTGAATATTCAAAATGAGCGAGTAATTAATTTAAGAGTAAATATTTTTGTATTTGATCATATGTAAAAAAAAAATTTTTTCAAGAATTTTTTGTAAACACATTTCTTTGAATATCTTTCTTTAAAAAGGGTGAAGTAAAAATAATACAATAAATGCGTACTTAGAAACCTTTCATAAGAAAATAATATAAAAATGTATAATATTGTAATTCTTTGTAAAATTTATAATTTCTTAAGACAAGCCAAATAAAAATATAATTAAATAATGGCTGAGTTTATATCATTAGCGAATTTAAACATAAACGTTAGTGAGAGTTAAATGAGTGATGTCATGTATTATGTTGATCCTTTTTTCTGATATAATAATAATGCGTCACTTTTTTTTAAATAGAGAAAATTCTTTTTTGGCTCTTGTATAATGTTTATTATTGTTATGATGTCTTTTCATAAAATAAAAGTAATGCTTTCAATAAAGGAAATTAAACTAATAACAAAGTCTTTCAATTTATATCTTAAAGCTTTTAAAAACTTGTTTACAATTTTCCTAAAATTAGAATTCAACTAGAGTGAGGTAATTATGAATGAATTTAGAAAATAATTGTGTTAACAATTAATTATTATTTATAAAAGTATTCTCTTAGAATATTCCAGTCTATATAAACCAATGTTGTTTTGGCAGTAGCAAACAGCACAATATAATTTTAGTTACACGAAATTCAAAGAAGCGACGAAACTTTCATAGATAGATCTTAAACAGACTTGAAAACTAACAAATGTTTAAGAAAGTTTTGGGGGAATTTTCTTTTTCTCCAACATGTTCAAAATATCAACATAAAATTAGACAAATTTTTCTCTTTTTTTTGTATTTTTCTTATTTTTACCCACTAATATCAACAAAGAAAGAATGTAACATAGTTAATTTTATTTATTATCTTGAAGCCGCATGCTGCATTTTGAACTGTCACCAAAGAAAATTAGACTAAAAGAAAAACTTCTATTATAGTAATATAAGGAAAACTTAATTTTCATTATTTCCTTGTTATTCAACCACGGACAGAAAAAACCATACCATAACGAATTTTATTTTTTATTTCAATTCTACATATCAAAATCTTTAATTTGTAGCATCTCCGAAGGAAATCGGACCGAAAGAAAAGTTCTTATTTTGGCAAGTGTTATTGCAAGTGTTATTGCAAGTTATTACAAGTGTTATTTTAACACCCCTTATAGTTTTATGTCAGGAAAACTTTTACAATAATATAAAACCAGAGGAGATTTTTTGACTATGTTACTAGGGAAAGAAATCACTTCAAAATAAGTTCAAAGAGCATCCCCTAAAGTTTTAAGGGAGGAGATCAATATTTCTCAAAAATTCAAACCGCAAGAGATTTTTTAATTGGGCTATGAAATAAAAAGTCAATGCAAAGCAAGTGCGAAAAGCATTCTATCCAGGAAAAGAGTTAAAATTTATGTAAAATGTTGTTTTAACATCCTTTAAAGATTAAACCAAGGAAATCGATAATTACACAAAAACAAAAATCACAGGAGACGGTTTCATTAAACTATTAAGGTGAGAAATCACTTAATAATAAACTGAAGAAACTTCCTTCAGCAGTAAAGCTTTTAAATTTATTTTTGAGACTTGCTTCAGCACTCCTTAAACATTTATCAAGGAAATCGCTGTTTTAAATAACTAAAATCACAAGAAATTTCAAATTAAACTATTAGGATAAAAAATCCGTTGAAAATAAGTGAAAGAAACATCATTTATTATAACAACCAAAACCACAGAAGATTTTGGGATTAGGCTATTAGGATGAGAAATGGCTTCGAACACAGTTAAGAAGGCGTCCCCCACCAGAAAAAGTGTTTGAACTTATTTTGAGTTTTACTTTAAAATTCCTAAAGGAAATGCAACAGCAAGGAAATCTACATTTCCTAACAACCAAACTGACAGGAGATTTTTTTTATTAAACAATTTGGAAACGAGTTGACAATGATAGCTTAAAGATTTTAATGAGTTATTGCCCGTATTGCCAGTTCTGATAATCAAGCAATCCAGCGGACGAATGAGGGGCATTAATGAAGTAAAAAGCAATAAAATCCTGAAGATTAATATTTTAATGTAAATTTAGTCCAAGCTTTACACCAAACAACTTAGCACACAACTTATAGAAATTCAGAGAGTGAATATGAGTATTTTAATCTCAGACATTGTGCTGAATTTCATCAGAAATCCAGTCATAAATGTCAAGATGATTAAGGCTAGTAAAAACATCCGGATATTTTCCAAATTCCCTTGCTCTCAGCACCGACATTATTCCAACCAGTTCAGGAACATATAGTGGAGGAATTCTGAGCACTAGGGGACCTCCTAAATCTCCTATGCAAGTGCCTCTTCTTAAACTGGTATCAAGAGTACAAATATTTCTATTTGTAATTGTAGCCCGACCCCAATAAATACGAATACACTCCTCCAGTGAAATTATCGGTAGTCGGACTTGCATTAATTGGTTCGGATATTGAGGTTCATGTCTGAAATGAATTTAAGTGTTGATTAGACAAAATCAAAAAATTATGGTATCCTAAAAATCAAATTTCGGAAATGAGTTTTTATATATTTTCGTGGGTGGTTAACCAGGTTTGAAATATTTTCGATAACTTACTCATATTGAGCTCCTGGTACCGTACATCCCCAGCCACTAAAAATACCATACACTATATGCGGTATAACTCCGGAAAATATTCTAATTGGTCTATTAGGACCAAAGTGAAAGTCAATATCTGGAGAAACTTCAATTAACGCTGTAAGAAAATAATTACTACAATTCGTTTGCAATCAATCAGAAAATATCTTTTACATAGAAGGAAAAAACATTCGAGGAATCACCTAATCTTTTATTGGGTTCAACTAGTGTTCTTTTTTTTATTGTGTGAAGATATCCGCTGTTTCTCATTGCTGACTCAGAGAGAATGGTGTACCGTTCTAGAGAGGCTGGATAAACACATTGATAAGGAGTTAGGATATGTACGGCCGATAATATAGTACCTGCGCATTCACTAATATTATCTCTTCGAATATTGACAATGTAAGGAACGGTTCCAATCGTAACTGGCCCATCTCCTTGCTTTCTTATATTAATTACACGCTTTTGACGAATGTGAAGATTTGAGGAGTCATCTGCAAGAATTATTTACATAAATTAATTGATTTGTATTTTTTATTATGGACTTCAGTGGCGTCACTATCTTCCCAGCTGCTACTTCTTCTGTTCTCATCAAGTCCACTCTCCTTTTTCACATTTTCTACACCCACTCTAATCATTACCACTTCCCCTCCTTTTCCTCTTATTCTCATTTCGCCACAAAGTTCACATCTCTCAAAAATCTCATCGGTTCCCTGTTTGCTACCCCTATGCTCTTTATTTTCACCTGTCGTTCTTTGTCTTTCTTTTCCACCTGTTTCCCTTGTCTCTTCATAACCTCCTCAACCCAACTAACTTCTTATCCGCTCCTGCCCCAGTACTTATTATTCTGCTTAATCCGCGAGCAACTTTATCTCCCTCTTCTTCTTATGAACATTTCTTTCCAACCCCTTTTTTATGCTGAATACAAAACTGACTTTTGGGTCTGTTAAGTTAGCAAGATCACTTTATCATGTTGAGTTTTTGAACATTGCATAATGTAGTGCTAATTTTGTGCTAATATAATACCTCATTAAAAAATATTGCGCTGTTTTCATTTGATAACCTGTGGTTGTGCTGGCATAACGTTAAGCTGGCACGGTCACATATCATATAATGAAAAATTTTCCTTTTTAATATTACATAATTAAGTGCTAATTTATTTATAATTTTGTACCACATTTAAAAATGTTGTGCTTTTTAGTTTTTTGGAAAAATCATGTGGATTCCTTTGACCGAAAGTTAGGCTGGCACGGCAACACATTAATCAATGGAAAATTCTCGTCTTTTAATATTTCATAATTTAGTGTTAATTTCGTGCTAATTTGGTACCACATTTAAAAATTTTGTGCTATTTAATTTTTTCGAAAAATCATGTGGATTCCTTTGGCCGAACGTTAAGCTGGCACGGGTATACGTGAAATAATGGA
>NC_046657.1:23257237-23269549 GCF_010883055.1 Belonocnema kinseyi | reverse complement strand
CTCATCTTTCAACTTTGCATAATTTAGGGTTAATTTTGTGCTAATTTTGTACCACATTTAAAAATGTTTTGCTATTTAATTTTTTCGAATAATCATGTGGATGCCTTTGGCCGAACGTTAAGCTGACACGGCCACACATGAAATAATGCAAAATCCTCATTTTTTAATACTGCATAATTAGTGTGAATTTTGTGCTAATTTTGTACCACATTAAGAAGTTTTGTGCTTTTTAATTTGTTTGAAAAATGATTTGGATTCCTTTGGCCGAACGAGAAGCCGGCATGAAGAACCCGCAAAACACATGAAATACTGTCAAAATTGTATGCCAAATTTGCGCTTTTTTCGGGTTTTACTCAATTTTAGGTAAAAGTGTTGAAAATAATCCTTAAATTAAAATGTTTACAATTTGAGTGTACTGAATTTTATGTTGGGTGCTAAATGCCTAATTTTTAAACAAATTTTAAATTTCCAATTATAAGTGTATAGGTTGAATTTTGAAAAGCATTATTAGGCACATAATGGTCCTTATCATTCTTATGTTTTTTACAAAGAGGATTTACTGATGCTCATCGCGAATTTTCAGCGAAAGAATCGAGAGAAAACCCTGAAAAAGTGTTGTATCAAAAATTTTAATTTTAAACGTCTTTAATCTTCAATTATTTAACCTTAAAAACTATATTTAAAAATTCTTCAAATTGCAACTGTACGATTGTAAATAGAGTCTAAAATGAAAAATTTTCAAAATTTTAATTGAATAAGATGGTATCACTTTATTGAATTAAAGAAAAAACGATTAAATTGATTAAATTATTTTTTAACGGAAGTTATAAAAGCAATAAATTTAATTTCTTATATTCAGTAGATTAGTATTGCACTATAAATTACAGTAATTGAGCATGCTTATCTTATTATACATTATAAGACTTGTCGAGATTTAATGTTGTAGGAAAAATAATTTTAACACCCAATTAATTGGAATAGGAGATTAGCGATATAATGTAGTCTCAATAAATTGCATAATGTTTAATGTCCCGTTATAAATTCAATTTAAGAATGTCTATACGGCACTATATAAAAAAACTTCTTCATATTTTTTATTATGATTATTTTTGCCGAAATTACTTTGCCAACTTTGATTTCATAAATTCACACCGTTGTGCAATTTGATTTCGTGAAATATTTCTTTCCAGATTTAATTAAAGCGACTTTTTATTTGATTTTATATTTTTTCAGTTAATCAAGACACACGCACGCAACAGCATCAAAATGTCAACGTCAAAATTGTATTGTGTTTAAGTTTCAAACAAAATTTTGATTGAAAATTTAACTAATCTATTTTTTGTCAAAAATTTATCTTTTTTATAGACATTGAATGTTTTTGGTTGAACATTCCTCTCTTTCATTGAAACTTAAACTATTTTGTTGGATATTCATCTATATTGATGAAGAATTGTCTTCTCTTTTCAGGAAATTCATCCTTTGGGTGGAAAATTCATTTTCTTCGTTGAAGATTGATTACTTTTGGTTAAAAATTAATTATTTTTTATTTAAAACTTGTCTCTTTGAGTAAGCTTTGGTTTTCAAACATTATTATTTCAATTGAAAGTATACAATGAAAATATTAAAAAATTGTAATTTATTGCCTATTGTCTGGCTATGGTTAAATAATAAAATCTTACATTAGCACATCTGAAATTTTCGGCAATTTTATTAAGCATACAAATGTGGCATGCTTTGGCACTTCAACTGAAACTAAAATTTATCAACTGAATAGTTTTTAAAGCTTCCATTTTATAAAAGTAAATTATTGAGCGTTTGAATTACGAAAATGAGGTTTTATTTTTTAAAGTTTAAAAATCAAAAGCATTTCACTTTGAATCTTTTAATTTTTAGTTCAGTTTTTATAACTTTGAGTTACAAGATTTGTGTCTTCTGGAGTATAAATCTATGAATTTCAGGGACCATGACCAATTCACTCCTAATTGTTTAATTTTTATTTGCAGTCAAAAAATCGTTTTTTTTTCGACCTAGGATGATAAATATGGATAACGACGCAAATACATAATTTTAAATGGGATATATCCCGTGCAGATATCTAAATTTGGGCCTGGTAAGCTATTGACTAGTTTTCCTTATTTCTGGTCTGGGCCTCGTCGGGTAAACCGGCGTGTAACGCTTTTGCAGATCATTGCAATATTCAAAAACTTAATATGATAAAGTGATCGTGCTAACTTAACAGACCTCCTTTAACCCACATAACTCCTGTCTCTCCCTTCTTTTCACCATGTTCTCTTCTCCTACTTCATATAAAGTACCCCAGGGAACTGAGGTAGGACTTTCGTCCGAGGGTATACCTATTCCCAACTATTGTAGATCACACAAGAACTTAAGATGCGACAAATAAAACTCTAATGATATCGACAGAAACGGTAGGAAATAATAACGAGGTGCAGGAAATGAATACAGGCATTAATGTTATCCCTGAAGTCAAGAAAGGAGAAGGGCTAGCCAAAAGTAAGGTGGTCGAAGATGAGCAATTCCTTTACTTCGAGCAAAGGAGTTAGCTACTGAAATGGACCTCCTAAGAGTGACAGGCAAGGGCGTAAAATCTGCCCTACAGAAGAAACCCAAGAAAAGCAGTCTGAAGCAGTTGACAGGATCCAATAAGTCATTTGAACATCTAGAATAGACACCAAGAATGACGGGTGAAGTAAAGTATGATGAAAGCAAGCCAAACTCCTTTTACAGCTTTCTCTCATGGCTCAGGAAGAATATCGAACTTTGTGACCGTCAGCCCTTAGATTTGTGTACAAGGAGATAGACGACAAGATGGAAACCAAAGCCAGAATTCTGAAGATAGACGTAGGAAACAGCAGACTATGGACGAATGAGCCAGAACAATTAGATGTCCTAATTCTAAGGCCGTAGTAAGTCAAAGGCAGCTCTAAAAACAAACATTAGCAGAATAGCTATGAAAGTCGAACCAGAAGAGGGAAGCACCTACATACTGGTTTTTGAAGGAGAAGCCGAGCTAAAGAAGGAATGCCTAGAATTAAGGCGCGAAGGTAGCATGGGGCTACAAGAAGAAGGACCGAACAGCCAAAAAATGTGGAGTACAAAGCTGAAAAGAAACAGCTTAACAACGCTAACCCTAAGACCAGGCTTCGCTGTTGGAAAACCCTACGCGATGTTATCAAAGAAGATACCTGGGGAAAGGGCTACCAAATTCTCACTGGGTGGTTAGGAAACCAGATCTCAGAAGCAACCCAAACTCCCGGAAATGATAAAGGAAATAGACAGTATGCCCTTGCTCGCACATCCAGAGAGAAAAGTATTATTCAGACTATTGCTGATCGTGGCCAAGAAACAAGACTCAACCGGAACCATTCAGAAGAAAAAAGTAGCGTCAATAGATGAAGGTTCTAACCAAAGTGTTGGTGTGGACTACAAAAAATTATTTTCTCATGTGACGCGTATGAGCTTAGTTAGTCACTGATCACACTGCCTGTTTAATATGATTGTAAGGTTCATCAATTAGATGTGTCAGCTGCTTGTTCAAACTGCAATCAAGAAAAACAAATCTTCATGCTGCTTTTTAAATTATTCGAAGCAATGCTAACACAGATAACTCTCGACAAAGGGGAAAGTGGGAATCATCAGCTTAAAATAAGAAGCAGTCAGAAATCTTTAAGCAGCTAAACACGGAGGAAAAGCAGGTCTGCTGGAAAAGTCCTTGAATGATCTTTAACAATCAGCATGTCAGTTAAGCAAGAAATTTTGACCAAAATCTTCGCGTAACTTGGTTAATGGCCTCCTAAGCCGATCTTTTTTTTTTAATATGTTAAACAAGCCGATATGATGATCACCTTCTTTAACGTAGATGATATGTTTATTGCATCAACAAATCTGAAATGGATGGCTTAAGTGAAAGAAAAGCAAAAGTCTATATTTGAAATGACAGGTCTTGGAAAATCTCAATATTGTTGGACATTAACTTCGCTCACATCCAGGAGAAGATGACCATGTGCCAAAAATGATACATTGAATACATTGTTCTGGATCATTTTGTGATGAAGGACTCAAAAGCAGTCGCAAGACTAATGGATTCAAGTAAGAAATTGATGAAAATATAACAAACCTCACAGCAAATTTCTCTAAGTCTATTCAGTGACAAATACAATCAGCACGTTGGGTTAGTAATTCATTCGAGACGAATTCGAGAAAATTATAGATTTTTTTGACACATGTTCAGATGCACTAAAAATCTCATGGAGATTGAAACTCTTAAAAAAATTCAAGATCTCGAGTAGAGAATCTCGAAAATTTTTCTTTGATATTCTCGATCTCCATGAAGTTTCGAATTCACCTGAACACGTTTCAAAATTTTCTTGAAATAATCTTGAATGCATCATTACATTGGATGTCCGCTAAGCTCTTTATCTGAAACTTAAATTACATAATGGATTATGGAATCGATTTAAGCAAAAGTAAAGAAAATTTAAAATTTCTTTTATACTGACTGTAGTGGTTGTCCACAATATTGGCGTTTCCTTACAGGGTACGTTTTCAAAACAAAAAATATTTATTTATGAATCTCAAAGCTCTGCTTATATAAGTCTTAACATGTTTCACCGTGACAAAAAATAAAAGAAAGAGCAAATTCCACTTACCGTTTTTCTCGTCCCATAAGACCGCAGTCTCTTGCGACAAAACTGAATTCAATATTAGAAGATGCAAATAAGATTGGGTTTTCATTGCAACAAAAATTATTTTTAAATTTCAATTATTAAGTAGAAATTCGGCGAATATGAAATAATGCAAAAGTGCTGTTTCGCATTGTCGCAAGAAAAAAGAAAAAAATACAAATTCCATAAACTTTATTTGCAAAATGATTAAAAACTTTATAAACGATGTCAGTTTTATTTGCAAATAAAATCATTTCGAGACATTATTTTATGGTCTTATATTTGTGCGTTATCTGTAATGTTCTATCTCTGCTACACAATTTAGTGAATTTGATCGTATTTATCTGACTAAAATCGTTGAAAATCCATTTCTAGTTTGTTTTATGGTAGTGTTATTTAAAAAAAAAGTTCATCTGCTGATATAAAATGCGGAATAAAATATTTTTCAGGCGTAAAAAATTTGTTAATATGGTTTTTTATTTTTTCCAATAAACAATGTACTATATTACGAAAGAACAAGAATACTTTTTTGTAAAACTTTTCTCGATGCGTAATCTTTTTTCTGAGCATGTTTTGTACCTTTCGTTGTTTCCGATAAAAATTTTCGACAAATTTTTCGATATAGTTCGGTGTAAAATTAAATAATTTTTTATTTTTATTTGTGAAAGTACCTTTATTAAAGGATAAGTAATTTTCTCATTGTACAAATTTGTTTTTCCATTGGGAAAATTATAATATAATATATTTATACATATATTATCACTATCAACTAATTAAATTAATAATTAATATCAAAAAACTGAATTATTTATTTATTGAATTTGTCCGGAAAGTCTGATAATTTAATTTATCTTTAAAAAAAATATCTTTTTATCCTTAAAATGCAGCGTTTATTATATTTATATTTTGAATTAAAGATATTTCTCAGTATGTAGACAAATACATATAAATAAAAAGAATATAAATTTTCAACCATAAATGTAATATTTAAATTTTGAGTTAAAAAATTAATATTCAATCTTAAGCAGATTTTTCAAAAAAACTGGTGAATTTTTAACAAGAATAGTTCAATTCTCAAACAAAAAGATTAATTTTCTTCGAAAAAGACGGATTTTAACCTAAATACTTTAATTTTCAGCTAAAAAATATACATTTTCTACCACAAATGGAATAGTTAAATTTTTACAAAAAAAAAACAAACAAATTTGAACAAAACAAAAAAAAACGAATTATTTATAACCGATGTTATGAATCCTAAACTTAATAGATCAATGCTCAACTAAAACGATAGAATATTTAACTAGATTAGTTAAATTTTTAGTTATAAAACCGAATTTTTAACCGGTAAAATGCATTTTGAGGAAAGAGTTAAATTTTAATTTGGTACAGTTAAATTTTCAGTTAAAAATATTAATTTTTATTTAGAAAAATTACATTGCAACAAAATAGTTAAATTTAAAACTGTTATGGTTAAATTAAAAAAAACACATTTAAATGCAACCAATAAAGAATGTGTTCATTTTTTGGCTAAGAAAGATTTTTCAGGAAAGAAAAAAAAATCCGTCAAACTGTTGAATTTTGAACCAAGAAGAATAATTTTCGGCCAAAAGGGACGAATTTTTAACAAAAAATATGAGTTTCCAACCAAATAGTAAAAAATTTTAAAAAATTACATTTCAAACCAAAAATTTAATAGTTGTTGCAGTTTAAAAAAATGTCCACTAAAAAAGAACGAAGTTTGAAAAAAATCTTTAAGTTCATATAAAATTACTTTTTAAAATGATATAGACATTGTTATTAAATTTTGTATTAAAATCCAAAAAAATTATACTCGCCATTCAAAAAATTTCAGGTTTTACGGGTTTCCCAGTAGATAATTAACTTAAAGTAGGATACCAGTTTTCAAAAGCACAAATATAGGAAAAATTATTAATTATAATTTTCATTTGTCCAACTTTAAGATCAAAGTAATATATCAAGATTTTCTGTGATGTTATGTTACATTCCTTCAAGTATGGCCGTGCGGTCGCACAGACCGCACAGATGCAGAGACAATTATCACGAGGCTGCTTTAATTTTAGTTGTGCTTACGCCAAAGTTATAAGCGGCCCGTGAGCTCGCACATCCACAGTATCATCACAATTGTTTATTTCTGTTTTTATTTGATGCAAAGTATTTAAAACCCAGGAAAATTTGGCTTCTAGATTATCCCTAATTTTAACAAAAACTGACAAATCAGTATGCACGTGTGGCCGTGCGGTCTCACAGACCGCACCGTACATTCACAGTTATCTTAAGGAAGCCAATGAGGACGGTGAACTGTCGCATAATTTAAGAGGCCCATAAGAGTAAAGGAACGATACGGTCCTGCTAAAATAACGCGCGACATTCCAGTCAGGGGATGTGCTGAATTGTGAGGAATGAGTAATGCTCTCAAACCAATTTGATTTGGTCTTGTTATGAAAGAGAGGCATTCTATTGGGGGGTTTTGAATATTAATCATATCATGATTATTATTATTATGAGGATGAAGATATGCAGAGAAGATCCCGCCATCAGCGAGTACTACAGTAGCCAGCGCTTGATTTGGATGCTCTACGGTTGGTGCGGAGGGTTGGAGCATTCCAGTAAGAATATAGCCATTTGGCATTCGGACATGAATTTCGCTTCCTGGAGAAATATGAGCAGTTTGCAGGTCATGTCCAATGTCAATAACACTATCATTTCGTTCAATTTTCGCGGACGGTGCCTCTGATTTTGTAAAAAATAAATAAATTTATTTTATTTTCTATTATTTAATAGAGCCAATTAAAAACAAGAATAATTTTAAAATATATTGAAGAAGATATTTTAAAATATTAGGAGTCGTTTAGATTTTCAACACCACAATTAATTATATTGAATGACTAAAAGTATAAACCTTCAAGAAAAAAATGACATTGTAACGAAATTGTTGTATTTTATACAAAGTAGATAAATTGTTGGCCAAAACAGATGAATTCTTGGTGAAAAGGGTAATAGTTGATATTTCAACCAAAAAAGATTTTAATTTAAAACAAAAACCATAAAATTCGATAAAAAAAGATGAATTTTCAGCAAAACAAGAAAACAAAACAAAAACACGAATTTTCAACAAGACGGAGAAATTTTCAACAAAAAGAGACGTTTTAACAAACTTGATTAATTTTCTACCACATAAGATGATTTCTTTACAAAATATACAAATTTTCAACATGATTTTCTAAAATTTAATACAAATTCTGTATAGTTAATTAAATTGCCATAAATTTTCCTATTTTTTGGCAATTTTTAAAATCTTTGAAAACCTTTCCAATCTTTTTGCAGACAATTTTTAAATTAATTTTTTCAGATAAACAAGTATCACAAATGTTCTCAGAGGTATTAAGAACATTTCTTTTATTCTATTAAAAGTTTTTAAAATTCGTTGCAAATTAAAAAATCATGTGAAATTTTGTTTGAAATTTTAAAACAAAGTTTTGCTTATTTTTAAAACATTCAAAATCTGTGAAAAAAAAACTTTAAAACTTCACTTAAAAATATTTAAAAACTAGATTAAAAATATTGGAAATCTTTGAAAGTTTGAAATTATTTTTGGACTCGTTTCAATAAACCTTCTAAATATCTTTTAAAAAAGCTCGACTTTTTCTGAATTTTTTTAGGTCCTTCAAAAGAATACACTAAAAGATATAAGATTCTTTTTTGAGAATTTTCAAAATATCTTAAAATATTTTGAAATACTACAAAATAATTTCAGAACTATTTTCAATTCAGTAATTATTTTTAAAGTTTCTAAAAATCATAAGATTCAAGTTGTTGTTAAATCTTTTTGAACCTTTAAAGCCTTTGAAAGATTTTTTCGAACTATTATAATAACTTATCAAATTGTTGACAAATTCTGATTTAAAATCTTCTACGTTCTTTTTTGAAATCTTAATAAATAATTTAAAAAATTTGAACTCATTTTCAATTTTTTCATCGAATTCATTTTTAAAAATAAAAAGTCTTTTGTAACTTTCACAGGAATTTGAAGAAAATCTTTTATCCTCTTCAAACTTTTAAAAAAATTTTAATATAATCAAAATTTGAATTTGAAATCGTAAAAAACGTACATTTTCATTTGAGTGTTTTGAAATCAGTTATAATTCAAAATTACTTTGAATCTTTTCAAAATTGATTGATGTTATTCTTTTCAAAAATTTTAGAAAAAATCTGTATGCGTAGTAAAATTTGCTTAAAATCTTTCTGATATTTTTTGTCATTTTTGAAATATTTAGAAATCGTTTTGAATATTCTCGCTTTAAAAATCGTTAAGAAATTGTTTTAGAAATCTTTTCCAAATTTTAAATTATTCTTGAATCTTTTAAAAATGTCTAGATATTTTTTAAACTTACTCAATTTTTTTCAAAAATTAGATATATTTTTTAATCTTCTATATTTTTCTTTAGATTTTAAGTAAGACATGTTAAATGTTTTGAAATCTGCTTCAGTTTCTTCTAAAATGCAGTTTCAAAAATAAAAAACTATGCGAATTTTCCTAGGAATTATAAAAAAAAATCTTGTTCTTTCAAGCCTTTCAAATTCTTTACAAAGCTCATTATTTCGAAATCTTCAAAAATCCACACTTCGTTTGAAACTTTTTGAAACCGTCTGTAGATTTATATTATTTTCGAATCTTTTCAAAACTTTAAAAAATTCTGAACAACTTTCTAAAAACTCATTCACAATTGAAATATTTTCTGTTACTATAAATGAAGAATTATAAATTAAATTATAAATTAGAATTACAGTTTGGAAAGTAATAAATAAACAAAACGTTGAATTCAAAAAAGTAGTTCTAATATATGTATTTCTACACTTCAATAATTTTTTTTTATTCATTGCCATATGTTACAAGATTTAAACCTTCCAACGTAACGTTTAATTGGCATGATTATTATTCATAATAATAATACTAATATTACATTAATATTATATTATAATATAACAGATATTCATATTATTAAAAAAAAAATACTTACTGGCGAAACTAGGTACCAGCATGCAGGAAAAGAATAAAATTAATACCTCCATTGTTTCTAGATACGAGTAGGAATAAAGATTGAGTAGTACCATTTTTTTATTATATCTAATTATTACAAAAAAGTGGAAGGATTAAGGTTGATTCGACTTTTATTGTGAAACTTTGTTTGAGTTACTTCATGATAAATTTTGTTCTCATTCGCAAGTACATTTTCGGGTAATATTTTATAAGCTTTTATATTTTGTCACTTATCTATTAATTTTTTTTATCTGGCACGCAATGTATTGTATGCTATCTTTACACTTAGTCGACTAATTAGTGAATTTTACTTATCATACATGATCTTAAAAATTTGTTTCATTTTCTCTCAAACTAAACACAAAAGTCGAATATATAAACTTTATATTGATACAAAATTTTTGTTATTTATAGTAATTATTATCTAAAATAATAGAAAAAATGTCAATTTTTTAAATGATTGATGAAAATAACAATAATACAACAAAGAATTGTTGCTCTATAGAAAATTCTTTAATGTCACATATGAATAGAAGGAATAAGAAAGGACTTGTTCTGCCTTTTTTATTTATTATTGGATGAATTTTTTATTTTCTTCAGGTGACCGTCAGAGCCTGGAATTGGCCTTTTTTAGCCTATGTAAACCCTTTACTGCTTCGTCAAACCCTTTATTATGCTCAGTTACAACTTTTCTCCTCTATTTTCTAATATAAATGTAGCTATAGCTGCTCTTGAGAAACTAGCTTTGCAATATCCCTCTCTGCAGCTTCTTTTTTCTTACTATTAATTCAATTTTGATGAGAGACTTTTGCCTCAGTGAACTTCTCTAGGTCAGTGTCCTCAAAGCCTTCTAATTTAGCTTTAGTTGCTTTTATTGCTTTTTCTAGCTTTCATTGCTCTTTCTAGATTCAAGCTTAGAGTTTTAATTAAGTTACTCTTAGCTACAGCTATTCTTAAGTTTTCAAGATGTAAGCTATAATTGGCTGCCTTTCCTCGTCATCCATCCATAGACCTGTATAGTGCTTTTTCCAGATTAATTGCCAAATACTGAGCTAGCGTGCGAGTCCTCCCCTGATCAACCATTAACCAACAAGAAGCCATGAGACTAAATGACACCTGATAAAAGAATAGCTAGATAATTCACCACAGCATCACTGCTTACTCAATGAATAGCCAAAGCGAAGTGTTAAAATTATCCCGTGGGATTTTAACTATGCTTCATAAGTTTGTTTTTCTAAGAAATTAAATTCTTCTCAAATAAAAACTCTAATGCCTCGCTCGCTTTTTCGAAACTGTGATCGTTTTTCGCTGGACTCTGGACTGTTTGATAGAGATCAAGGAAGCTTGTTTTCTTCTCCAATCTTATTGCTAAATGAGTTTTAATAATTATAATTATAGCCTATTTAAGTAGACATTTTTGCTGGTTTTGGTATGAGTCAAATACGTTCCAGAGGCCATTTACATTCCAAGACAGTAGATTAAGGCGATATGGGCTCTCCACTGTCATTTTTTTTGTTGTCATTTGCAATAAAGATCTTCGCCGCCTTGAGTTTGTACTTCTCCGCATAACTTTCTGTTACTTGAGTAGTGCAGAAAATAATATAAGAATGGTATATTTTGAACCTGCTGACTCTACTTTCAGAATACTAGGATGATTAACATCTCAGTTCATAATTTCCAGCTCGAGTTTTTTTTTAAATAAATGTAACCGTGTTTTTTACTAGCTCGTTAGGATGGGTGTCTCTTAAAACCTTTTAACAATGCGATCTATTCAAATAAAATTAAACCATCTGCTTTAACTTCAAATATTACGGTACAATTTCTCTTGCTATAAGTGCCAGTTTGCAGCTAGGCTATTTCTTTTGATAATCTCGTGCTACTACTAAATCTTCCTCACAACAAAATATTTTTCTACCCCCTGAGGCATTGCGTATTTGCCTTTCGTTAAAATCGATTATTCAATTCTCTCCTGTAGGAGGACGAAAAAGTAAAAATCGAGAGATATTTCGGGTTCCAATCCTGTACAAAACTACGAATTTTGCCGACGTTTTATGAACATTGCAGTTCACTTCTTAAGGGCTAACCTGAAACTGATGTATCAGGTTATATTGTTCTTCTATATACTCTCTACGATGCCTATAATTGGCCAGAGCGCCCCACTGTGGGGAGTGATCGAACCTGATTGGCCAATTAAGTCCTCTTTCTCTAAATCCGAGGGGACGAGGAGCCAAATCAGATTAGGGTTATATCCATTGTCCCTATTGCTGTTATTAGGGTGTTTTAAGATTTCGAATGCTTCTCTGTTTTTAAAAAAAAGTATATAATGTTTTTTTGTTATTACAGTAAGCCGATAGCCACAACTTTTAGGAGAGAGGGAAGACTCACGAAATCTTTCCTCTGTATTTACCAATACATTCTCAGGCATATGGCGGCATTATAGAGTTTGGTCACGGACGGATGGTATACAGACCAGTGATCCCAGATCTGAAACGAGATGCGGTCCAATACTATGACAGGGCTATGTTCGTGTGAATATAGTAGGAGACGCTGTAAATGACTGAGTTGCGC
>NC_046657.1:23252476-23257137 GCF_010883055.1 Belonocnema kinseyi | reverse complement strand
GCGCGCAACTCAGTCATTTACAGCGTCTCCTACTATATTCACACGAACATAGCCCTGTCATAGTATTGGACCGCATCTCGTTTCAGATCTGGGATCACTGTATCAGACGCGGAGGTGTAGTGGTGAGTGGTGGGAGGTTTAGCTCGGGATCTCTAGCGAAAGCTCGATTTCTCGAGTACCTAACAACTTAATTATTAGCAACATTGTTAGAGAAAGGCTTCAACGATACGGCACTGAGATGATACTATGTAAAGCGCATGAGCAAACGATGGCGATCGACGACACGAGAGAGGACCGAAGGAACCGAAAGGAGCCTCTACCAAGTACCCGTAAAGACCCCATTGAGTCCTTATTCGGTTCCTTTTAAAAAAACTCAAAAAACAACAAGATCAACTTTTAAACTTTTGAAATTCGGATTCTAGGTTAAATTTTCTATTGGAAACTCACGGAGTAATCGTAATACTTTTTTTGCAGCTTTAAAAGAATTTTTAAATGTCATTATCTTTTGTTGAAGGTGACTTCAAGCGCATCCATAATAGCTCAAGTAGTATGTTGCACGCGAAGCTTGAAAATAAAATTCTCTCTCACCTGTATCGCAGCATTGTTGCCTGAGGTTTCCACTGCGTGGCGCTAGCATCCAGACGAAATTCTTAAAGTTACCGACGGAACGTTTATCAACTGCTACTAAAACAAGATGCACTTGAAGGCGCCTTCGGCCCATGTAAATGACAGGTATATAAATTTTTAAAATTTTTAACGCTGCAAGAAAAAGTATTGCGATTATTCCCTGAGTTTCTAATGCAAATTTTAACGTAGAGTACAAATTTCAACAGTTAAAAAGTTGATCTTGCTGTTTTTTGAGTTTTTTAAAAAGCAACCGAATGGGGTCTTCATGGGTACTTTTTAAAGGCTCCTTTCGGTTCTTTCGGTCCGCCAGGGCCCTAATAAGAGAAATATATCACAGGTTATGAACCCAGTGCACGCAATTCTGCTGCACTAAAAACAAAAATAGTAAAAAGTGGAAGTGAAAGTGAAATTAAAAGTGAAATTAAAAAAAAAAAGAACAAACGGATTATGAAGGAAGTCCAAGGCCACATCTCGACAGATAGAAATGGAAGGCTGAACTAGACGACATCGACAAAGACACAAAGAAAAATCTTAGAAGAAAGAAACATGAAGACTCAGAGGAATTAGAAGAAATCCAGGATAGAAGAAATAAGAGATTCTAGAAGAAGATGAAAATGATAACGAACTAGAATACATAAACGAGGAACAAGGACGATCTAGAGGACAGAAAGAGGCGCCAGAGAATCCAGAGAAGTAGATTCAAGATTCAAGTAAGCAAGTCAAAGGTTGAAAATTATCATTATACTTAATATGTGAAATAGAATAGACATTTAAGTAAGTGAGTCAACGATGACCTTGACCACATAAACAATAGTTAGAAAACTAGCAAGCTTCTTGATTAGAACAAAGAGAACGTGAACACAAGGACATGCAAAAATTGAAGTAATTCAAAATAATCAAATTTACAAAGTTCAGAAGTACCTTTGAGAAAACAAAGGAACTACGACTCACAATCAAAAGCAAAATAATTTGATAACTTTTGAATTAATTCGCAAGATACAAAAGAACAAAGTCTTGCACAAATGACTAATTGATAGAATATCTTTAGAAGTTTCTGTAAGGAAATAAAGAAAAAACAATTACATAGTTTAATAAGAATTATTTCAGAAGTTTTTGTATGAAATAAAGTAACAATATATAGATATAAAATTGACTACTATTTTTTAAAGTTTCTTTATAAAAAGAAAGAAACAATATATAGGTATAGATTGACTTGAATTTTGTAGAAGTTTCTAAATAGAGCGAAACTCTTCTGTAACGCCGAGTTTGGGGCTGACGGTGAGTGGGAATTAACTCATTATAGCCCGCTTCGCTTTTGTTTGTTCACGCCTGATTGCACGCTTAAGTGACAACCGCAGATTCTGCGCACCCCGCGTAACTCCTCTTACACCTACATGCGGCGCGGCGTCAATTCTTGCAAGGGCTATAGATGGGAAGGCTATTGAAGAGTTCCACTGTAAAAATAAAGAAACAATATATAGATATAGACTGACTAGAATATTTCTAGACGCTTCTTCATGAAAATAAAGAAATAAAATCTTTATATAGACTGGAAAAAGTTTTAAAAAGTTTCTTTATGAAAATAAAGAAACAATATATACAGGGTGGACACGCTGGGGCTTATACACATGGCGAGTTGAATGCTACCCGAATTGCACAACAGCAGAGGAGATGCCATTATACAGGGGTGTTTTCATATTTCGCCCCTTTAGAGTTTCATTCGGATCGGATATTCGGTCAAGTCCGTGCATCTTCGGATCAAGTTTACAATAGTTTCCATGGTTGCGTTTGAAACTTCAAACGGATACAAGTGTCAAAACAATATAGGTTATGTTATATAGTAATTACAAATAATAAAAGTGTTTATTTATAATGAAGTGAGACATGTGAACTGAGAAGTAAACGTCATTTTTTTCTGTGCCAATAACATTATAGAATGGCTGCCAAGTGACAAATACTATTAAATAGTAATAATATTCTGTGCTTCCAGTGAGCGAAGAGTGAATGGTGTTTAACGCTTCTTTTTACTGCATAAAAAAGGTATGTTGTGAATACACAGGATAGTTTTTAAATAAAGTGAATGAAATATTACATGCGTAAACTTTAAATTAACATTGCCTACATTTACTGACAGCGATTAGGGAAAACAGGTGAATCTGAACATAACCGCTTGAAGTTTCGAACGCAACCATGGAAACTATCATGAAATTGATCCGAAGATGCACGGCCTTGGCCGAATGGCCGATACGAATGCAACTTTAAAGGCGCGAAATATGAAAATACCCCTGTATAATGGCTTCTCCCCTGCTGCTGTGAAATTCGGGTAGCATTCAACTCGCCATGTATGTAAGCCCCAGCGTGTCCACCCTGTATATAGATAATAATTGCCAAAACAGTTTAGAGGGTTCTTTGTGAAAACAATGAAACAATATTCTTATACAAGAGATGCTAGAGGGTTTAGATGTATCCGTGAGAAACAGCAAAACAAGATTTTTATATACAAAAGAGAATTGAGTGTTCAAATGTTTATTTGTAAAAACTACGAAGCAACAAAACTATAAACAATAGTCGCTCGAGATTTTATGTGGATTTTATGGCTTCGATGTGGAAACATAGAAATAATAATTCAACTGCACGTTAGAGATCACAGGTTTCTTTCGACAATGAAAAGAAACAGTATAAACAAAAAGATTTTTCAATTGAAAAGATGATCGTTAGTTTCAAACATGTCCTTGGCTTAGTACGTAAATACGGCCACCTGATCTACTTGTCTTCCCATTTGCAGCACATAGGCTCTGACGCAGACGGACTACGTAAATTAACTAAACATAATGTAAATAACACATAATGATTATTAAAAACAATATAGAATAAAAAAACACAAATCCCAACAACACGATGCCAAGTGCAACAACGTGTGTGATGTTAATGAAAACTTTAGACATAACACCAAAGCTTTTAACGGATTTTACAGGCGCCTAATAATTAAAATTATTTCTTGAAAAGAAGATCCTACTCCATCTTCTCTCCACTGGGAATCGAACGCCTAATAATACACTAATAATATTAAGGGCAACGGCAAAACAAACTGCGGTCGCAGAGATAACTACACGTATACTACTAGAAATAAATAATTTAGATTTTATAATAAACGGAGCAATAGTAGTTACTCCTTCCAAAAATAATAGTATAAATAATCAAAACAAAATAAATAGACCAACATTAAATCATTTAGAAGTTCGAGATGACGTCATAGAAAATTTCAACGAATTAAAACAATTTTTAAACACTTAGAAAACCGCGACAAAAAATTGTATGTAACGAAATTATAAACAAACTGAAAATCTAATTTAAATTTATGGATAAATTTTTTAATATCATTATTGATGTTGAATAATATTTTAGATGTCATATCTGAAAATACTCAAAATCCTAGTAAGAAATATCAATATAAATCATCTAGATACAAATTACCACAATTGAATTTTAGAGATAAACAGCCAAAAAGTTTAACACGAAAAAATGAAAGAATTAAATTAAAGATTTAAAGAATTAAAAAGATAAAGATATAAAAGCCTGAAATAAAAGTTTTGGTTTTTGCGAAAAATTCGACTCAATAATTAGAATGCACGAAAATTGTGATGGAGCTGTACCCTTAACAAAAGAAGAAAAAGGATCAGAATTTTATGAAGCTGTTTTCAGGGTAGTACCTCAAATTCGTGAAACAGATTTAATCCGGAGACAATCAGAATTTATAGAAATGTATTTAGAAGATATACAATTGTTTTCACAGAGGTGTCTTAGATATAATAAATAAGGACATAGGTCAAAAACATGCCAACTTAAATTATTTGATCTTTTGTTCTTTTGCTTCGAGGTAGATGACATTAATATGAATCGAATTATGTAACTATAGTTGTAAAAATTAGAGGTACGAGGATAGTTCAATAAGTCCTTAGAATGAAGTATAAAAACAATTTTTTTTGGGTACATTTTTTTTTATTTTTCAACATAATCTCCTTGGAGCTCTATAC
>NC_046657.1:23251159-23252376 GCF_010883055.1 Belonocnema kinseyi | reverse complement strand
AACAATTTTTTTTTTCAATTGGTTATAAAAACACGTAAACTCAGAAGATGTGGACTGCGACTGCACCATATATCTAGTCGGGAGTGGTGCTGACTGAAAACATATGATTTGGAGCGATTTGCGCGCCATCTGTTGGTCATTCTAAGGACTTATTGAACTACCCTTGTAGAAGACAAACATCAAGAAGTGGAACTAGAGGTAGCGCCAGAGATGATTTTAAAGGAAATTTGAGCGGTAGCCCCAGAAATAGAGCACAGAAAAATAAGATTTCGGAGGGAGTAGAACAAAAGGTCATAAACATTATTTAGAAGACAAAAATAAAAACAATATCAATCAAAGAAAATTAGAAGGTAATGAAGGATTTCAACCAAATATCTTCGTGGATAATGTAAAAGGTGAAACTTTATTTAGATTTAATAGCCTGATAAATGAAGATAGTTTAAACAAAAATTAGAATTGAATATTTAATTTAATTACCAATTCAGGGACAACAGAACATTTTATAAATGAGAGCTTAATTTTGATTGACTTTAAAAATGTACAAGAGAGGTAATAGAAAGTTAGAATAAAAAAATATCAGGTGATATTAGAATAGATAGAAAGAACGAACTATTTTTGTACTAAATCATGTGAGAAGGGAAACTAATTAAAATAAAGAATGTGATAATCGCAAAAGATATTTCAAAACGCTTGACATAATTAAGATCATCTTCAGATATAGGGCTCAGTATATATTGAGACAATGAAAAATTAAAGACTTTGAAGAAGAATCTAGAGTAGTACATTTAGATGAAATTTATGATTAACATAATTGGATAGTTATATTCATAGTTACAAATACAAAAGATGATAGAGGAAACTTTTATTATGAAAATTTTAACTGTAGAGAGAGATTAGTAAATAGAGTAGATGAAGAACAACCCGGACAATCACAGACACATAGTATTATAATTAGAATATTGACTTCGGAGGGAGTAGAATGTGACTTCAAATGATTTGGAGTTAGAAAAATATGTTTTTGAGATTGGGAGGGAGTTTAAAGGTTGTTCAGAAAAAGATGAAGAACATTTAGATAGAGATTACAATAACTTAAAGAAGGAAAATGATTTTTATAAAAGAACATACAGTCTGTCAAGTTAAAGCGTGGGTGGCTTTACTCGCAGTCGGTAAGGTGTATCGACATGATTTTGGTGTCAAAATATTAAGAAGAGCTCCCT
>NC_046657.1:23243129-23251059 GCF_010883055.1 Belonocnema kinseyi | reverse complement strand
GAAAGAGGGAGCTTTTCTTAATATTTTGACACCAAAATCATGTCGATACACCTTACCGACTGCGAGTAAAGCCACCCACGCTTTAACTTGACAGACTGTAAAGACGTAAAATTTGAAAATCACATGTTAGTGTCTGAAATTTGCATTATGGCAAAGATGCAGAAGTTAACATTTCGCAAGAACATATCCTATGCAAATTAAAGATAAGACAGGGATATATTTAAAAAAATTCTTGTGCACTACTAGAAATCTGATAGGTAAACAGGAAAAGGCTTATCATATCGGATGTAATAGAAAAAGCTAATATTGAGACCGAATTTTAACCACCATATACACCATAATTAAATGACACAGCAGAAAGATTCAATAGAACTTTGTAAGAACCACTTAAGAAGTTTGGACCAGAGTTCAATTGTCATTTAGAAGAAGAAAAAATTAGAAGGTTTGATTGAGTAGCTTTCGTTAAAGTTCCAAAAGTAAAAATAAAATTCACAGAAAGAACTTAAAAATTTATTTTAGTAGAGACGACTATAAGAGAGTACATTCTGTGGCATCCAGCTACGGAAAAATTTTTAGATTCAAGAAATCTTAGATTTATTGAAAAAATAACTATTAGAGATAGTTTTAAAAGGTATAAATCAGACTAGGAAGCAATATCAGAGAAAGAAAATTGGATGAAAGAACTTATAAGTGAAGATAATAATTAAAGACGCAAACAGAAGAAATAAAAATGAATGGGAAAAGAGGAAAGCCGCGAAAACAAAGACAGACAGAAAAGAAAAGAACTTTAATTACCAAACAGATAGGCAATTAGAGACTAATAAAGAATTATGGAAATATGAATTAAAGCACGAGTTAATACTCACAATAAAGAAAGACCCGGTAATTTATCAAGAAGTGATCACGAGTAAAAAGAAATTAGAGTAGAATGAAGCAATCAGAGAAGAATTTAGATCGATGAAGGACAAAAAGTTTGGAATTCAATACAGTGACTAAAAATTATAAAAAATGGAAGTAGATTTAATATCATGGATTCAGAATTGGTCTTTAATAAGAAAATAGAGGAAAATGTACCAGAAAAATGCAAAGCTAGACTATTAATTAGAGGTTTGCAAAGATAAAAAGTAATGCGAGCTGAAAGAAACTAATGCTTCAGAGCGATATCACCTATAGTTAGATCAGTATTAGGAATAATAACAAAATATAATTTATATTCAAGACAATTAAACAAAAAAGAGCATATTTGAATCGTAAATTAGAGAAGAAAATGTGTATGGAGAAACAAGAAGGCTTAGAGTGTAATGAGGAAACAGGAAAGCGTGAAGTTGATAAATTAGAGAAGGCAATCTACGGATTAAAAAAATTAGTGAAAACGTGGAATAGAACATTTTCAGAAAAAGTATTAAAATTAGGATTAGAGAATGATTTACATAAAACATGTTTATTCACACGGAGAAAGCAAAATAAGGTGGCAGTTTTAGTATTAAATTCAAATAAGATGTTCGTTGCTAATAACAATATTAGAAAATTAGAAGAAAGAGAAAAGGAATCGTGGAAAGCTTTTAAAGTGACAGCTCCAGAGTAACCAATAAATCTTTCAGAAATAAATATTCAGACAGATAGGAAAAGCAAGATAATAAAAATAAAGTAGAAGGATTAGTCGTTGAGCATTTGAGATAAATTTAGGACGGATTATATCAAGGTTAAAAACACACCTATTACATCCAAGCAAGTTAAAAACAAAGTAATTATAAAGGGGTAAGAAATAGAGGAGATGAACTTGAAAAAGAATTTTATTTAGAGGAGCAAGCGGGAGTGCAATGGATTTATCAAATGCAACTAGGCTGAAGAAGAAAAGAGAACATTAAAAGAAAAGATACTGAACTATTAAAGAAAGAATCCCAAAGCATCCAAAGAATAAATTTAGAAGATTTTAGAAAATCAGATGTAAAAAATGTAATGTTATATGTAAATTAATATTATATGAACCAAAATTAGAGAACGTGCAGTATCGGTGAGGGGAGGAAGTGTTGGAGAAATGCTTCAACGATAAGGCTAAATGCTTCAACGATAAGGCTTTGACACAGTGGTCGGCTTTACACCGACGAGCGGAAGGTTAGCTACACGCGTGTAGAATTGTTGGACGGAGCAAAACTTTCGCCACGAAAATGTCGTGATGGAAGGGTTGCCAACTTTAATTTTGATGATCTACGTTACCGACAGTTTCGATCAGCTGGCGTATTTAAATGTTATGAGTTGGCAACACTTCTCTCACGTTGTTTTCGAGGCGAAAGTATCGCTTTTCCCATAGGCGCCGATCCAGGGGGGGCACGGCGGCTTGCCTCCCCCCCCAGTCCAGACTCGAATATTTTAAATAAGATAAGGAAAGTTTATTATATATAATACTAGGAAGCGAATTTCCTCCTTGAATACAGTTATAGAGAAAACATAAATTCTCAGCGTGTATTTTTTAAATGCAGCGTCCATTTTATCTCATGTAGTTACGTGCAGATAATCTGGTAAACGTATTTCAATGTTACAATGTATTCCCAACACTAGCGCTGTCCCTCTTGCGTCGCCTCTACATGCGACAAGAGAGCCTGACAGCCAATGTAGATTCCCAACCATGTAATTCTCGCAGCCAATCAGGGTCTGGAATTCTCTAATGGATGTATCCGACATCGTTTTATTGTGAATAACCATTTAAGTTAAATAGGAGAGCGAACTCAGCTGATTGCGAGATTTACGAGGTTACGTTTTACAAAAATCAATAATGGTAAATATTTTATTTCTATATTCAGGCTATTTTAAGGCGACTTTAGTTTTTGGAAGATAACTTTTTTCAAAATTCTTTGTTCTTGGCTTCGTTATAAAAAGAAAATGTTTGCCGTTATGATACCAAATGTTCAAGCTGATACCAATAACTGAATTAATGAGAAAATCAACTAGTGATTGCATACATTAAAAAAAAGACTTAAAACTCAGAAGATTGTGCTTTTAAAAAATGGAAAAATGTCAGAATTATTTAACTATAGATTATTTTAATTGATTGTTTCATGAAAAATTGTTAAGACACCAAGCACGAAATATGTATTATCATTCAAGAGGAAAGAAATTAGGTTCTGAAATATCATGATTCAGGGTAACCGCTGGACCGGGAATTATTTTAGACCGGGAAGTGATAGTGAATTTTTTCTTTGACCGGGAATTTTACAAGTTTTTAGAAGAAAAATCTATCCAATTACTTGAAATATCAAGAATTATATCACAATATATATAATACAATATAAAATAAGTTTGATCTCAACTTTTTTTTAAATGCTAAGCATAATTGTTAACTTTTTCAATCATGAAATCATTAAGTTTACAATGTGTAATTTAAAAGTCTTTTGCCATAACAATTTTCCATTTTAGATTTTTATTTTTGAGGGTACATTTTCCATTTAAAGAATTTTAAAGTGCAGTTTTGAAGGCTTACTGAATAAAAGCTTTTGCGATTGAAATTTTTTGACAAAAACGTTTTAAGTTGATCGACTGTGTGTATTCGAAATTAAATAATAATTTAATGATTTTATGGGGCGATTCTAAATCAGTTAAAATTAAACAATTGACAGATTTTGACGTTAAAAAATGAAGTACTTCGATTCAAAAGCCTTAGTAGTTAATCATACGTAGATTTCCGAATGCAACATTCAAAAAAATTTTTATTTTTAAGTGAAAATGTTGAAATTTGATGTGTGAATAACAGATAAAAATGTATTTATTTAGAAAAAATGCGAGTAAGTTAAGGAAATACTTCTAATTTTTTTATTAAAACTGTAGATTTTTTAAGATTTTAAACAAAAACTTTAGAAGCTTTTCAAGCATTTTGAAAGGTTTCAAAAAATAAAAAAAATTTATTTAGATTCCTTACAAAATTGAGAATAATTTTTTATTTTTTTAAATTAATTTCAATAGAATATTTAAAAAGATCTCTAGAAATTTTTAAAACTTTCAAAATATTATTGTAAAGATTCCAAAACATTTAAAAGAAAATGTAGATTTTTAAAGACTTTAATACAAAATTTGGTAGGTATTTAGGTATTCCAAAAGATTTCGAGATCATGATTTTTTTTAGAGGTACCTGACAATATTTAAAGTGATTTTTAGTAAGAAAATATACTTTTATAAAATTTTTTAAAACATTTATAAAGAAAAAATTCCTATGTATAAATAACAATTGAATCATTTGCAACGGCTCAAAATTAAAATAATTTAACTTCTAATTTGAAAAGAGTTCGATAAAAAATGTTAATCTTTCAGTCTTTAATGTTTATAACTTAAAATTGCTTCAAAGGATATATTTTTAAAAATTCATAAATTTGTTGATTTATTCTTCAATTTAGGACATTGAAAATGATAGCGCTTACTTATAAATAATACAAGTTTTGATTCGTGAAAATGATTTTATCATACAAATAATTTTTGAAGAACAAGAAAAGATCTGCCTTAGCCCGGATTTGAACCGGGCGAAGGATAACTTAAAAATTATTATTAACATCCCCTTTGAGATCGGAGGGGGTAGGATAATTATTGTGTGCCTCCCCTACCCGAAGCTCTTCACTGGATCCGCGCCTGTTCCCCCAACAGTACTACGCGAGTGTAACTAACCTTTCGCTCGTCGCTGTAAAGCCGACGAGTGTCTCCAGAACGTGGGATTTTTCGGCCCCCACCACTTCCCCATCTTGAAGAAACACATGCAAACTTAGCGTGTGGGTGAGTCAGCTCTATTGTATGCTACGAAGACCAGCTTCCTGTAAAGCCGAAAATGCACGAGCACGAACCCGAGCTCTCCCGACTTCACGAATGATGATCTAGCTGCTACGAAAATTTATTCTGGTTTTGAAATCCCGAATTACCCTCAGAATGATTAGACTTATTGTGAAGAGGAAAATATCATTCACTGTAACATGTAAATATACATAAGAGACAAGATATTTTCAAGAGAAATTGTTTTTTCAACCAAATTCTTCAATCTTTAACTTTAGAAACGAATTTAAGCTAAAACAATAAGCATTGAACGAAAAATCTCTTATGAAAAATAAGTATTGGTCAGCATTGGATCCAGTATTTTTTCGCGAAAAAGAATTAGAGTTCCATAACTTATTCGCTAAAAAAAGTATTAGATCCAATACTTGCTAATAATTCTTTTTCATAAGGGATGGACTAGTTGAACTTTTGTATAAAATTGAATTTTCAACAAAATAGTTGTATTTGGAACGAAAATTAATTTTGAAGTAAACAAGATTAAGTTAATTCTAAAATGAGGAATTCTCAACAAAAGACATGAATTTTGATTATTACAAAAAAAAAAACTTTTAACAAAATATTTAAATTTTCAAGAAAAAAATTGAATTTGCAAAAAAAATAACATAATTTTGAAACCAACAATTTTCTACCGAAAACAAAAATTAAAAAATTTTTTAATCAATTTAAAACAACAAAAAACGAATTTTTAACAAACTAGATAAATTTGTAACGAAAAACGGTTACACTATCAGCCTTAAAAATGAATTTACAGCACAAACTTTTTTTTGCAAAATTGTTTAATGTCTAACAAAATACATGAACTTTCAACCATATAGTTTGAATTTTCTACTAAAAAGATAAATTTTTAACCGAAAATGGAATTCCTAATCTTTAACAAAACAGATGCATTTTTAAATGAGAAGAATAATTTATTATTAAAAGACATGAACTTTCAACTAAAAACGGTCACTTTTTGAGCAAAAAAGTCGAAATAAATTTTCAACAAAATCGTTGAATCTTTACCGAGAAAATAAATAAATTTTTAACTAGAAAAGATTAATTTTCCATAAGAAAAATAATTATTTACTAAAATTTAAAAAAAAGTTTAAACTCATTTTAGAATTTTTAATTAAAAAAGATAAATTTTTAACAAAAAATGGCATTTTCAAATAAATAATTTTCTAAAAGACGAAATTAAAAAAAAGTGATATGCAAACAAAAAGTTTTTCCTTAAAATAGGTGAATTTTCAACCATGAATACTATAAGAACATTTTCAGCAAAAGAAAGAATTAAAAAAAAAAGAATTTCCAAAAAATACATGAATTTTCAACCTGATAGTTGAATTTGACAACTAAAGAAGATAACTTTTTAACCAGAAATGTAATAGTTTAATTTTTAGCTCAAAAAATGCCTTCAAACAAAAAAAGTATATTTCAAGAAAATAGTTTCATTTTTATCGAAAACATAATAAATTTTTACAAAAAATTTTCATTTTCAAACAAGAGGAAAATTTTCTACCAAAAAGACGAACTTTCATCTAAAAAAACACCTTCTAACTTAAAATTGTGGTGTATACTTAAGTCTTTAGTTAATAAAATTAAGATTTAACAAAAGAAAAACAAATTTAAAAAACGAATTTGCAACCTAAGAAATGATTTTCCAACTAAAAAATCTAAATTTTCAAACAAGAATAATAATTTTCTACTAAAGAAAATGAATTTTGAACTAAAAACGAAAAAATTTTTATCAAATATAAAAAAAATTACCAATAAAAAATTACAATTTTCAATCATCAAGCTGTTGATATTTTTTCTTTTTTAACTCATAAATCTTGTTGTGTTGAAATTGATTTTTTTGAACTGAAAATGTACCATAACAGTTTCATTATTTGTTAAAAATTTATCCTTTTCAGTTGGAAATTCTACTATGTACTTGAAAATTTATCTTGATTGGTAGAAAATTATTCTTTTCGATTAAAAATTTATCTATTTTTGTTAAAAATTAATTTCTTTACTTGAAATAAAACTTTTTTGTTGAAAGTTCATTTTCTTGTTGTCGAAAATTTTAATATTTTGTTAAAACTTCGTTTTTTTCGGTTAATAATCAAACAAAAATGTAACGATTTTATTCTATTTTGTTATTATTAATAAAAAAAATCGAAGTTGTAACAAAATATTAAAGTAGTGGGGGCCGAAAAATGCCACGTTCTGGAGACACTGAATCAGCGCAATGTGCTTATGAGAAACGCAATATGGGAAAGCCCAATGAAACTCATACAAAAAATAAAATTATCATATTGACTCATTGCTTATCTCTTGTGCCTGTCAGTGTCAACAACACTTGATTTTGCAATATTTCCTCACCAAACTCTTGGCACGCGCTTTTTTATAAAAAAGTTTAAATGATTGGAATCTATTAATGCCTGACATTCTGACATTCTGTCTAAATTTTGTAGTTTCTCAAAATTCTGTAGAATCATAAAGTCTCTAGCTCAGGACAGAAATTACGGTTGAGTGCCAGATGTTCGCTAGCAGAACAATAAGGCAATTTAGTAGAGACCTTGGGCCTTACTTTCAGATTTTCGAAAACTGAGAGGTACGTATGACCAGTTGACTGTCCGACCGTCTTAGAGATAATTTCGAATCTTATTGTAATCTTTTAGAAAATATATCTTGTGTTATTAAGTACTTGTGTACTTAATGTCTACACCCTCCACTCTCGATTTAATTAGAAACTGCTTTCCCAGTTTAATTGGTGACCCCGACGTGATCGCGAACACGGCCGATTAAAAAATTCGAGGTGTGAGTGAAGTGAAGAGTGAATAGGAAAATAGTGTAAGAAATTTTCTTGGATTACTGTGAAATACTGTGCTTAAAAATGGTTGAAGGTAACATAAGTGATGCATCGAGTGCGCGTAACGAAGTGCCGTCGGCAGCTCACGCGATCGCCATAAAAATACCGCCTTTCTGGCCCGACAAAATATCCTTGTGGTTCCGGCAGCTCGAAGCGCAATTTTATATCGCGAATATAACCAGAGATGCCGCAAAACAGAAAGTGCATGATTACCACTGTGAGTTCGTATGTAAGCCGAAAATGCACGATTCGACCTCGGAGTTCTGATGTACGATGATTGCCGATCTG
>NC_046657.1:23241885-23243029 GCF_010883055.1 Belonocnema kinseyi | reverse complement strand
ATGATATTTTTTGCTTGTTGTTTCAAGGGGTCCAAGATGATCGACATGATACGTGTGAAGGGGAATATCATCTTTAAATAATGGATGGAGAAATCCCTCCTTCTTACCTTGTTTTCTATTACCTAGAATGCAAGGGATGCAATTAGCGATGAATCTTTCTATCTTCCGTCGAAGGTCTGGAATGAAATAATCTTGGTTTATAAGCTCTTCCGTCCTTTGGAGTCCAAAATGTCCTCGATCATGCGCACTGCGAATGATATCATTTTGCATAACCTTGGGAACCATCAAAACGTCTCGGCCATCCTTCTCAACATAAAGAAGTCCACTTTTCACAAAGAAATCTTTGTAAGGTTTCTCCTTCAAAATTTCGAAGATTAGACTCGCCTCGGTGTCCTCTTGCTGCGCTCTTTTAATGCGTGGAGTGATATCATCTATTTTGAAAGTCATCACAGGATGTCGGCTCAACGCATCGACATGCTTCATCCGAACTCCGGGCAGATGTTCCACAGTGTAGTCGAAATCTTCTAAAAGGGAGACCCATCTTGATACTCTGGTTACCAAGTCCTTCTTGTCCATGGTTCGCTGAAAGGCTGCGCAATCTGTTATAATTTTGAACTTGATTCCCCAAAGATAAATTCTAAATTTCTGAAGACCTGAAACAATAGCTAAAACCTCTAGTTCGTAGCTTGTGTAATTCTTTTCTTCTGAAGTGGTTTTTCTACTCATAAAATGAACTGGATGCATCTGAAGATCAGCTGGAGACTTCTGCATCAATATTGCTCCGTATCCATCTCGACTCGCGTCAGTGTGTAACTCAGTTTCATATTTTTGATTATAAATCATTAAAACAGGATCCGTGGCCATCATACTTATCAACTTTTCAAAGGATCTCCTCTCGACTTCAGTAAATTGAAATTTCCTGTCTAGCTGTGAAAGATCAGACAAGGGCTTAGCGATTAGTGCATACTGAGGAACGAACTAGCGGAAATATCCGGATAACCCCAAAAAGCTTTGCACCTCCTTGGTACTGGTCGGATCCGGATAATTAAGAATTGCCTTGACTTTGTCAGGCGATGGATAAACTTTCCCATTTTCAATCACATGTCCAAGAAATTCAATACGACGTTTCATCAATTGAGCCTTT
>NC_046657.1:23239207-23241785 GCF_010883055.1 Belonocnema kinseyi | reverse complement strand
AATTGTTTTCAACATGATAGTAAAATTTTAAATAAAAAAATTACATTTTCATCCAAAAAGCTAAATTGTATACTAAAAAAAGGCATTTCTAATAAAATACATAAACTTTGTACAACAGAAATTTATTTTCCATGAAGACTAATTTTCTGAGCAAAAAATTAATGTTTAATCCTAGTTAAATTTTCGACAACAAAGATTACTTTTCTACCAAGAAAGAAGAGTATTCAATAAAATACAAAAAATTCTAACTAAAAACGATCACTTTTCATTTAAACATAGAATAGTTAAATTTCTGGTTAAAAAAAATTAATTTTTAACCAAAAAGAAAATAAATTTTCTACAAAATAGTTACATTTTCAGAAAACAAATTTATCCAACTAATTGATGAATCAATAACCAAAAAAACATATGAGAAAAAAAATGTTAAAATTCTTTGAAATCGCTCGAAATTATTGAAATTAATTGAAAATTCGTTGTAATGTTTTAAAATATCCTGAAAAATTCTGAATCCTTTAAAACCGCTTAAAATTTTTGAAAGCTCTTGAAAATTCCTTACAGGTTTAAAAATACCTTAAAAGCTTTCAAATCCTTAAAAATCTCATGAATTATTTCAATCAATTGAAAATGCCTTGGAATCTATTAAAATATTTTAAAATATACATCAAATCCTTTAAAATATTATTCTAAATTCCTGTGATCAATTGAAAATTCCTTGAAATCTTTTAAAATTCTGTCAAATTTTTCAAATCCTTTAAAATCTTTTGAAATACCTAGAACTTTTTTTTAAAGATTTCTAAAGTATTTAAAATTTTTTTAAATAACCCTTTTAAAATTGGTTTAATTCTTTGAAATTCCCTTAAATTACGAAAATCAGTTGAAAATTCCTAGACATTTTTAAAAATATTTCAGGGTATGTTTCAAATTTCAAGATTTTTTAAAGCGCTTTAATAAATTTAAAAGATTTAAAAAGATTTTTAAGGATTTTACATTTGAAAATATTTCTAAAAATATCAAGAAATTTTCAACTGATTTGTATAATTTAAGGGAATTTCAAAGAATTTAAGCAATTTTAAAAGGGTTACTTAAAAAAATTCTAAATACTTTAGAAATCTTTATAAAATGTTCTAGGTATTTGAAAAGATTTTAAAGGATTTGAAAAATTTGAGAGAATTTTAAAAGATTCCAAGGAAATTTCGATTGATCACAGTAATTTAGAATGATATTTTAAAGGATTTGATGTATATTTTAGAATATTTTAATAGATTTCAAGTAATTTTCAAATTATTTTAATAATTTAGTGTGAGATTTTAAAGGATTTGAAATATTTCAGGGTATTTATTGAATTGTAGGATATTTTCAAGAGCTTTAAAAATTGTTTAAAGATTTTAAAAGGTTTGTAAGGATTTTGAATATTTGAGGATGTTTTGGAAGATCTTAAGGAATTTTCAACTTATTTTTATAATTTAAAGGAATTTCAAAGAATTTTAACAACTTTAGCAGGGTTATGTAAAAAAATTCCAAAGTTCTTTAGAAATCTTTAAAAGATACCAAGGTCTTTCAAAATATTTTGAAGGTTTCGAAATATTTGAGAGTATTTTAAAACGTTCTAAGGAATTTTCAATTAATTTCAATAATTTCGAGCGATTTCAAACAATTTTAACATTTTCTTTCTCATATTTTTTTTTGGTTGTTGATTCATCAATTAGTTGGATAAATTTGTTTTCCGAAAATGTAACTATTTTGTAGAAAATTTATTTTCTTTTTGGTTAAAAATTAATTTTTTTAACCAGAAATTTAACTATTCTATGTTTAAATGAAAAGTGATCGTTTTTAGTTAGAATTTTTTGTATTTTATTGAATACTCTTCTTTCTTGGTAGAAAAGTAATCTTTGTTGTCGAAAATTTAACTATGATTAAACATTAATTTTTTGCTCAGAATATTAGTCTTCATGGAACATAAATTTCTTTTGTACAAAGTTTATGTATTGTAGGGATAGAAATTTAAAATACTAATGCGACACCTATCCACGCGAATGGAAGGAGGAAGGAAGGAAGAATCGGGAGTGCGAAGCGTGCGGCGAAGCGATGTGGATGCGAGATTTCGGCTTTTATCCTTGTATCAACTAAATTAATCAATAAATATTATTTTACCATCAAAAAAGTCTACAATTTGGGGGCTCAACCGGGATGAGTGACCGCGGATCTCGCAGGTGATCGAAGAAGTGGTTATTTCGAAAAAATCGCTTCCGCGAATTCGAGACGATGCGCACCGATAACGACGCAATTTCGAGAACAAAGCCGATTTTCGAAGACGGGCAAAATTTGTTTTTTCGGGAACTACATAAAGTCGAAACGTGTAGAACGGGATTACGACGATGCAAAATTATTCTATTCGAGACGTGTGACGACGAGGAAACGACGCAAAAGGTCCGAGTGCGAAATACGACGTGCACGAGGATCTAACAACGACATGTGGTTTGTTGTGTGCCGAATTCAGTGCAAATACGACGTGTACGGATAAAGCGCCAACATTACGACGTGCATCTTAGAAAAAACGACGCTTTTCTGTGATTGTGAT
>NC_046657.1:23236720-23239107 GCF_010883055.1 Belonocnema kinseyi | reverse complement strand
TACAACTGGAAAACATAACCTGAAAATCGACGTATGCATTAAATTAAGAATCACGCAAAAGATCCAAATCGCCAATTTCTTCAATTTCTTTCAAATGGGGAGCAAGACATAAATAGAAGACCACCGAAGTCTTCCGAAGCCTTCAGATCGGCAATCATCGTACATCAGAACTCCGAGGTCGAATCGTGCATTTTCGGCTTACATACGAACTCACAGTGGTAATCATGCACTTTCTGTTTTGCGGCTCCCAAACGGTAGGTATGGTGGGGGTAAATTTCATCCACGATCTGGCAGCTCTGCCTGAAAAGGGCAGAATAGCTGCTGTGGCAGCAATTGGTGGGACGACAAACTACCATCGTATACTTGCCGAGTTTCCCGACGTAACGAGACTGACCGGATTCGAAAAGGAGCCTGCCAAACACGATGTCAATCATTATATCAAAAGAACTCCTGGACCACCTGAATTTAGCAGACCTCGACGACTCGCACCCGACTGCTTTAAGGAGGCGAAAACAGAATTCAACAGTATGATCCAGCAAGGGATAATTCGTCCCTCGAAAAGCCCGTGGGCATCGTTGTTGCATTCAGTAACAAAAAAGAACGTTGGACTACGGCCCTGCGGAGATTATCGTGCGCTAAACGCACGAACTGTTCCAGATCGCTATCCAGTGCCGCACATCGAAGATTTCGCCAGGGCGTTGGATGGATGCACGGTATTTTCGACCGTAGATCTGGTAAGAGCTTACAACCAAATTTCCGTAGCGCCAGAAGACGTAGAAAAAGCGGCAATCACTACGCCTTTCGGATTATTTGAATTTACCCGCAAGCCTTTTGGATTGAGCAACGCACCACAATCCTTCCAGCGATTTATGGATCTTGTGTTACGCGATTTAGATTTTTGTTATGCTTACATAGATGATATTTTAAGCACGTCCAAAAATCATGCGAAGCACGAAGAGCATGTACGTAGTTTATTCAAAATCCTATAGGAATTCGGGTTGATAGATAATTCGGGAAAAAGTGTATTTGGGTCGAGCGAAGTAAAATTTTTAGGATACTTAGTCAATTCACGGGGCGTGTGACCAGATCCCGAGCGTGTAACAACAATTGTAGAATATCCTTGCCCGACTACGGTTAAAGGCTTAAGACAATTTTTAGGATCAGTGAATTTTTATCGTAGATTCATCCCCAATGCCGCAAAAGTTCAGCAACGGTCAAATAAACAACTCGGGGGTCCTAAAAACAATAAAGTTATTATCGAATGGACCAGAGAGTTAGGAAAGGCCTTCCTTGAATTAAAAAATGCTTTAGCGAACGCGGCGATGTTAGCTCATCCGGTTGTAGGAGCTCTATTATCTATAAATGTAGATGCATCCGATTACGCAGTAGGAGCAGTTTTATAACAACGCGTGAAAGATGATTGACAACCGCTAGCATTTTTTAATAAATCTTTGTCAACGCCACAACGGAAATACAGCGCATATGATCGCGAACTATTTGTTATGTACGCAGCTGTTAAACGTCTCAGACACATGGTAGAGGGTCGCGAATTCATCATATCTACAGATCACAAACCTCTTATTTACGCGTTTCAACAAGATTTGAATAAATGTTCTCCTCGACAGTTTCGCTGCTTAGACTACCTTTCGCAATATACGACCAATATCCGACATATTAGCGGGATCAATAACGTTGTAGCCGGTGCATTATCTCGCATCGAAAGTATCGAAACTCTTGATTATAAGCAACTCGCCGAAGCTTAAAATGTCGACAACGAGTTGCAAACAATTTTAAAGTCTGAAAACAGCGTATTACAATTAAAAAAACTAAACTTCCCGAATATAGGAGTCGATGTTTAGTGTGATACGACACGTGATAATATCAGACCTAACATTCCTGCAACCATTCGTCGTGCAGTATTTAATCTTCTACGCGGTACAGCTCACCCCGGAATAAAGGCAACGCAGAAATTGATTACCCATCAATTCGTATGACCGTCTGTGAATAAGGATTGCAGAACTTGGGCAAAAGTTTGCATTCCGTGTCAACGGGCGAAAGTAATGAGACACATCACGAGTCCGGTAGGAGAATTTCGTGATCCAGGCAAGAAGTTCGAACATGTGCATGTGGACATCGTAGGCCCGCTTTCAAGTTCATTGGGATTCCGTTATTGTTTAACAATGGTTGATCGCTTCACTCGCTGACCCGAAGCAGTACCTATCGCAGACATAGAAGCAGCCACCGTGGCACGTGCCTTTATAAGCACGTGGATTGCACGTCTTGGAGTACCATTGCGAGTGACAACCGACCAGGAACGACAGTTTGACGCTAAATTATTTAATGAATTGACTCAAATTATCGGCGCCGCCCATCTACGCACAACAGCT
>NC_046657.1:23176600-23236620 GCF_010883055.1 Belonocnema kinseyi | reverse complement strand
CTTGCTTGAAAAAGGTTCCATCTTTACCAATTTTGTTCAAAATCCTTCTGTGTTTGGTGGAAAAATAATTTTTAATCAAAATTAAACTATTCTATATTTTTATTTTGACTTTTTTGGTTCAAATTAATTTCCTTAATAAAAATTGAATTTATTATTTGAAAAACTAACTTTACTGTTGTTTGCAATTAATTTTTGCAAATGATAATGTAACTTTGCCTTTTTTGGATACATTTTTTTTCAACTAGAAATTCGTCTTTTTTATAGAAAATTAATCTTTTTGTGGAAAAATAATTTTTTGGATAAAAATTTTAATATTTTGTTTAAACTTGGTTATATATATTTTTATTTCCATTTTTGGTTAAAACTTTATATTTTTTAATTAAAAGTTGTTGTTTTTTTTTATAGAAAATTTTTTGAAATTGATTTCTAAAAATTTTGAATTTCTGTTTTCGGCAGAAAATTATTAGTTCAAACATTAAATTATTTAATTTCAAATTCAATCTTTTGCTTGAAAATTTAAATATTTCATTAAAAATTTGTTTTCTTCTTTGGGGCAATATTGATTTTTTACTGAAAGTGTAACTATTGAATCTTGTGTTAAAAATTAATCTTTTTTAGCTGAAAATTCAACAAGGTGATTAAAAATTAATGTATTTTGTTGAAAATTCGTCTTTTTTGAAAGAATATTGGTCTTTTAGTTCGTAAATTTATTTCTTCGTTGAAAATTTCACTATATTGTTGTAGGTTCAATTGTTTTTTTAATCGAAATTCATTTTTTGAACTGAATATTCAACTGTACCATTTTTGGTAAAAAAATTAATCTTTTTTTTTAAATTAGTTTCTTTTATTGAAAATCGAATTATTTCGTTTAAAATTCCATTTTTTATTTAAAAGTTTAACTAGTCCATTTTTGGTTTAATATTTATTTCTTTAGTTGAAAATTCATCGTCTTTGGTAGCAGTTTATTATTGTGGTTTGAAAATTCCTTGCTTCGTCTAAAAATTCTTATTCTTTTAACAGGTTGAAAATTAATTTTTTCAAATGCAAGCTTAAGTATAAATTAAACTTTTTATTTAAAATTGTATTTATGTTTATATTAGGCCCTGAAATATTGTCTCCTATATATGTTTACATGCAGTAAATAGTATTGTCCTCTTCGCAATAAGCCTAATGTTTCTAAGGAAATTCGGGATTTAAAACTCGGAATAAATTAGAGGAGTAGCTAGATCTTCATTGGTGAAGTCGGGCCAGCTTGAGTTCATACATTTTCAGCTTTACACGAAGCTGATCTACGCAGGATGTAACAGCGCGGACTTACCGACACGTTACGTATGCATGTGTTTCTCATAGATGGGAAAGTGGTGGGGGGTGAAAAATCCCATGTTCTTTGAGAGATGGGGTTAGTAGGTATTAATTTAGATATTGTTTGGTTGCCAAGTTTGAGTCTTTTAGAAGGGTTTTGTTTTACTGACAATGGTTTTTGTCCGGTCATTTTTAAGTTTTTTGTTTTTATCGTCAGTTGGAAGGTCCACGATTTTGTTGTTATAGGCTTCTTTATTCATTATTACGGTTTAGTTGCCTTTGACTGCGTGTAATATTATGATGGCTTCATTCCGATTGAGTTCTATAATTACGGTTTTTCTTGATTTGTTAAGTTTGAGGAGCGAACTTGGGCCCCGAACTAGCGTAAGCGCGTAAGTACAGGCACAGTCAGTCTGGCTTGCATCTTCCTATAATGTACTAGTCTTTTCACGCATTCTTTTTGTATTGTAAGTCCTGAGTCATTTATTTCACTTGACTCTCGCAACAGGCTATGGGCCCAACCAAACGGCCGACAGTGTTATTTTTTATGTGGTTGTTAGTGTAACAACGCTAACCAGAGGTTTTTATTTATTTTGCGAAACAGTGTATCGTGTTTCGTTTCTCTTTCGACTTGTGAGAATTCTCGAATCCAAATTCAGGATGGCCGAGATATCTGATTTGAGAAATGTCCCGAAGTTTAACGGTCAAATTGTCGAGCTTTGGAAATTCCAAATGGAGACCGTCTTTGTCGCACACGACGTTTTGAAAATCGTCGAGGAGACGGACGTAAAGCCAGAAGCAACAGAAGACAATGCAGCGAGAGTAAGAGCGTGGATAAAGAAGGACGCCAAAGCCATGTTCGTTTTATCTACTTCAATTGACTACACGCAGCTAGACTTTTTAGTGACGTGCACAATATCAAATTAGATGTGCATAAAACTGTTGAGCATACACGAGCAAAAGAGTTCCTCTAAGAAATTAGCACTCAGAACCAAATTTCATGAGTACCGCATGGAACGAACGGACTCAATAGCAGAGCATTTTGCGAAGGTTGAGAACGTCGCTAGCCAGTCGAAGGACATCAGACAAAAAGTATCGGAGGTTATGGAGATGGTCAAGATCCTGATCACATTACCAACAAAATATAACGCTTTTATCTCGGCGTGGGAGAATTTGCAGGAAACTGACCAACCACTCGACAAATTACGAGAACGACTACCACGTGCGGAGACCCTGAAGACCACCGCTGACGACTCCACGAGCGCGCTCGCCACAACGACCATTTCTTCGAAACGCAGCGGAGATCATCGGGATCATCCGAGCAACGAGTCACGCCAGCATAAGAAGAACATGGTATGTACCTTTTGTAAAAAACCGGAACACCTCGTAAAATTTTGTTATGAAAAAAAAAACGCACGCGTAATTCTAATAAAAATTCTGGTAGAAATTATCCTTCCGAAAACGAAGATTCGACGCAGCATAATAGTGCTTTTTTAGCTTCTCAAAAATACGATTCTGGCAACGTTAAGACTTTTTCGGCTAGTCGCGATTTTGATTGTTTTCACACAAACGATAAAGAAGAATATTGGGTCCTTTATAGCGGCGCTTCTCGTCACATGTCTTGCCGTCGAGAATGGTTCACGGAATTCATTTTGTCCCGTGACGAGTTTGTCTATCTCGGTGACGAAACCAAAATACCTGTAGGTGGTTGCGGTTAAATATTCTTAAAGCGTTTTATTAATGGCACATGGATTGACGGCGTGATTAATAATGTTTTATACGTTCCATCTTTGAATAAAAATTTATTATCTATCGGAGTATGTACGTCCAACGGCTGTTCTGTATTTTTGAACGGCAATTGCACAAGTATTTTTTCGAGAGATAATGTTTTGATGGCACGTGGCCTTAAACTTAATAATAATCTGACACGCATGTTAATGCGAACAGAAAGTGATTGCCAAGCAAACTATGCATCTGCCGTGTCGTTAAAAATTTGGCCCGAAGAATGAGTATTTTCGTGAGAGTTGTGCGCTTGGAAAACAGTTTAAAGCACCTTTTAAGAAAAACGAGAAAATTATCCGTCAAATTCCTGGTGAAACTATTAACACAGATTTATGTGGCCCTATGTAAACTCCGTCCGTATGTAGAGCGCGATTCTTTTTACTCCTCAAAGATGAAGCGACTGGGGTTCGCACTGTTTATTTTCTCAAACACAAAAGTGATACTTTTGATGCTACCAAGAAATTTGTTATTTTGACTAAAAATCATTTCGAGAGGAAAATAAAGGTTTTCTGAGCAGATAATGGTACAGAGTACATCAACAAAGATGTAAATGATTTCTTAGAAGCGAAAGGCATTAAGGTTCTTACATGAGCACCGTATACCTCGGAACAAAACGGGCGCGCTCAACGCGAGATGCACACGATTGTAGAGAGCGCGCGAACAATGCTTCTAGCCAAAGGTTTACCTACGCGTCTATGGGCAGAAGCTGTCAACAGTGCTGTTTACGTTTTAAACAGAACGCTAGGCGCTTTCTCTGATGTATCTACATCATTTGAACTGTGGTTCAATAAAAAGCCGAATATATCCCATTTACGTACGTTTGGATACAATGCATATGCGCTTGTGCCAGAGTCTTTCCGTAAAAAATGGGATAAGGAAACCGAAAAATTAATTTTCGTTGGATAACAAAAAGAATCTCAATACTATCGGTTATTCAATCCGGAAACAGGTCGCGTTAGTGTTTCGAAAAACGTGATATTTAATGAAAATTCACCAAGAAATGTTAAGAATGACACAGATGTTTTTTTTATTAAAATTGACAACGAGTCTTTTGCGGAATCCGAAAACGATCGCGCGCTTTCTCCACCCGATCAACGTTTACTTGAGCTTCAGGACGAGTTGCGGGCGGACACTCATGAGAACGATGCTCCTTTGAATGTTCGAAAGGCGAACGCTTTTGAACTCGCAGCTAGGGCACCGGCAGAGCCAATGCCGTACGACTTGCGTTCACGAGAAAATCGTCGCGCTCCAGATCGGCATCAGGCTTCCATAGCTCTTTTTGAGGAACCGCGTAATTTTAACTAGGCTATTAATTGTATCAACTTAGATTTGTGGAAACGTGCAATTGACGAAGAGCTACAAGCTCATGAAAGAAATGAAACTTGGGAAATCCTCGAATTGCCGAACACGCGAAAAGCAATAGGATTTAAATGGGTTTTTTAAATATAAGACGTGAACCTGTGCGTACGCTTCTTGCCATAGCGGGATTGAATCCATGCGAGGGAGGGGGGGGGAATTCCATGAGTGAGGAGAGCCGCCATCTTACGATGTGCCACTTGATTATGCGCACGAGCATTTTTGCCGACAAAATGTGCATGCAAATGTAACCATGTGGGCGCTGCCATGTTTGTCGCGGGACATCAAAAGATGGCGGATCTCCCCCTGATTGCATCAACTCCGCAATGGCATGCCTGGTCCCGTGTTTCCTATGTTCATGTGGATAATACAGCGAGGCGCATGCGCCCCGAACTAGCATACGCGCGTGATACTACAGATTTTTCTTATAACTAGAAGATCATACGCGCGCTTCGCGCGCGTCCCGTTGCTTTACTTGCAATTATTATTTAATTTTTAAATAAAGTTTAATATGATACCGCGACATTCATTTTTGCTTTAATAACTTTTATTTGTGCACGGCTCCGCACGGCTACCCTCTCAAGGTGCAGAATAAATTATTGCGCAAGACTTAACATTTTTATGCAAGTTTGGAAATAATCCCGACTCGAGAAGAATACAGTTTAATATGATATCGCGATATTCAGCTTTGCTTTAATAACTTTTATTTGTGCACGACTCCGCACGGCTACCCTCTCAAGATGCAGAATAAATTATTGCGCAACACTAAACATTTTTATGCAAGTTTGGAAATAATCTCGACCGGGTACGACCGGGTTGTGTACTCGAATTTTGAAAACCCGGCTAAACACGGGAAGTGGTTTTCTGCAGTTTTCATCTCATCTGGCCAAATGTTTAGGCAACTGAGAGTCATGCGAATAATTTCGTTTGTAGCCGAATTGTCATCAAATTGTACTAAAATTCATACAGACTATTATGAAATTACTGGAAGAAATTAATAAAAAGAAATAATTACTGAAACTAATGAAAATGAAAGTTTTTACCATCCTACAGTTTTAATTACTTTTTTAGTTCTTATTAAATATATAGTGCATAAATTTTCTTATAAAAACTAATTTGTTTGAAATGTTCAAATGGTTCAAAATCTAAAAAACAGTCAAGTTCTGAATTTGTTTATGAAATTTATTTTAATAATAAATAATTAGTGTAAATTTGCAAAGTGTCGTAGTAAAAAATGACTGGAAATACATTCTTTCTTGATTCCGTAAACAAATTAAGCCTATTCTTCAAAAATTGCTTAAATTCTTAATTTGCTCATGAAAGTAGTTAAAATAATAAATCATGAAAATTTAATGATTATAATTAATCGGAAAGATGTTCTTAGTTGAATTTGTAACAAAAAACTGAACGTTTCCTTTTTTAAATATACAAATTCTGAATTCTTTATGAAAGTTCTTTAAATAATCAATAATTCTTGCAATAATTTTTTAATTAAAATTGTTTCAATGATTAATAGTTCTTGTACATTTACAAAGCGACATTGAAAAGAGTCATCGAATAGACATTCCTAGTTGATTTCGAAAACAAATTTACTTGTAGGATAAAGGCCAAACTCTTAATTTGTGAATTAAAATTGCTTAAATAATTAATAGTTCATGTAAATTTACAAAACAACATAGAAAAGAGTCATCCGATAGACATTCTTAGTTGACTCCATAAAAAAGTGACTCGTAGAATGAAGGGCAAACTTACTTTTTTAAGTAAAATCCTTCAAATAATGAATAGTTGTTGTAAATTTGCATAGCAACATAGAAAGAAGTTATTAGATAGACATTCTTAGTTGAGTCCGCAAACACATTGACTCTCAAAAAAGAGCACTTTCAATTTTGTAATTAAAAGAAAGATAGAAAAGAGTCATCCGATAGACATTCTTAGTTTACTCGATAAAAAAGTGAGTCGTAGGATAAAGGACAAACTTTTAATTTTTCAATTAAACTTGGTTGAATAATTATTAGTTCTTGTAAATTTGAAAAGCAGCATAAAAAAGAGTCATTGCACAGACATTCTTAGTCGACTCCGTCAAAAGATTGACTCGGATCAAAATGGTTAAACTCTTAGTTTTTAAATTGAAATTCTGTAAATACTTAATAGTTCTTGTAAATTTGCAAAAGCAAAATAGAAAGCAGTCATCGGATAGATATTCTTGGTTGTCTCCGCAAATACATTGACTCTCAAAAAAGGGCACTTTTAATTTTGTAATTAAAATTGTTTAAATAACTAATACATCTTGTAAATTTATAAAGCAGCATAGAAAAGCGTCATCTGATAGACATTCTTAGTGGACTCTGTTAAAAAATTGACTCATATGAAAACGGTTCAACTCTTGCTTTTAAATTTAAATTCTTTAAATAATTAACAGTTTTTGTAAATTTACAAAGCAAAATAGAAGAGTCATCCGATAGACATTCTTAAGTGACTCGATAAAAAAGTGACTCGTAGGATAAAGGCCAAACTCTTAATTTTTGAATTAAAATTGTTTAAATAATTAACAGTTCTTGTAAATTTTAAAATCAACCGAGAAAAGAGTCATCCGATAGACATTATTAGTTCACACCGTAAACAAATTCACTCTTAGAAAAAAGGTTATACTCTTAATTTTGCAATTGAAATTTTTAAAATAATTAATAGTTGTAAATTTGCAAAGCAGCATAGAAAGAAGTTATTAGATAGACATTCTTAGTTGAGTTCGCAAACACATTGGCTTTCAAAAAAAGGGCACTTTCAATTTTGTAATTAAAATTGTTTAAATAATTAATACATCTTGTGAGTTTGCAGAGCAACAAAGAAAAGAGTGTTCTGATAGACATTCTTACTTGACTTCGTAAAAAAATGAACTCGTAGCAAAAAGGTCAAACTCTTATTTTTAAATTGAAATTCTTTAAATAAATAATATTTCTTGTAAATGTGCAAAGCAACACAGAAAAGAGCCATCCGATGGACATTCTTAGTTGACTCCGTAAAAAATTGAATTTGTAGAAAAAAGACCAAAGTCTGAATTTTTGATTTCAGATTCTTTAAATGCTCAATAGTTCCTGTAAATTTGCAAAGCAACATAGAAAAAAAGAGTCATCGTATAGACATTTTTAGTTGATTTGAAAACAATTTGAATCGTAGGATAAAGGCCAAACTTTTAATTTTTCAATTAAAATTGGTTAAATAATTATTAGTTCTTGTAAATTTGAAAAGCAGCATAAAAAAAAGTCATTGCATAGACATTCTTAGTCGACTCCGTCAAAGGATTGACTCGTATCAAACCGGTTAAACTCTTAGTTTTTAAATTGAAATTCTGTAAATAATTAATAGCTCTTGTGAATTTGCAAAGAAAAATAGAAAGCAGTCATCGGATAGACATTCATACTTTAATCCTTTAAAAAATTGTCTTGCAGAGAAAAGGGCAAACGCCTAATTTTTAAATTAAAATTGTTTAAATAATCAACAGTTTATGTTGATTTGCATAGCAAAATAGAAAATAGTCATCGGGTAGACATTCTTAGCTAACTTGGTAAACAAACTTAATTGTAGAAGGACAAATTCTTAATTTTTCAATAAAAATTGTTTCAATAATTATTAGTTCTTGTAGATTTACAAAGCAACATAGAAAAGAGTCATTGGCTAGACATTCTTAGACTTAATTTTTAAATTAAAATTCTTTAAATAATTAATATTTCTTGTAGATTTACAAAGCAACATAATAAATTAAATGTATTCTTTAAAAAATAGCAATTTATGAAAACTGTTGAAATAATTACAATGTTTAAAGATTGAATAAATGTTTGAAAAAACAAGTATGAGCTCCACTCGAATTCGGTACGATCGCTAAGAACGTTTACATCCATAATGTAAACAGATCCCTCAAACATGCTTGGCGCTATAGAGCTAGCTTTGAATGGAATGTAAGTCAAAATTGTACAATTCAAACTCCAGACTCGATTTGTATCTCTAGCAGTAACCGCTGCCAAACGGATCACTCGGGAAGCGCACTTCGGCGGAAATGCCTTGGCTTCATAAGGGTGCTTTCATGCCTCTGCAAGCAGACAGCCTGCATGCAGAAAACCCATGAGAATGAGAGAGATAGAGAATGGTCCATCTCTTTCACTCTTATGGGTTTTTTTCATGCAGGCTGCCTGCTTGCAGAGGCATGGAAGCACCCTAATACGCAGCTCTGTTCTTAACCTAAAAATGATTCTAGATCGCATTTCGGTGCGCATGCGTTGACTTCATAAAAGATTCCCTTGATCTCGATTCTGATCTCGATTCTAAAAAATATGCGGCACGTTTAAATCCAACCAATAGGTGAAGAGACAATGTGGCTTCGGACTTCGAGATTATATCGCAACCTCTTTTTTATGATAGGATAAAACTTCTTTTTGTGTTGTGAGTGCTGAGTAATTTATTCTACCTGGCTCTAGCAACACTATGATATTCGATTTTTGGGTAGAAGGGTACATATTGTGGATTTCAAATTACTGAAGATTTCTTTCTTCGGGATTTTGGAAGGAACTGCTGAAAAATGATGTCCTTCAAATAAGGCTGGAGTCATTTCATTGCTACGAGGATGGTCAGATATATTTTTTAATGTACAGTTAGCGGTGTTTGCCTTACTGAAAGTAATTTGTCAAATTTTGTTTTTGAGTGGAAAGATCCTTAATCCGTTGGGATTGATGAAAATATATGCAGTCGAATGTAAACTAAATGTCAAATCTGAGGGTGTTTGATAGGAAAAGGTGAAGTTTTAATAGTTTTTTGGAGATAGTATGCAAGACAAATTTTCTATCTGGTTTTCTTCTAAAAAAAAAAAAAACTTCTATTACGTATTTAGAATGAATTTATATTTATATAATCCAAAATTATTTTTCAATTGTAAGAATTTTGGGACGATTTTATTATCCTCGCATCGTTTCAAAAAAGCTAATGTTAGTAGCTTGCCTTGAGAAGTCTTGAGCCTACTAAAGGTTATATTTTATTATACTATTCAACTTTATTTTAAATGTATCAAAGAAATTTTCTGCTGCGCACGTTGTATCAGGAAAATATGGAAGCGTTCTGCTATGCCGAATTCCTCTTGCTTACATTAATTTTTTAAACGCTTTCCTCATAAAAGTCGAATAATCATCCGTAACGAATTCCTCAAATATCGGATTTGTACTTTCTTCACAAATATCGGCCATTTTGAATGACTGTTACGGATAACTGGTATCATTTTATTGCCATACAAATGGGTCCAAGAAAATCGATATAAAACCGATGACACAGATTTGCTGGCCACTTCCATGAAGTCAGAACAGTTTTTGGCGAATTTTTTTTTTTTGATTTTCTGAACATAGTAAACATTTTTAAATTATTTCTTCCATTTCGCGGTCCATTTCTAGTTGTTTTCTTTAAGACCAACCATCTCTAAACTAACGCATTATTTTACTTAGTACTTCATCTTTAAAAGTTACTTTTTAGACCATTTTTCAATCAAATGTAGCGAAATCAAAAACTTTTCAACGAGATCAAAAAATTTCATTTAGATATTTATAGTCCGTATCCGCAAACATAGCAAGTGATTTAGGATCTTTTTCATATTTAGGAGTTTGCAATACAAATTAGTGACCTTATACATGTTCGTAATATTTTCGCACACCAAAAATAATTTCCAAAAGGTATTGGCTTATCTATGCTTCCAGTAAAACGCTGATCAAATGAAACTAAGAAATTGAGTTATATTTTTGGACGAAGATGCGTTTCGTACGCTAACTACTTCTTTTTCAAGAGGCGTGATTCCAATTTTATTTATTTTATAGCTTGAATTTTTTGCTTCTGGTTGGAAAAATATCCATTCGTTGAATTTTAGTTTCAACCCTGTTTCACTAAAGCGCTTGGAGTTTCAATGTTTCTCCTTTTGTGAATTTATTTAAGCCTGGCTCGAATACATATGTCTAATATTGAACTGCTTCCGTTTTTGCCACAAACAAAATGTGCTGTGCTTGAAATTTATTTATTTCAATTTTATATATATATAGTTTATATATATAGTTATATTTATAGTTTTGTGTATTATCTTGTCTTTTGCACTTTACTATTTTGCACATGTTGTATATGTTACCTTCTTGGCGACGTTCACTACAATATTTATTTTTTAATTGGCACTGGCACTCTTTATGATTCATTCCGAGAAAGCAAAAACACTTCCTGTTACCTCTGGCTGAATATGATGAACTGCTAGAATCTTATTTGAATTTGTCTGCTGACTTTCAGGAGCACTGGCCCTATCCCTTCCACCACGTCGCCAATCCTTGCCTCTGCCTTTTGGTGATCGTTCCCCTGATCCGTGTGATTTTGCTTGAACGAAAATTGATGAACTTTGGTTGGTTTTAGAATCTTCGGTATTTTTAGACGTAGTTTCAGTTTAGTTTATTGATATTTCGGAAGATGTGATTCTTTATCAGAGGCCTTTAGTAATTCATATCACATTATTTTGTGTTTTGAGTTCCACCCCTGTAAAATTACATTTTCTCACAAATTACCATTACCCCGAACAAACCGAATCGTTTAGCCAACATTATAGTAAAGCCTTTCTACACACGCGGCTTTCGCGACACAGTTCGGCGCTTGCGCAGTTCAGGATAATATAGCCCCCACGTTTCGAAGCGATTTAACTCCGGCAGTTTGGGGTAACCAGTGCTCCAAATCTGTAGCAGACGCCACATTAAACCGAAGTGTAGTAACGCTGTCACCACTAGTGCGAACGTTTTACGTAACTTCTCTTTCTCTGTGATTCATTATTTATTAAGTAGTTTTCTACAATTCATAATGAGAAAATAGAAATTTAAAACTTTATAGCCAAAGTCAATTTAAGTTTTTTTAACTTTAAGGTATTTTTCATAGACTTTTTTTACCAATTAGTAAGTCTCCGAGACATAATTTACATATGGTTGGGTCAAAATGATGTTAAAATTTGAAAACTACAATTATATGACGGCAGATAATTTTTATCACGAGGCGGATAAAATTTTTTCGTCATCGGATAATTGTAGTTTTTATTTGTTTGTAGAGTTTTTATCCAAATTCAGATACATAATATCTCAGGGATATACTGTACACGTAAAATGTTTTCTATCATTAATTTAAGAGGAGATAGTTAAAAACAATAATAAATTATTTACAAAATTAAGTTTTGTTGACCTTGATTAGTCCTTGCCTTACTTTGAGTGGAAAGTTCTGAACAAAATTACTTAAAATAAGTCAAAAAAAATCAGGAAAAAGCGGAAATAGTAAAAGGGAAAAGGGGGAAAGGAAAAACTGATAAAAGAAAACCGGAAACTGGGAAAGAATTAATGGGAAAATGTAATGAGATAAGTTTAAAGATAAGATCGCAAAAATAAAGAAGAAAAGGGAAAAGTGAAAGGAAACAGGAAAATAAAGAAAAAGGGAAATGTGAAATAAGCAACGAGAAACGGAGAATAGAAAGGGAGAAAGGAGGGGAAACAGGGAAAATGAAAAAACAAAAAATGGAAAATGAGAAAGTGGAAATGGAAAAGGCTTGAAAGGGGGAAAATATAAGGGGAATAGGGTAAGGCAGAGAGTAAGAGTTAACTTAAAATGTAACTGAGAGAGAGAAATAAACGCTAAAGGAAAAAAGAACAATGATGAATGGAAAAGACAAAATGGAAAAGGGTACAGTGAAAAATAAAACGGAGATTGAAATAAAAAGGTAGAAGGGTTGGCGGAACCAGAATATGAAGTGGTGATTAAATTTTTTGATAAAACACATTTTTAGGTTGAAAATTGAACAATTTGACAAGAAATTTAAGTGCTTTGTAGAAAATCAGTCTTTTTTTAGTGTTAATTTTTGTATGAAAAAATCATTTCTTTTATAAATATTTAATTTTCTAAGTTAAAATTGAGTTATTTTATTGCCGGTTAAAAATGCATCTATTTTAGTTTAATAATTCAACCAGTTGGTAGAAGAATTATGTAACTAGTTGAACATTCGGCTTTTTAGGTCAAAAATAATTTCTTTTAGGTGAAAATAGACCTATTTAGTTGAAAAGTTACGTAAATATTTTCTCTCTTGAAAATGCATCTCTTTAGTTGAAAATTCAAATGTTTTGTAAAAATCTCGTCCTTTAGGAATGAAAATTCAAAAATTTGGATGGAAACTTTTTTTTTATTTCTGCAAATTTTGTCTCTCTTGAAAATTTGTTTGTTTAATATAAAATTGTTTGGTTTTAAGTCAACCACTTTTGATTTCAAATAAAAATGTTATTTTGGTTAAAATATCAACTATTCAATTTTTTGGTTAATAATTCATCTTTTTTAGTTAAAAATTCAATTCATTAATTAAAAGATTAATTGATCTGATAATTCATAAGAAACAATGAGATTCCCTTCACCTGCAAATATTTTAATAAAATTTAGGCCTAATTTTCATTTAGGAAAATATTTACAGAACTTTTTTCTCTTTTTTTTATTCCTATTTCGTTGATACTTTATTTTGAAATTCTAATTTTGGTGGGGCCGACTTTTCGTACACCTCAATCTTGCCTAATTACGAAAGATAAGGTTTGTATAAGATAACAAAATTTTGAAATGAGACCGTAATATTATATTTTGAAATTTCGTCGAAAATGAAACAAGTATTTTTTATAAAGTAATAAATCTGAATGATATATGGTGTATTATTTTTCAAAAAAGCAGATTTGTGCGATTCAAGTAAAACCTAGGCGAGTGGAAGATTTTTAATAAGTTTTTTAATTTAATTTTTGAACCTCTTCTAAGTTTCACTTGGATCGGACGACTTTGATGTTTTGAGAAACGGTACTATACAAACCAGCGAAATAAGAATATTTTAAAAGAGCGAGAAAAACGTTCTGTGAATTTGTTGATGATTAATCATTTGGTCTAAATTTTATTAAATTTTTTTACTTTCTAAGTACTGTATCAATAAATAATATTTTTTAAAGTTCTTGTACCTCAATGTGTACCTTTAAACCAAACAATTGAATTTTCAACTAAAAAAGAAGAATTCTCAACACAAAATATAAAAATTGATATTTAGGCAAAATCAGATTTTTATTTGAAATCAAAAACGGTTGAATAAAAATAAAAAAATTTCATACCAAACAGATGAATTTTGAACACGAATTGAATTTTCAACCAAAAAATTTGTTTCTGTTAAACAGAAAAATATTCAGGCCTCACTCTTGAATTTTTAAGCCAGAAATACGAGCGTTTGACAAAACAGTTCGATTTTCAACTAAAAATATGAATTTTGAATGAAGAAAATTATTGCATAAGTTTTCAACTAAACAGGTCCATTTTTAACTGAAAGCAAGTATTTTTGACCAAAAAAGATAAATTTTCAAGAAATTGTAGCTATATTAATTTTCAATAAAAAAACTAATTTTCCACAAAGCAATTAAATTCCCGTACCAGTGCTTCTTCCAACGTCAAATGCACCCTTTTCCATTTTCTCCTTTCCATTCATCATTCCCCTTTCCCTTCTCTCGTTTCCTCTTTCTCATTTCACTTTTTCTCTTTATTTTCATTTCCATTTTCTCCTTCCTTCTTTCTCTTTACTACCCTTCCCTTTCCTTTTTTCCTTCCCCGCTTCCCTTATATTTTTCCTTTTCCAACCCTTTTCCATTTCCACTTGCCTTTATTCAATTCCCATTTTCAGTTTTCCAATTTCCCTCTTATTTGAATTTTCTATTTTCCCTTCCTCATTCCATATTTCACATTTTCCTTTTTCTTTCCTTATTTCCATTTTCCCTTTTACTTTCCCCTTTTTGCGTTCTTATTTTTCTTCTCACTTCATTATATTTTCCCATTAACTCTTTCCCAATTTCCTGTTACCTTTTATATGTTTCCTCTTCCATTTCATCTCTCTCGTTTTACTTTTTGATTTTACCTTTTCCATTTTACTCATCCATTTTTCATTCCCCTTTCCTATTTTTCTAATTATTTTTTCCCTTTTTTAAATGTATTGTTGTTTAAAATTCGTTCACTCAAAGTGAGGTAATAATTAATCGAAGTCAAGAAACTTAATTTATAATAGTTTATTATGCGCTTAGGGGGGGGGGGGGGCTTTCGAAGAGTGTATGGTTTCAGTACCGAGTTATGGGCGAGCAGGAGACATGTACTGAAAAGATAAGGAAGTTGAAAAATTCACCCTTCCTCTTGGTGGATATGATATTTTTTTATAATAAAATCGATTATTTCTGAAATTTCTCGATAAACAGTCATGCACTCAGCCCATATTAGAATTCGAATGAAGGAAGCATTATATACGGTAGTTTTAAGGACAATTTATGCGAACTTACTATAAATTGCCTAAAATTCAATTTTAAAATGTCTATAAATTTCTGGTAATTCATAAAAATTGAAGGTCATTTTTGGTAATTTTACAGGTACATATGATAATTACCATAAACTATCAAAAATTCATTTTTAATCAATTTTGTATATATCCATAAATTTATGAAATTGTCGGTAATTTATGCTAATATTACAGATGATTTATGGTAACTTACCATAAACTATCTAAAATTCAATTTTAAACATTTTTATATGTCCAGAAATTTGTGAAATTTTTCTTACATAATTTATAGTCATATAATAGGTCAATTTTGGTAACTTACTGTGGAATGGAAGCTTCTAATGTGTCCCCTAAGGGTTTACATTTTTCTTACACCTTCTCTATTCCTTTACACACCCTCCACACACTTACTTGGTGGTGAAAGGGGGACCTACAGTTTAAGGTGGGTTCCGAACCACCAAGAGCAACAGCCTTAAGTACTTAGAGAAAACCCTTTTCTCTAGAGGTACCGGTCCCACGACTCTCCGGAGATGAACAACTCCCTTGCTAGGCTAGTGTTCACCGCATGGGTGATAATCACCGTTGGATTGTCGCACAAAATGTATGGATTGATTTACTAATTGGGATGGTCTTCGAATCTGCGAAGGTTACTATATAATTGTTTATTTATTATAATTGGGTTCTGTGACCATGACCGGGGCATTGTTTTTCCTGCTCTTCTGCCTTTTCCCCCTTCTTCTACGATAAGAAGGGGGATCGGGCGACGATAGCAGGAAAAATCGGGACCTCAGTTTTTAACTCAACCTCTACCGAGTTGAGTCGTACTTCTCTTGAAAGTGAATAAATATCTATACATTGAATCACTGTGTTTCGTTTAATGTAAGTGGTGAATAGTGAGTTTAGTGCTTTAAATAAAAGGTTCATTTATTACTCGACAGAACATGGTCCTTCGAGCCGGATTACCAACATTTACGAACATCACAACTCAGTATCGATGCATGAAAATTCGTTAAATATCTTTCAGCTTCTATAATCTACTGTATAACAGGTGAGCTTGTTCCAAAACTACTCATTTATTTCCTTTAATCGGCAACGATGGCAAACGAGCAGCTTGTTATTCTAAACAAAAAGAAGGGTACTATCAAGGGTCAAATAGCTCATTTTAAAAACTTTTTGGCCAAATATCGTGAAGAAGAACCGGATGCAATAAAATTAGGTTTACATTTGCAAAGATTAAAAAATACTTTTGAAAAGTTTGACGATATACAGGATCAAATCGAGTTGTTAGACACAGAGATCCCCCATATCGATCTTGTCCTCGACCGTTATGCCATTCAGGATGATTATCTTGAAATTGTGGCAGACGGTGAATGCCTTTTAACATCAACGCAACCTGCAGATCAATCAACAGGTACCATAGATCGTACTTTGGACGTTCAACAGACGAAGCGCAGGGTAAAGTTGCCACTGGCTACATTGCCAACCTTTAGCGGTCGTTATGAAGAGTGGCTTGCTTTCAGGGATTCCTTTACATCCTTGATACATGATCAAACGGATTTAACTAATGTAGAAAAACTCCAATATTTAAAATCGGCACTTAAAGCTGATGCAGCACAAAAAATATCAGTTTTTTCGATAACTGAAGAAAATTATAATCGCGCGTGGCAACTCTTAGAAAAAACATACCAAGACACACGTTTAATTATTTCCCGACATCTTAGTTTAATTTTGCGTCTGCCTGTCCAAGAAAAACAAACCTCAGAAGGTTTAATAAAGTTAGCTGATGATACACAACAACACATGTTATCACTAGCTTCATTAGGCTTAAAGATCTCAGAAGAAATTTTAGTTCAAAACATTGAAGAAAAATTGCATAAAACGACATTAGAAAAATGGGACGAAACCCTAAAGCGAAACGAATTCCCTAAACTCGACAATATGTTGGAATTCTTATACAGAACAGCCGCTCGTTTGTTTTAGCGCGAATCTCAGAATAAAAGTCTCAGCAAAGACACAAGTAGCATACCAGGTATTTCTAGAAACCAAAGAAACGCAAAACAGCTTTCCTAACATCGACTATAAAACCATGCCCGGCTTGTAGATGCAAGACTCAACCCCTTTTTCGATGTAAGAAATTCCGCAGTTTTTCAATTCCGACAAGAATTCAAGTTGTGCAAGATGCCTCACTTTGTCCAAATTGTATTCGATTTAATCACAAATTAGAGGAATGTAAATTCGGTAATTGCATGATTTGCAACAAAAAACATAACACTCTCTTGCATCTTGAGTCTTCATTCTTTAAGTCATAGCTCACAAGACCCACAGGAAACAGTGATCGATACATCTCATTAACGACAAAAATTCCAATGAATCAATTAATAATAAGCGCATTCCTTTATTCATTGGATAAAGAGAGACGACCGATACGATGTCGAGCTCTTCTTGACACCTGCTCATCTGCTAACTTCATAACGGAGAAATTAGCCACGGCACTACGATTGCCAAAGAAGAGATGTTCTGTTCCTGTGGGTGCATTAAATAACCTAACAACAGTCGCTAAAGCTGTAGTCAAAATAACAATTCGTTCTTTACATAGCAGTTATGAAAGAACACTTAGCTTCCTCACGATTCCACAGATATCTGAATTAGTACCAAATGATATCATTCTTCAGGAAGTGATGAAAATACCTCCGAATATACAACTCGCTCATCCAACATTTCATTTGCCATCAAAAGTGGACATGCTTCTTGGATCTGGACCATCGTTATCCATGTTTTGTGGGGATTCAATCATATTATCTGATCGGGCTGGCGATTTAATTTTACAAAAAATTAAACTAGGATGGATCGCAGGCGGAAATGTTAATTACATGTCTCTCACAACATCACGCGCGATAAAATGCAATTTTGCGGAGCTTAGATCTGAGATTTCTAAATTTTGGGCATTGGAAGAGGGTTTCAGTCAAATTAATCTTTCTCCTGAAAAGATTGCATGTGAAGAACATTTTCGTATTCACACAACTCGTAATGATTTAGGTCGATACATAGTAGCATTACCCTTTCGACAAAATCATGAGAGATTAGGAGAATCACGATCCGTAGCCTGAAAACGCCTTAATAGTCTCGAACCAAGATTTAATCATCAACCCGAACTGAGAAGTCAATATTCGGATATCATTGAAGAATATTTAACACTCGGTCACATGTCGCCAATTCAGGATCAAGGAAAATTTGGTTTTTATTTACCACATCATGCGGTATTTAAGGAAGATAGTTCAACAATAAGGGTCAGAGTAGTCTTCGATGGTTCAGCAAAATCCGAATCCGGTCTTTCGTTAAACGATACATTAATGGTAGGGCCCACATTACAAGATGACATACTATCGCACATACTTCGATTCAGGTTCCACATATATGTACTGACAGGCGATATTGAAAAAATGTATCGACAATTCGAGATTCGAGACGAAGACAGAAGGTTTCAAAGAATTCTGTGTCGGCGCGATGGAATAAATCTTGATTCCCTTCAATTAAATACGGTGAAATTTGGAATCAGTTCTTCCCCGTTTCTTGCCACACGGGCTATTAAGCAATTAATTATTGATGGAGGTCATCAACATCCAAAGGCAGCTGGTGTTCTTGAAAGAAATCTCTTACGAGGAATTCCAGATACTAGCATCAATAAAAAAATCCAATTTAATTATGGTAAAACTTTAAAAACCCTTGGTGTTTCATGGAACTGCAGTACTGATAGCATAATCTACTCAGTGCACTCTCCCGTACTAAAATCCAAAATTACTAAAAGAACGGTACTCTCTGAGATTGCCAAACTTTTCGATCCCCTAGGCTTACTAGGCCCAATCATATTATTCGCAAAAATAATCATGCAGAAACTCTGGGAGTTAAAAGTAGATTGGGATGAGTCATTACCGAATAACATACACAAAACATGGGTGGAATTTCATTCGAAAATAACGCTGCTTAGTGACTTGTGTTTTGAAAGGAAGGTAATCGTGAATGGAGCCATTGACGTTCAGCTGCATGGATTTTGTGATGCAAGCGAGAAGGGTTACAGAGCTTGCATATATATTAAATCAAAAAATAGCCAAGGTTACTCTGAAACAAAATTACTTTGTGCTAAATCTAGAGTAGCCCCTTTAAAAACTATTAACATCACACATTTGGAGCTCTGCGGCGGAGAACTGCTTGCAAAATTGTACTCAACAGTGCATAAAGCAATTAATGTTTCCATAAAAAAACTGTTTTTTGGACCGATTCGACAATCGTCTACTTTTGGATAAATAAGTGTCCTCATCATTTAGAAACTTTCATTACAAATCGCGTCTCTCAAATACAACAAAAAACGAAAACTCAAGATTGGAGAAACGTGCGCACGAATGACAACCCTGCCTAAGCATTATCAAGAGGACAAATGCCCGCAAAATTTATTAAAAATGATCTTTGGAAGTTTGGTCCAGATTGGCTGAACCGGGAAGAATCCACTTGGCTTATAATCGACATTCCATCATCAAATAAATTCCCCGGGTTGAAGAAAGAGTTCTGCTTAAACACTCTTCCAAATTCAGAATTCTTTAACAAATTTTCTTCATTCTCAAGGCTAAAAAGAATTGTTGCGTATTGTCTTCGATTAAAATCAGAAAAACTCTCAAAGGGGGCTTTTACGAGCATCAGAAATAAACAATGCGGAAAAGGCTATAATTCGTGCAACTCAAATCACTCATTTTGCCGAAGAAATGAACGATTTAAAAATAAGAAAAAGAGTTCACAAAAAGAGCAAATTAACATCACTCGATCCATTTATTGATCGAGACGGAATAATTAGGGTAGGAGGCCGATTAAAAAACTCATCCATGCCTCAATCTCAACAGCATCCCATGTTCTTGCCACGATCAAGCCATATTACTGGGCTAATAATTCTCAACGAGCATTTGGAAAACAAACACGCCGGGATACTGACAACGTTTTATGCTGTACGTCGACGATTTTGGCCCCTCGATGGCCGAAGTCAAGTGCGAAAGATCATTCGTAAATGTATCACATGCTTCCGTATAAATCCGTCGACAGCTGAATACTTAATGGAAAACTTGCCAAGCATTAGAATAACTCAAGCGCGTCCATTTAGTAAGGTTGTAGTCGATTATTGTGGTCCATTTTACGTTAAAGAAAAAAAATTCCGCAATCAATCGTGAGTCAAGGCTTACGTCACAATTTTCATCTGTCTCGTCGTTAAGGCAGTGCATCTCGAAGTAGTTAGTGACATGACCACCGAAGGTTTCCTAGCTGCTCTACGTAGATTCACAGCTCAACGTGGAAGGCCTAGTGTCATATATTCCGACAATGGTTCCAATTTCATAGGTGCAAATAATGAGCTAAATGATATTAAATGTCTCTTACAATCTGAGATGCACAATGAAAGGGTTTCTCACGTCCTTAGTGACCAAGGGGTTCAATGGAGATTCATTCCCCCTTTATCGCCTCACTTTGGAGGAATATGGGAAGCTACGGTTAAGGTATTCAAACATCATTTTAAACGTGTCATAGGTGATGTCCTTTTTACCTTTGAAGAACTTAATACGTTTGCCATCGAACTCGAAGCGATCCTAAATTCACGCCCCCTCACACCTATTTCTTGTGATCCAAACGACATGCTTGCTCTCACTTCTGGTCATTTCATAATAGGTGACTCTCACAAATCTACCAGAGGTGGATCTCACTTTAGCACCACCTTCCGCATCGGCGAGATGGCTACACATACAAAAAATGCGTCAGCACTTCTGGAGAAGGTGGCACAAGGAGTATCTCAACGAGTTAAACATTCGGCATAAGTGGAAAAACGGAGAAAACCAAATAAAGGTGGAACCATCGTTCTCCTCAAGGAAGGCAACATTCCACCCATGCAGTGGCCAATGGGGCGTGTCATTGAAACATTTCCTGGATCGGATGGGATCGTAAGAACTGTAAACGTGAAAACGGCCAAAAATATCTTCAAACGAAACGTGAGAAAACTAGCACCCTTACCCATTGATACCAACAACGTCAACGTTTGAAATTGTGGCAAAGTGTTCCTCCTTTTATTTTTTCATTTAAATCTATCGATAATGCTATGTAAAATATTGTGCGCAGATAGATTATAAAAATTCATGATTATAAGATTGAAATAATGTATTAATCGTTCTCTTAACCGAGGGGGGAGGATGGATTGTCGGACAAAATGTATGCATTGATTTACTAATTGGGATGGTCTTCGAATCTGCGAAGGTTACTATATAATTGTTTATTTATTATAAGTGGGTTCTGTGACCATGACCGGGGCATTGTTTTTCCTGCTCTTCTGTCTTTTCCCCCTTCTTCTACGATAAGAAGGGGGATCGGGCGACGATAGCAGGAAAAATCGGGACCTCAGTTTTTAACTCAACCTCTACCGAGTTGAGTCGTACTTCTCTTGAAAGTGAATAAATATCTATACATTGAATCACTGTGTTTCAATTAATGTAAGTGGTGAACAGTGAGTTTAGTGCTTTAAATAAAAGGTTCATTTAATACTCGACAAAACAACCGTAAACTACCAAAAATTCAATTTAAAACATTTTTTTAAATTTCCGAAAACATATGAAATTGTTGGTAATTCATGGTAATAATACAGCTAATTTATGGTAACTTACCATAAACTATTCAAAATTCAATCTTAAACATTTATATATTTCAAGAAATTTATGAAAATTTTCGTAATTCATGGTAATATTATGGGTAATTAATGGTAACTTACCATAAATTGTCTAAAATTTTATTTAAAAATTTTAATTTTCAGAAATCTATAGACATTTTTGTTCATTTATGATAATTTTACAGTTAAATATATTAAATTACACTAAGCTAATCAAAATTAAATTCTAGAGATTTTTATAAATTTTCGAAAAAATATGAAATCGTTGGTAATTAATGATAATATTACAGTTAATTTATGTCAATTTACCATAAATTGCCAAAAATTAAATTTAAAGATGTCTATAAATTTCCGAAAATGTATGGAAATGTTCTGTCACTTATGGTAATTTTACACTGAAATATGGTAAATTACCATAAACTACCAAAAACTCTATTTTAAACATTTTTTTAAATTTCCGAAAATATATGAAATTGTTGGTAATTCATGGTAATAATACAGCTAATTTATGGCAACTTACCATAAAATATCCTAAATTCTATTTTAAATATTTTTATACATGTTCAAAAATTTATGAAATTTTTCGTAATTTATGATAATATTGTGAGTAATTTATGGTAACTTACCATAAATTGTCTAAACTTTGATTTAAATATATCTATACATTTTTAGAAACTTATAGACATTTTCGGTCATTTATGATAATTTTACAGTTAAATATGGGAAATTACAATAAGATAATCAATATTAAATTTTAAACATTTTTATAAATTTCAGGAAATATATGAAATTGTTGGTAATTTATGGTAATATTACAGCTAATTTATGGTAACTTACCATAAATTACCCAAAATTCAATTTAAAAATGTCTATAAATTTCCGAACATTTATGGAAATGTTCGATTATTTAAGGTAATTTTACAGGTGAATATGGGAATTTATCGTAAATTTCCAAAACAATCAATTTCAAACATTTTTATCAATTTCGGTAAATTTATTAAATTTGTTGATATTTTGTGCTATTATTACAGGTAATTTATGGTAAATTAAGATATATGATCAAAATTATATTTCACAATGTCTATAAATTTTCGAATATTTATGAAAATATTCGTTCATTTATGGTAATTTTAATGGTAAATATCGTAACTTACCATAAATTACCCAAAATTCAATTTTAAACATTTTTTATAAATTTCGGAATATTTATTAAATTTTTTGGTATTTTATAGTAATATTACAGGTAATTTATAATAACTTAAGGTAAAGTGCTCAAAGTTCTATTTAAACATGTCCATAATGTTCCGAAAACTTTCAGAAATTTCCTGGAATTTTTGTTAATTCACGGTAAGTTGAAACTTTCCATAAATTACCGCAAAATTCTATTATCTGCAACCAAAATTTCCTTTCAGTTTTTATAGTGGGTGGGCTGATTATCGTAAAACGCGAGTTCGTAGATGTATAATTTTCATTATTTACCTCTGATGTCACTTTTAACTCCCTAGGGAGTAAAAAGTAGAGCTTCAGTCCCGGTTTATAGACAACGAAAAGGGATAAAATTATGCATGTGTAATAAAAAATAATTTACAATTGTTCATAACTATCTCCGCTTAGATTACTGCAAGATTTATGTGACTAAATAACGAATTAATCAACAAATTAAAAGATTACCTAAAAAAAGACTATAAAAAGATACCTCACAATTTTTTTCGCAAATGAAACTGGCTTCGGCTATGAAGTTTTAAATGGCTATTTTTCAAAAAAAGAGGAAGAAGAAAAGAAAGATTTTCTTTCTTTTTTCCATTTTTAAGCAATATCTACTCTTAAAATATTACTTGTGAAGAATAAGGCCATAAAATAATGCCTTAAAATTGTCTCGCAAATTCAACTGACATCGTTTCTAAAGTTGTAAAGTTTAATGCCATATGAATTTTACTTAATTCTCATGTATTGCAAACTAAGTTCATAAAAATGAAAAAGCAATGTTATTTATGTTTTATAATATTTTTTGCATTTTTTCGACATAGAATTGCGATGTTCTTAGGCGAAAAAAATGACAAGGAAAATTCCCTTTTACTCTAATTCTAATTTTTTTCTTTCCATCCTATTTTCTTTATTTTTACAATCACATGGCATTTAATGATCAGACATTTAAAACAAATGCTTCTACTAAAAAAAAATAGAAAAACTTATTTTATTATTTTTTCGAGAACACGATTTTTTGATAAATCTTTGAATTTGATAGTTAATTTTATTTGATAAAATATCAAATAATATAATGAATTCCTGAACAATTTTTCATTAATTTCGTAAAGAGAAGCGGATTTTTTTCTTATTATTATATAAATTTCGCCAAAAGATTAAATATTAGTTATTTTCATGTTATTACTTTAGGAGTACTATGTTTTTACGCAGTTAAAGATCCCAATATTACCAGAGACGAAAAAATGTATTATGTAATTTATGAATATTATAAGACAACTTTGTAACATTGTATTTCTAAGGGAAATAAAGTAATTAAAGTTTTATCTCAAAAAAGCACTTTAAAATTACGAAATTTTTAGCTGAATTTATCAAAAACTTTCATAAAATTCTGATATTGTAACTGGAATTTATGAAACACCTAACTGAATTTTTCTGAAATTTCCTTCAATTTACAAGAATTGTAACTTGATTTCCCAAATTTATTATAATTACAGAAATTTATCATCAGGATAACTAGTTTTTATGAAAACAGAAAAATCCTAAATTTGGGAAAATACTAAAACGGAAAACTGGCAAATAAATGAAAATTTTGTAAAATTAAAATTACGAAAAAAAATGAAACTACCGAATATGCTAAGTAACGTATTTGAAATACTCCAAAATTTGTGGATACCCGCAATTAAAAATTACCGAACGGTCAAATTTCCCTAAAAAAATATACATTAATTTTTTATTTTTTATATGAAGTTTGAAATTTTGGTAATTAGAAGTGTCGAGATTTCACTTATTTCAAGAAAGTATTAATTTCGTGAAACTGAAATTTCATGATTTTGACAATTCTGGCTTCAGAGTTTCAGAAATTTGCTTCATTTTTCTAGTTTTATTAACTTTTTCTATCAATATATTTTAATTTTGTTCTTAGATATTTTCAGTAGTTCGATGTTTTTCGGTGATTTAGAATTTTGTAAATTTTCTAGTTCGGTAATTATATTTTGGGCATTTTTAAATATTGGCGAATTAAATTTTTTGGCGAAATAAATGTATGCCATATAAATTTTGGTTTTTTGATTAATAAAAAAAAATATAAAAGTTTAAAAAGATTATTAGTATTTGTATATGGAATATTATTTTATTCCACTGATGAAAGATCGTATGTTAAAATTATTACAAGAGAAAACTAAAAGAGCCCAAAAGTCAGCATCGGTGCCCAAAAAAGCTCAAAATTATGGTTTGAAGAAAATATTAGAATTCGGTTGTGGTAATGTTAGGGGATAGCATCTCCAAAAACTAATTTTGAAAATGCATTGAAAGAATGGTAAGAGCATAAAAAGGAAAAGGAAAGGGTAAAAATAGATATTGCTGAGGTTGAAAGACAAGATATTGGGGTTGAATGGGGGGAGTGTAAGAAGAAAGAGAAAAAGGAGTTGTTTTGGCAAAAGGAAAAGAAGGCCCGGATAGGGGATGGATAGGTGAAGGTTAATGTGTGAGGAAAGATAAATAGATGAAAGTCGTTAAGGAGGCCGAAAAGGAAAAAGCAGGGACTTAAACATAAAGGAAGAATTAGGAGAAAGAGAAAAATAGGAAGGAAATGAGGAAGCCTAAAGGAAACACAGAAATGGCATAGTGAGATAAATGGGAGCATAAACATGCATGGGAAGGGAAAAAGGAAAAGAAGAGTAAAATAATGGTGGGAGGGAAATAGGGAAACAGGTTGGAGGTAAGGTAGAAAGGGCAAAATGGAGAAAGGTAGACGGTCAAATAGACAATACACGGAAGTATAGATGGTACATAAAAGGGGTATCATAAGAGAAATAGAAGCGTAAACGCGGAAAGGAAAGATAAAAAGAAAAATAAAAGTATAGTGATAGTGGTAGGGAAAGGGGGTAATATAAGGAGAAAAACATAGAGATGAACGAATAAACATAGGTAACAAATATGGAAGAAAAATGGAAAGGTGAGTATAATAATGGTGGGGCGGGAATAGAGGATGATTGAAGGATAGGGTAATATAAGAAGGGTAAATCAAGAAGGAAGAGGTTATAGATCATAGTGAAGACATATAAAAAGAATAGGGCTAGAATTGGGAATGTTAATGCAAGTATGGAAGGAAAAAGGAAAGAAGAGTATAGTAATATTGAGTGGCAAAAGAGTCACAAGGAAGAGAGTAAGATGGGAAGAAGAAAATAAAGAGGGCGAATTAAAAGTGAGCATAGTGGGGGCATAAAAGAGCCATAGGATGAAAAATAGTATTATAAACATAGGCAGGGAAGGGAAAAGGAAAAGGAGAGTATAGTACTGGTGGGAGGGGAACAGTAAAAGAGAAATTAGAATTAATATAACAAGGGAAAATGAAAAAGGGTGAAATAATATAAAGGCGATTAAAAAGATTTAAATGAAAACAAATAGGATCGTGCACTTAGGTAGGCAGGAAAGAATATAGGGAAAGAAGAGTATAGTACTAATGGGACGGGAATAGGAAAAGAGAGGTAAAGAGTAATATGAGAAGGGAAAGTCGAAAGGGTTGCGATTTGCGAGAATATGGAGGCGTCATAGAAGGGGCATAAGAAGAGGAAAAGAAGCGTGAACGTGGGTAAGGAAGATTAGGAGAGCAGGAAATAAGAATATGGTACGGCTGGTTGGGTAAAAGAAAAAAGAGATGTAAAGAGTAATATGAGAAGGGAAAATGAAGAATGAAAGAATATAAAGACGATATGGAAGCGGTATAAGAAGAGAAATAGGAGTGTGAATGTGGGTACGCAGGAAACGAAAAATTGAAAGAGTGTATAGTACCGGTCTGAGAAGAATGGAAATAGAGAGAGGTGAGAAAGCATGCAGGCGATAAAGAAGGGGCATGAGAAGAGAAATAGTAGCGTGAACGTGGGTGAAGAAGGAAAGAAGAGTAGAAAATGGTAATATGGTACGGATCAAAGATGAGTAGAAAAAAATGTGAAGGGTGACATGAGAAGGGAAAATGGAGAAGTGTGAGAGGATATAGAAGTAATATAGAAGGGTTATAAGAAAAGAAATAGAAGCGTGAACGTGAATAGGCAAGGAAGGACCAAAAGGAAACGAGAGTATAGCACTGGTAAGATGGGAATCGGAAAAGATAGGTAAAGAGTAATATGAGAAGGGAAAATGTAGAGGGATAAGATAATATAGAACCGATATAGAAGGCGTATAAGAAGAGAAATAGAAGCTTGAACGTCGGTAGGAAAACAATGAGAGAAGGAAATCAGAATATGGTACGTTTTGAAGGAGAATAGGAAAAGAGAGGTAAAGAGTTATATAAAAAGGAAAAAGTGAGAGGGTTGAGAAAATATAAAAGAGATAGAAAAGGGATATAAGACGAGAAATAGGAGCGTAAAAGTGAGCTGGAAAGATAAGGAGGATAGGAAATGAGAATATGATACGAGTAGGAGGGTAATACAAAAGAGATGTTATAACTAATATGAGAAGGAAAGATGGAGGAAGATTAGAGAATATACAAACGATAGAGAAGCGGTATAAGAAGAGAAATAGGAGTATGAACGTGGGTAGCCAGAGAACGAAAAAGGGTAAGAGTGTATAGTACTGGTGGGAGGAGGGGGAAATGATAGTTAAAGAGCAATACAAGAAGGAAAAATAGAGGGAGAGATGAGAGAATATAGAGGCAATAAAAAGAGTGTATAAGAAGAAAAATTAAAACGAGAAAGTGGGTAGAGAAGAAGAGCAGAGTAGGAAATGATAATATGATACGGATTGAAGGGGAATAGAAAAAAAGGTAAAGAATAATATAAGAAGGAAAAACGGAAAAGTATGAGAAAATATAGATGCGATATAGAAGGGTTATTAAAAGAGAAATAGAATCGTGGAAGTGGGTAGTTACGGATGGTAAAAGGGAAAGGATAATATATTCCTAGTAGGAAGGAAATAGGAAAAGAGAGGTAAAGAGTGATATGAAGAGGAAAACTAAAGACGGTTGAGAGAATATTGAGGCGATATATATTTAAGAAGAGAAATAGGAGCGTAAGCGTGGGTAGAGAATACAAGAAGAGTATTAATTAGGAATATGGTACATGTGCGATGGTAATAGAAAAGAGATGTAAAGAGTAATATGAGAAGGGAAAATAAAGGAGGATGAGAGAATATACAGACGATATAGAAGCGGTATTAGAAGAAAGATAGGAGCTTGAGCGAGGGTAGGCAATGAAGGGGAATGGAAAAAGAAAGGTAGAGAGAAATATAGGAAGGGAAATAGAAAGAGGTAAGAGAATATCGAGGCGATAACGAAGGGGTATTAGAAGAGAAATAAAAGCTTGAACGTGAGTGGATAGGGAAGGAATAAGGAAAACAAGAGTATAGTGCTGTTGAGGCGGGAATGGGAAAAGAGAGGCAAAGAGTAACATGAGATGAAAAAATGAAGAGGAATGAAAGAAAATAGAAAAGATGTAGAAGGGGTATAAGAAGAGAAATAGAAGCGTGAAAGTGGGTAGGGAGAAAAGGAGAGTATTAAATGAAAATAAGGTACAGGTTGAAAATGACTCACTTCGCATGACAAGTGTTTCATCGTGATTTACAAGAGTATTACCCCTGACTTTTGTGTGGATTAAAAGAGGATTATGCCTGACTAATCTAAAGTACTTTAGATTACCTAGATAATAAATAAACCACTTCGAGTTACAAGTGGTCAACCGTAGATAACAAGTAGATTCACCTGGAAAAATCTGAATGAACTTGGATTATCAGGATTGTAAATGAATCACCTAAAATTATAAGTTGTCCATTGTCGATTTAAAGAGGATTATTCCTGATCAATCTAAAGTATCTTCGATCACCTGGACTATAAATGAATCACTTTGAATTACAAGTGGTTAACCGTTGATTACAAGTGGATAACCCTGGAATAATCTGACTTATCCTCGATTACCTGGATTATAAATGAATCACTTTAAATTACAATTGGTTTATTGTGGATTGAAAGAGGTACATCCCTGATTAATTAGATTTCTTGGATTACTTGAATTATAAATGATTTTTTTCTAATTATATGTGGTTGATTGTACATTACAAGAGGATTATCCTGGAATAATCTTAAATACCTTGTCCTACTTGGATTAAGAATGAATTATTTCACATTAAAAGTGTTTCATTGTGGATTAAAAAAGGATTATCCCTGATTAATTGAAGTACCCTGGATTACCTGGATTATAAATGAATCACTTCGAATTACAAGCGGTTAACCGTTGATTACAAGTGGATAACCCTGGAATAATCTGACTTATCCTGGATTACCTGGATTATAAATGAATCACTTTAAATTACAATTGGTTTATTGTGGATTGAAAGAGGTACATCCCTGATTAATTAGATTTCTTGGATTATTTGAATTATAAATGATTTTTTTCTAATTATATGTGGTTGATTGTACATTACAAGATGATTACCCTATAATAATCTGAAATACCTTGTACTACTTGGATTAAGAATGAATTATTTTAAATTACAAGTGTTTCATTGTGGATTAAAAAAGGATTATCCCTGATTAATTGAAGTACTTTGGATTGTCAGGATTATAAATGAATCACTTCGAATTAAAAGAGGTTAACCGTGGATTTCAAGAGGATTGCCCCTGACTAATCTAAAGTACCTTGGATTATCTGGATTATAAATGATTGCCTTCTCATGATAAGTGGCTAATTGTGGATTAAAAGCGGATTTCACCGTAGTAACTTAATTATTTTAGAATGACTGGATTATAAATGAATCACTTTAAATTATAAGTATTTCATTGTGGATTAAAAAAGGATTATGCCTGACTAACTAAATTACTTTGGATTATCTGGATTATAAATGAATCTCTTCGAATAACAAGTGATTGATTGTAGATTAAAAGAGGATTATCGCTGATGAATTAAATTACTTTGAATTACTTTGCGCATAAAGAAATCACTTTAAATGAAAAGTTGTTAACTCTGGATTACAAGAGGATTGCTCCTGACCAATCGAAAGTACCTTGGATTACCTGGATTATAAAAGATTTTTTTCAAATTCTAAGTGGCTGACAGTAGATTACAAGTAGATTATCCGGAAATAATCTGAAGTACTTTGGATTACCCAAATTGTAACTGATTAACTCCGAATTATAAGTTGTTCAGTGTAGATTACCAGTAAATTACACTGGAATAATCTGAAGTATCTTGTATTACTTGGATGAAAAATTAATCATTTGAAATTATAAGTGGTTCATTGTGGATTAAAAGTGGATCCCCCTCGATCACAAGTTAATTTAGAAGCTCAAGTGGATTACATGGCATAAAAAGTTGATTGCCTACGATTTTAAGTGGATTACTAATGGATAACATAGTATTAATACAGTGCATTATCCGCGATTACAAGTGAATTAGCTTGAACTTAATTTGGATTACCTGGAATTATAATTGAATTATCTAAAAATAATGTGGGTTACAAGTGTATCACTCAGTATTAAAACTGGATTTAATATGAATAAATGTGAATTACAAGTATATTATTTGGTATTATAATTGGATTGCCTATGATAAAAGTGGATTGCTTGTGATTGCAAGTTGATTACGTAGGGTTATTCTGAATTTCCTGGAATAGCAAGTGGATTGAAAGGGGTTACAAGTGGACTACATGGGATTAAAAATGTATTACCTACGATTAAATGCTTATTACCTACAATTACAAATAGGTCAACTGGGATTACACTAGATAACTTGCATTACTCTAGTTTACAATTCGATCACACCTGCCTAAAATGGATTACCTTTGATTACAAGTTTGATTACAAGTTAAAATTTTATTACTTAAGATTATAAGCGAATTACCTAGAATTTTAGTAAATTACAAGTGGATTATCACGGATTGTCTAAAAGGACTCGTGCATTACTTAGGATAACAACTGAATTTCCTAGGATTGTACTGGATTAATGAGGACCTAGAATTAAAAGTGGATTGAATATGATTAAGACTGGACTATCTAGGATTAAAAGTGGAATACCTAGGATTACAAGTGCATTACCTGAAATTACAGTAAGTGGCTCACATCTATCATGCTGAAATAAATACTTTCGGCTTAAAATTGGATTACAAGGGATTACTAGGGGATTAAAGTGGGATTACCTATAGTTGAAAGTTAGTAACAAGTGAATCATCTACGAACACAGGTGACCAGGATTGTAAGCCGATTATTATGAATTGTGAGTGGGTTACATGGGATTACAATTGATTCACATAGGAATTAAATTGGATAACTTAGAAATATACTAAATAACCTGCGATTACTGTTGATTTACCTCGGATGATAAGTGGATTACTCCGAATAACAAGTAAACTATTTAATGTAACAATAGGATTACCTAAATTTATACTTGATTAATTGTAATTATAAGTGGATTATTCTAGATTACAAATAAAATGATTCAGTACAGAAGAGGATTATCTCGGATTACAAGCAGATGGCTTATATGATAGGTGGATTACTGCGAATGACAAGTCGATTAATTTAGATAGAAAATGAATTAGCTGGGATTACAAGTTAGTAATTCGTAATTAAAAGTGTATTATCTCTGGCAACAGGTGGACTATCTTGGAGTACAACTGGATTATATACGATTACGAGTGGATTACCTAGAATAAAAAGTGGATTAACCGGATTACATTAAATTACTTGGATTACTCCAGTTTACATTAAAAGTGGATTACGCAAAATCAAATTTGGATAACCTAGAATTAAAAGTGTATCGTCTGAGATCACACTAGATTAATTAGATTACTCCAGCCTAAAAGTGTAGCATTCTGAATCACAAGTGGATTACATGGGAGTACAATGGTGTTAACCATAATTAAAAATGAATTACATGTAAATAAGTGATGATCAGAGTTGGAGCACTATTGAGTTATCGGGGATAACAAGTGTACCATCTACGAATACAGATGGATTACCTGGAATTACAAGTGGATTGCATGGATAACCCGTCATGTTACAAATTCTTATGAGGGTGTATACTTTTGAAATTAAAATTCGAAGTTTTTTCTTAAAAGGGACAAAGGTTCAATGCCGTTACTAATATTACTAATTGTTCAATGCCGTTCAGCCAGAAAAAAATTGTAGGGGTTGTAGAACCAATTTGAGAATTTTTTTTAATTACATTTTTTAAATTTCAAAAGAGATTTGTAAAGTGGGCTTATTTATTTTTTTGTGTAAATTAGATTTTAATTTATAAAAATAATAAAATTTAAACATATTTCTATAAAAATGTCCCATTTTTTAAAAACTAGTTAGTTATATTAATGTAAATCATCATAATATCATTCTAGATCCTCCGTATAAATAATATTCTGCACGTTATAACATTTAAAAAAATGGCTTATTTTTATAATAATAAATTAATGAGGGAAAATTCTACTTTATGTCTAAAAGTACTTGGAGATTTATTCTCCCATTTTTTAAATCGGAATATACTCTAAAAAATTCTCAGTAACTTGTTTTCAAAGTTCTGAATAATTGTTACTGTTATAAACAATTTCATGGCTTAGCCATTTCGTGCTCAAAACACTTCATACCTTTAACAAAATTTGTCGAAAGAAATTTATATTTTCGATTTGTAAGTACTTAATAATAATTGTCGGTTGTTTAAATAAGTTTAATAAACAAATAAAAATGTTGATTAATTTCCTAATAGCAGATTTCATTTTTTCAGCGAGATCAATATAAAATTACTTATAGAAATTTTTCGCGTTTAATTCTGTACCAAACAACAATAACTTGTTATGTTATAATAATTTTTATAACTAATTCTCAACTCGACTGATTAAAAACAAAAGAATGTATTCTTTTTGTTCTGAAAACGACTGGCAGTATCACAAGATGAATATATTCTTTATTTTAATACTTTTTTATTGCATTAAATTAATGTTATTAAATATTTGTTAAATTGTATTTAAAAATTAATAATATTAAAAAAACGAAATTCACCAGTTAGAAATGACCGAACATTTGTATTTTTCTATAAAATGTATTGAAATAATCAACAATTAATATCGGGTATTAATAAATTGTGGATATTATTTATGGTGTACAAATAGTTTATCATTACGATAAATTAACGAAGTGTTAAGAACCTAATAGGGTAACATTTGCATTTTTTCATTAAACTTGCTCATGAAAATATGTAATAATTACTTGGATTTTTAATAAATAAAAAACTAAGGAATGTTTTTACCTACATCACGAAATATTTTTACTTTAAATAAAACTCCCAAGTTAATTTAATATTCAAGTGACCCTTTTACAATTTAATTTTTTAATATAGAAATAAACCAAATTTTTAAAATATGTAATCTATTAGATATTATTTGTATGGAGTCGCTTTACTGACACCACCATGGCCAATATCAATATTAGTAGCAAAAATGAGATCGGTTATAAAACAAGAAATAAGAAAAATATCAACTTTGTTGTTAAATAAAAAGTTAATGGGAAAAAATTCAAAAATCAGCTTCCACAAATATTTTCAAAATTTAATATTTTGAAAGTGCTCAAAGCAGTTAAAAGTTGTAATCTCTAGGCTAATTTATCCAGAAAAGCTGGGTTTGCCTAATTTTGCTGCTCGTCAATTGATGAGACAAAGTTTTTAACTAAAAAATAGTACTTATGCGTAAGTTATCGAAAATATTTATGATTTATTTATTTTGCATTCGAGATTAAGACTGTATTTTTAAAAACGTCGAAGTTGTGTAATGCCGTGTTTCACCAGAAATTGCTGAATGACCTGCGGTGAATGAACAGGTGCGTTCTCGCTGTGAAGGTTACACTCAGAAGCGGCGGAGTCTTGGGGATAGTCGGGGCAATACTCCCCCCCCCCCCTTAGAAAGAATAAGAATAGAAATAGAATCCAAAATAGAAATTTTGATTTTGTTTTCCAAAAGATCTGCGGATAAAAAATGATTGGAAAAATCCTATTATTATTATTACTATTATTATTACATATTATTCTCCTATAACTAATACTCTTTGCACTGCCCATTCATCAATTTAGCATAATTTAAATTTTTGAACCTCTGTGAAATTAAAAAAAAATCTTTGCAAAATATTTGGTAGTATTTATGAAATTATTTTAATCTTTTTGAACTCTCTAGAAAATCATTTACACCTCCTTGAATTTTTTTCAAATACTTGGAAATATTTGAAATAGTATTTAAATGCATTTGGTAATATTTGTAAAATTATTGAAAGTATTGAAAATTCTTTACATCCGTGTGAAATATAAAAAAATTATTGAAACTGTCTGAAATATTTTGAGATATTTGAAATATTTAAAAAATATATTTGTTAATATTTTTGAAATTTTCTAATTCTTTGGGAAATCATTGAAACCTTTGTGAAATTACATTATTGTAAGCTTTCTAAAATGTTTTAAATTTATCTGAAATCTTTGCGAAATATTACAACTCTGTGTGATATCTTAAAAAAATTTATAATATCTTTCTAAAATATTTGAAAACATTGCAAATGTTTAAAAAATATCTTTATTCATATTTATGAATTTATTGAAATCTTTGGAAAATAATTGAAACCTTTGTGAAATATTTTAAATCCATCAAAAGTCCTTCAGAAATATTTGTAATATTTCTGAAATCTTCGAAATACCATTATAATATTTCTTCAATCTTTGGAGATTTTTGAAATATTTTTAATATATATTTGAAAATATTTTTGAAATTTTTGAAATCATTGGGAAGCCTTTAACTCTTTGTGAAATTCTTTCTGTATTTGTAAATTTATTAAAATCTTTAGAAAATGATTGAAGATTTTGTGCACTAGATATTTAAGAAAATTGTTAAATAATTAGGGAATCATTGAAATCTTTGTGCAATCTTTGGAATCTTTGTCGGTCTTGCCGAAATCTTCGCGAAACTCTTTAATTTGTGTGAAATTTTCTAATAATTATTCAATTTGTTTGAAATCTTAGAAAAACTTTTTGAAATATTTGGTGGTATTTGTTGAAATAATGAAATCTTTGGGAATTCATTTAGAAATCATGGAAACACTTGTGAAATCATTAATACATCATTGTGTAATGTCTGAAATCTATCTGAAATTTTTTAAATATTTCTGCAATATTCTATAATATTCATGAAATTATTTAAATATTTGTGAAATCTTGGAAAAATGATTTAAATCTTGATAAACTCACCAAGGAATCATTTAAATCTTTGTTCAAACTTTATAATCTATTTTGAATCTTTGAGAAATAATAGAATGCTTAGTGAAATCTTTGAAATCTATCCAAAAGCCTTGCGAATTGTTTGAAATCTTTATGAAATCTTCCAAAAAAACGTTGAAATCCTTTTAAAATCTTTGGGAATATTTTTAATATATTCGGAAATATTTTTTAAAGTATTAAAATCTTTGGGAAATCATTGCAGTCTTTGTGAATTCTTTTAAATCCATCGATCATCTTTATGAAATATTTAAAATCTGTGAAATCGTTATCGAATATTTGGTGAATTATTACAATCTTTGTCAAAGATTCTTGATATATTTTTAATTTTGCCTGAAATCTTTGCGAAACCCGTGATATGTTTGGGTAATCATTAAAATCTTTGTGCAATTTTTGAAATCCGGAGTCAGTTTGGCCTAATCAGGTCAGGATTAAGGTCAATAAGAAGGTAAAAATGAATCAAACTATTAGAATGGACCAAACCATTAAATCAGGTATTTAAATTAATCCTACTTATGACATGTCATGAGTTATGACCCCTCAAAGTGGGCCATTTTATCCTGTTTTTTCGGGCAAAAAAGTGGACTTCAGTTTTTTCCAAATAAATCCTGCCAAGTTTAGTTTACGTTGATTGTGCCAGAGAATCAAATAGAGTCTACAAAAATCTGCGTATATTAAAAACAAGTCTTTTGGACCTATTATTTTGAAAATTGTAAGGTTTCAAAATATTTCATTTTTTATTACATTTTTGATTCAAATTGAAAGAGTTGTGTTTTTGCAAAATACCTCATTTCCTGTGAATCCCGCCACAAAGTTCCTAGAGAATAAATGAAAGTAAAGCCAATTTGGCGTAATAATAAAAAAAATTGTCCTAGCCCAAATAGGTCACGAGATATGACCTCGGAAAGTGCACTCTTCATGCATGGAAGCAGCTGGGCGTACCGTAAAGTAGAACCACGGTCATACTTCGGAATTTCGGTGACAAATATATGTATATGATTCATTTATCATGTATAATACGTCTTTTGACATTATTAAATAAATAATTGTTTATAACGAAAGTTTTCTATCACTATCCGTGCAGAAATCTCGGTCTGGCCCCGATCGGGGCCAGACCAGTCCAGGTCGGGTCCCGATCGGGAATCCAGATCGGGGCCAGGCCGCGCATGAAACACACGCCCAGATAGGGGCCAGGTCGGGACACCCGATTGGTGCCCGATCGGTACACGATGAGTCTCATTATAATCCATTCATGAATTTCACAAATGGAGTTTTAATATAAGTAAACACGAAACTATCGAATAGTCCTCTCCTTTCGAAGGCCACCTTAATATTTTGAATTTCCAATTAAGTTATTTTAAGTTAAAATTAACGTACTACAGGCACGAAAAGGAAAGGTTTCAGAATACAAAATGGAATTATGCTTTTGAAAATCGTAAAATTATTGTGGATGGTATCAGTTTCGAGGAAAGGGTTTGTTTTGTATGAAAAAAATGGATGATAACCAGAAATATTTTAAGCAACAATTTTAATTTCTTGAAAAAATGTTGCCTGTGAAACTTTTTAACATATTAGAAAGTTTTTTCGCAAAAAGATTCCCTACAACTTGACATTTTCGAATGGTTTCAAAGAAAATCATCGGGAAATAAGCTATGATTTACGATCTATTAACATTCTACTCCAAATAAATTCAATTTTCTGTCAATTGCATTACTTCTTGAAAAATGGAAGGTGGTTGTAAATAATTTTTTTGCCAAAAAATTGCGCCATCATTTATTAGATCGTTTTATTTTTTTAAATCGGTTAAGAAGAAATATAGACCAAACATCTTATAAACAAAAATGAAAATTTTTCAATTAAATATTTCTGGTGGTTTTAAATATTATTTACAGAATATGCATTTAATTAATTTTTATTATTATTAATTCTTTTCGACCTAATGGACATTTTTATAAGTTGAAATTGCATTGTTTATAATAAAAAAGAAAAAAAACTTCGTTTATCATTTTAAACTTCGCACGAAAGCAATTAGATGCCGAATGCGACGCATGCGCAGTTGAGTAACTAATTCTTTCTGGAATGTTATGAAAATTTGTCCTTAACGTATTTCTGTATTAAATTTATTATTAATACAGAATCAAAGTATCAATAACATAATCGATTGTCAAACAATTTAATTAATTATTAATTTATTTGAGGTTAGGTTTCAATGAGCCCGTAGAGTGTAATTACTTACTCTCATCTTCCTCGCACAGGTTTCGAAGTCTACTGACTGGTGTTTGGTGCCTCTGAACACGTGGCTTACTCGCCTTATGCATTTATAAACATTGCTAGAATATTTTAAACGAATATTATATATACAAATTTCACTGCACTACCAGAAGAAAACAAGCAGCACTAGTTCTTCGAGCGCATGGAGATGGCGTTTCAGTAGGAAATCGGTCTCGCTCGGTCGGGCCCAGGTATGGGCCACACGGTTCTACCGATTAGGGCCAGATCGGGAAATCCGATCGGGGCCAGATCGGTATTACGTTTAAAATCGGGCGATTTCTGCACGGGTACTTATGTTTACTTTTTGGCCATAAGCAAACATTTTTATTCATAATGGTTTTTAGCAAAATATTGCTATAACCACTGTTGAGTACTTTTTGACTACTTTTGTAGCAAAAAAGTACTTATCGTTGATTAAAAATGTGATATATATTTTTTGTGAATGAACAAATATTTTTTCCATAATAAACAAATACTTTTTAAATAATTATTTATTATGAAATCTTGTCATAATAATTTTGGAATACTTTTGTAACACGAAAGCTTTATAATTAATTAAAAATGTGATATGTATTTTTAACTAATAAACAAATAGTTTTTTGTCATTTTTGTGACAATACCTGCTAATGAATACTTTTTTTGCATTTAATTCTGTACTTACCTCCAAGGCGCTTGTAATTCGCAGTGTTTTCTGTAAATTGTACAAAATTTTCTTTGACCATTTTTTCGAATTGAAAATAATTAAGTAATTGATTACTTGAAAGTAATAACTTATGAAATGTAATATAATAGTATAAAAAATTTCAAATAAATTATTGAATGTATTACTTTATATTACAAATATTTATCAACTATTTATTTTTTAATTACTTAATTTTTATGAATTAAACTATTTTATGAATTTATTTAAAGAACTTTTAGATAGAATCAGTTTATGTAATTACTTTTTTCATTCATTCATTTTTTCTCAATATTGAATTACAATTGATATGTAATTACTTTCAGGTAATCAATTAGTTAATTATTTTCAGTGCCGAAAAATGGTCACAGCATATTATGTACAATTTACGGAAATCACTAAGAATTACAAGTGTCTCTATGCATGCCTCTATACATGAAGAGTGCATTTTCCAAGGTCATATCTTGTAACCTATTTGGGCTAGGACACTTTTTTTTTATCTCACGCCAAATTAGCTCTACTTTATTTACTGTCTAGGAACTATGTGGTGGGATTCGCAGGAATTGAGGTTTTTGGCAAAAGTACAACTCCTTCAATTTTAGTCAAAAATGAAAAAAATGAAATTTTTGAAACCTTACAATACCGAAAATAATAGGTCTAAAAGACTATTTTTTTTTTGACAGACGCAGATTTTTGTAGATTCTATTTCATCCTCTTGGCACAATTAACTTAAACTGAATTTGGCAGGATTTATTTGGAAAAAACTGAAGTCCACTATTTTGCCCGAAAAAACAGGCGAAAATGGCCCACTTTGAGGGGTCATAACTTATAACCTATCACAGGTAGGATATTGTTATTTTTTTGTAATGCCAGAAAATTGAGTCTTGTTTCACTCACATGTGGAACACTTTTCCGTGCAGTAATTATTTGCAAAGATACACAATGTTTTTTGAAACTCAGTGATTTTTCGATGAAAATAAAAAAATGGGACTTTTCAATGTATCATAACTCGGAACCAATAGAAGTTAGCAGATTCTTCTTAACTAAAATTTGTTCATAATTTTGTTTTCTTACTTTTTTCTGTTGGACATTTTGCGCTAAAATGCAATGGAAATTATCCGTCCACGCAAAAATAACTTTTGGAACTGTTAAAAAAAACCGGGTTTGGCAACTGATCTGTTCTAGCATTTTTGGTATGTCAAAAAGGACACCAAAACGAAACTTCTCATTAAAAACATTACTGGTTAGATTTATTGTGGAATTTCACACTTTTTTCCGACATACTGCCTGGATTAATTGAACTATTTCGTCAAATATTTGATTCAAAATTCATGATGAAAAATTACATTAAAAATTCGTCTTTTGGTAATATGCAAGATTCTATCGATTTCAAATTATGAAAAATCCTCTTTAATCGAAAATTCATTACCATGGTTGAAAATTCAACAATTCGGTTTTAAATTAACTTTGGCATGAAAAACTCATATTTGCGATTAGAAAATTCAAATTTGGTAGAAAATTTCTTCTATTTACTTAAAAATTGAACAATTTGATATAAAATTAAACTATTCTAATAAAAATGAACTTTGTTGAGAATTTATATTTTCTGTTTAAAAATCTAACTAAAATAACTATATGGTTGAAAATTATTTTTTTATACAACTATTTTGGTAAAAATTAAACTATTTGGTTAAAAACTAAACTATTTATTTTCAAATGTAACTATTTGAAAGAAAATGAACTTTTTTGTTGAAAAACCATATTTTCGATATAAAAATTCATTTTTGTGTTTTTGAAAATTTGACTATTTTGTTAAAGCTATCTTTTTTGTTAGAAACTTCAACTATTTTTTACATTTATCCTTTGTAGGGGGGGGGGGGCAAGGGAGGGGGAAGTAAAAAAGATGTTTGTCAACAAGGGAGGACGTGGGGATAAAAAAGCTAAAAATTTGTAACGCAGTTTACAGATGGCCTCTAGACCTGAAGATAAAAGCCATTGTGTATTTAAGTAACACATAGTCCTAACAGATGACGTAAAACATGATAATTATATAATACCTTAGTATCTTCTCACTAATTAAATTTGAATCATCTATATGGTATATAAATTGTACATTATCCGTGAGTGCAGAAATCAAAATTTAACAATTAACTTCGAACTATCTAATTGACTGTGTTAATTCGATACGGGAACATTCTTTCAGTAGTTTCTGTTCGGCCAGTTCCTAATTTCTAAGTGAAATTTTTTGTCACCATGAGAAAACAATCCTATTTGAGGCTCTTAATATTTTTTGCATTTTTTCTGAAAGCAATCATAGGTTTATTAGAGGAGGATACTGGTGAGTTAAATCATTTGCACTTTGCACTAAGAGGGGGAAAGAATACCCAGTGGGCACAAAGTTTAGCGACGTCTTTATGACATCGTTACGACAGTTTTACGACAACTTTACGACATCATATGTCTCTATATTTAAGGTGTCTTCGCGATATTGTAAATAAGTCGTATGATCTGACGATGTCTTTACGATATCGCAAAGACCCTGAAAGGACATGGACATATGATGTCGTAAATTTGTCGTAAAGATGTCGCACCAATGTTCTAAAGACGTAGCCAAATTTTGTGCCCACTGGGTAATGACAAAGAGAAGAGAAGATAGCAGCAAAGTGGCATACATGAGGGAAGGATGATGGAATAAAGAGGAAAGGGAATATGGAAAAAGCTATCAGGTGTGAAAAGGGAAGGAGGGAATAGTAGGCATAAATGGAATAAAATGGAATTATGGTAATCTTATGTACTGGAAAGGACGGGAGGGGTATAACAGGAGAGAATAGAAAGTGGTGATGCTAGGAAGGGATTATGAAAGGACTGAATGGAAAGTGGTAATTGGAGAAGTAAGTATGGTGAACGGAGAAAAAAGAGAGTGGTGTTCCGAAGGTAAAAGTAGAGTGGTGTTCGGAAGGTAAAAGGATAGTGATTTTGTCGTGGTAAAAGGAGAGCGGTGTTGGGGACGTAAAAAGAGAGTGGTATTGGGGAGGTCAAAGGACAGTGAAGTAGTGGTGAGATTAGGTGATGGGAACGGTTACAAAGTGAAAAGTAAATAACTTTACAAAAAGTCTACAACAACTAAATTTAATTACTTTACTGCTTGCAGAGCAATTCTCAACGTTCCACATGCGCCAAAAGCGTATAATTAATCTTAGAAAGCAAGGAGACGGTCCAGTACATATTGCAAGCGTTCCCTATATTGTTAATATTCGAAAAGAAAATATAAGTGATTGTGCTGGAAGCATATTATCGGCTGTATTTGTCTTAACTGCATATGATTGTGTTTTTCCTTCACTAATGGAAGACTACTCCATTTTATCTGGTTCAGCTTTGAGAAACAGCGGAACTCGTCACAGTATCAGCAGAAGAATAGTAGTCCGACCCAATCAAGAATTAGGTTATTTTTAAAATGATTTGGTCTTTTATGGAAAAAAATTCTTTAAGATCAATTAACTAGAAGAAAGATTCTGACTAAACCAAAATTTATAATGTAAAATATCTCTTAATTAAAATTTATTAATTATTTTTTTAGTTTTACTGGAAGTTTCTCCACGTATCGACTTTCACCAAAGCCCTAATAGGCCAATTCGACTGTTTACGGGATTTATTCTTTATCCAGTGTATGCTATTTGTAGCGGATGGGGATGTACACATCCAGGATCTACTTGTTCGTAAGAAATCTTAATTATTAATAGCATTAAATTTCACATGAAAATCTCGTGATAGTAGGTGACCTGCGACAATTAATAAGGTTTCGTAGCCTTTTTCGAGATAGCATCTCCCATTCTCAATCCTCCATTTCCTCTTATATTTTCGCTACCTCTTTTTCTGCATCTGCTTTTCTACTTTCTTCTCTCATAATTTTACTTTCTCTCCCGCTACCACTCCCTCTCTCATCTATCCTCTCTTTTCTCTCCTTTATCCCCACTCTCTTCTCATATTTCCGCTTAATCTCCCATCGCCTTTCTTCTATTACTTCTCTTCCTCTCTCTCTAAACATATTTACGCGGATAATCGCCAATTTGCTACCAAATACCTGAGACCTCTTTCCCCTCCAGTGCGCTTGTAGGCGACGAACTGCCCTCTTGCATTGCCGAAGGGAATCACGGTCGGTGTATACGCCGACGCAATGCTTCTTCTTACTGCGCATGTGTCGTTTAGCGCGGGCTTATTCAAAATGAATCAACTAGATTTTTTCTCTTGTGACGTCAAATTGTAGTTGAAGAATAGAATGTTTAGTAGAGTAACATTTTACAAATACAAAAATACACACAATTTCCAACCATATTGTGAAATTTGTTCCCAAAAAAGATACATTTTTAACTAAAGAAGAAATATGTGAATTTTTAGTTTAAAGTTATTTTTAAACCAAAACCTAATTGCATTTTCAACACAGTAGTTGAATTTTGAGCCAAAACAGTTGAATTTTAAATAATAATGAAAATTTTTAACCAAATTAGTAGATTACCTCCATTATTGAGATTTTTTGTCAAAAGTTTCAAAATTTACTGCTTCATATTATAATATTATCAGGGTGAAGATTCGGATAACGATTTTAAATTTCCGGCGACTCCCCTCTCCACTATGCTTCTACCTATTCGCTCCCATCGCTTCCTCCCCTCCTTCCTCCACACTATATAATGTATCCTTTTTTTGTTCTGCCCTTCCTCCTCAAGGTCCTTCCTTCTCTCCCCTCATCAATCCTACCTCTTCCCCTCCCCTATCACAACTCTCCGTTTTCTACTCTCCTTCCACCTCTCATAATTCCGCTACGTCTCCTTCTACAACTTTCCTTCTCCTCTTATTTTTGCGCTTTCTCTTGCTCCACCTTTCCCCCTTCCCCATTCTTCTATGACCCTTTTCCCTCTCTCCTATCCTTCTCTTTCTTCTCTTTTTGCTCGTGACTCCCCTCTTCACTAACTTCCATTCCTCCTCTCCCATCGCTTCCTCTCCTCTATCCTCTATCATATACATTGCGTTGTATCGTTCCTATTTTCGTCTCTTCCTGCTGTTCCCTCTCGACCCTCGTTTCTGTATATTCTTAAACCTCCTTTCATAAATCCTTTATCTACTACATCCCTTGCCTCCCTTTTTATCCACTCCTCTCCTGAAAAATCGGCAAACAAAATTTGAGCTATCCTTTTGTTCATGTTGATCAAATTAACATTTTTTCTACACTAAAGGTACTTTCCTCTTACATTTCAGTGATACTCCTGAATATCCTGAGTACTTAATGCAAGTTCGACTGCCCATAATTCCATTAGAAGAGTGTATTAATCATTACATGGGACGCGTTACAATTACAGATAGAAATATTTGCACTCTTGATACAACTTTTAGAAGAGGAACTTGCATTGGCGATTTAGGAAGTCCCCTGGCACTGAAAGTTCCTCCACTGTATATTCCTCAACTTCTGGGAGTTATGTCAGTGCTAAGAGCCAGAGAATTTGGAAAAGATCCTGATGTTTTTTTTAATCTTAATCATCTTGACACTAATCAGTGGATCACTAATGAAATTCAACGTAATGTTTAAGATTAAGCCATTTCTATGCACTCACTCATTACAATTAGTTAATAGTCTGTAATCAATAATTTACACTGAATAACATCTTAAATCCATAAGTGGATTAGTTTGATCAAAACTAATATACTTGTTACAAGAATGAAGGGAAAAACATAAGTTTAATGAAAGTGTGTAAATTTTTTTGGATTTGACGATTTGTGAAAGAAGTGAAGGAATCTTTTAATAAATTATTTAAATAGTTTAATAATATTTTTCTTAAAGTGCTAGAAATAAAAACTTTGAAAACTTAAAATAATTGCAAAAGCAATAAATTATTCTTGATTTGCCTATGCTTCTCACGGTTTATGATTTATTTGGATGATTTTCGACGAATGGAAGAAATGATGATGAATTTCAAAGAGTAGGGCACAAGCTAATTTCTAAATACAGTGAAACCTAGCCCATCTGAACAGCCTTGAAATGTAACCATCCGATTATTTGTTAGCTAGGGGGAACTCCAGCTTTATCGTGACCTTCAGGTTATTTTTTTCAATCGTCATTTATTGGCTGCCCTGGCCTTGTATTGATGTGCCCGCTGTAATAAACTGTATTAACTGCGCATGTGCAAAAAGCGCGTGTCTATTTTAAATCAATATATTTACTATCAATAATAATACATATTAATATTTAAAACAAGAAATAGAATATTTTTTACACCAAAAAGAGGAATATTTATACAAAAAATTTAACTTACAACCTTAAAGTATGCACTTTTAACTAAAATATATTTTAAAAAAAGTCGATTTAAAAAAGATTAATTCTTTAATAAAAACGAAATAGTTACATTTTCAATCAAAAAAATCATTTTGAAATTAAATTATCGATGAAATAGTTAAATTTTGAAACAAAGAAATTAATTTTTATCTTAAATGATAATTCTTCAATCAAAAAAATGAATTTTTTACTCATTACTCAAATGTTCAAATCTTTAAAGTCAAAATTGGAATAGTCAAAATTTTAGCTTAAAAAATCCATTAGAAAATTAATTTTTAACAAAATAGATAGTTTTCAGCAATATGTTCAAATTTTTAATAAAATAGCTGAATTTTTATCTAGAGAGGATACACTTTAAATTAAACAAGAAAATTTTGCTGTGAAAAAATTCATTGGAGAAAAATTAGTTTTTAACAAAATAGTTGAGTTGTTTACTAAAGACCTTGTTTTAACAAAACAGATAATATGTTAAAAAATATTTAAATTATTATCCAAGGCGATGAATTTTTAACTAAACATGAAATAGTTAAGTTTTCAATTGAAAAATACATTTTTATCAAAAAGGAAACGAACTTTCCACGAAAGAGTTAAATTTTCAGGCAAAGAATTAATTTTTAAGTAAAGTAATGAATTTCCAACTAACAAAATGAATATTTAACCCAATAGTTTTTTTATGAAAAAATTGAATTTTCAATCCATGAAATAAAATTTCCACAAAAAATATTAATTTTCTATCAAAAAAGATTAATTCTTAATAAAATAAATGAATTTTTTACCAAATTAAAAATTTTAAGGAATTTTAACCTAAGAGTTAAATTTTAAAGCAAAGGAGTTAATTACTACCAAAAATGTAAATTAGTCACCAAGAAGATCAGTACCGTCACCAGGTGGACGCGAGGGGTTGTTGGATGCCCCCTAAGCTAAACAGAGCGCCCCTGATCTCGGCAGAGTTAGACTTATTGAATTTATCTTTAAAATATAGAGCGCCCCCAGAAAACTCTAGAGCACCCCCAGAATGTCGATCCTGGCGACGGCTCTGGAAAAGATGCAGGGTCGGCTTAATGGGTAGTCAGTAACTAATAAAAGATAACTATAGGGTAGATCCGTAGTAAAATTTAAGAAATTTAAATTAGACCCAAATCCAAATTAAAAATCCCGTTTAACGTCCAATAATCAAAATGATGCAAAATCCTGTTAAATAAGACAAGAATCAAACGATCAAATTTGGACCACAACGAATAAACCAAAACCCTATTGTAATATGAAAAAAAAACAAATAAAAAAATAAAAAAGAGGAAAGAAAAATGAGAAGGCAGCCAACCACATCCCCCTCCTTCTCTTTTTCCTTCTTTCGCCTTTTTTATTTTTATTATCATCAAATTACCGAAATGTTGATAATGCAATTTTATTTATTTCTTTATGTTTCTTATTTTTATTTTATTGTAATTTGCTGATAATAAAAATAAAAAAGACGAAAGAAGGAAAAAGAGAAGGAAGGGGATGTGGTTGGCTGCCTTCTCATTTTTCTTTCCTCTTTTTTATTTTTTTATTTGTTTTTTTTTCAGATTACAATAGGGTTTTGGTTTATTCGTTGTGGTCCAAATTTGGTCGTTTGATTCTTATTTTATTTAACAGGATTTAATAAAAAAGACGAAAGAAGGAAAAAGAGAAGGTAGGGGATGTGGTTGGCTGCCTTCTCATTTTTCTTCGTGAGAATCTTCAAGTAGACTGTACTTTCGGTTTAGTACTTTAAGCGTCGAAGGGCCTGTTAGGGGAAGTGAAGACTCCCTCTCACATGGGAATTACTGGCGTAGACCTAAGTACGGCTCCTGGATACTAATCTCGTTCCCCAAGCCTAGAGAAAATGATCTGGAGTCATTCCTGGCTCTGGTGGCGTCTAATGTTTTCATCCAGGTTCAGGGACTATTGGAGACAGCAAACGAACATGCGAGAACTAGATTCGAATTCAAATCTCGACTCCTTAATTGGAGTGGCGACAGTAAGCATTCAATAATAATTGAAATAACACAGATAATTTTTTTTAATGTCTATTTGACGCATCAAGTATAGACCAAAGAATAGCCCTTTTCGTCAATATTTTAATAGAGAACAAATCAAGAAAGGAAACATGTGACACAGAATTATATTCTTCTTAAAGCAATATGTCTAAAATTTCTTTCGGAATTGTATTTTAGATATTAGAATTATTCATAATTTTTGGAAAATCATAATGCAGTACCCAAAAGTTGAGCGGGAAGTATTTTGGCAAATTGGCCTTAATGATGACCATGCGTCAGTCAAAGAAAGGATTCCACCTTTGGAAGAACAAAGTTATCAATGTCTTCAGGTTCATATCGACGTTTTCAAATGAAAAGGTTCCATCCCGATGAAGTCAAACAAAAAGGTGCTAACGCTTTGAGATAAAAATTAGTTCGACTGCCCATAATTCCATTAGAAGAGTGTATTAATCATTACATGGGACGCGTTACAATTACAGATAGAAATATTTGCACTCTTGATACAACTTTTAGAAGAGGAACTTGCATTGGCGATTTAGGAAGTCCCCTAGCACTGAAAGTTCCTCCACTGTATATTCCTCAACTTCTCGGAGTTATGTCAGTGCTAAGAGCCAGAGAATTTGGAAAGGTCCTGATGTTTTCTTTAATCCTAATCATCTTGACACTAATCAGTGGATCACTAATGAAATTCAACGTAATGTTTAAGATTAAGCCGCTTTCATGCACTCACTCATTACAATTAGTTAATAGTCTGTAATCAATAATTTACACTGAATAACAGCTAAAATCCATAAGTAGATGGCATTAACTCGAAGTTTTAGAGTCCCATATAAATTGTATTAAAAACATCATCGCGATTCAATCTGTAGCAGCTCTTTTAGAGTCTCTACATAAACAACGTCTTTGGTTTCATGTCTATTGTACAATATATCAGGTATAAAATAAAAATCAGTATAATCCTTTGAAGATCTTTATTTGACACATAAACTCTACACTCTTTTTCGCCAGTTTTGGTATCAAAATCAATGCAAGATGTGGGTCTTTCGACGCAAGATGATTATACAAAATTAGGAAATTGTATTGAAGCTATAGAATTGATTTGAAGTTTTTGAAAAATTGCAATGTACCCAATCATTTAGTGTAGAGTGTTTCTGCGAAATGACATTAGTGATGAGCAGCACGTCTCTGCCGAAGGTACTCATCTGCTTTTGGAAGAGCAAACTCTTCAAGGTCTTCATGAATAAATCGTCTGTACAACATAATTGGTGCATCTTGTCTCAAGACGAGAGGCTCTGCAACTTCAATCACAGTAATATCATGCAGTTCAGCGCCTGGGTGATAAGCAGGGTGGTTCTCCCTGCGTATTATAGTGTGAGGCTCGAGGTGTGTCGCATTTGGCACATGCTCATCTACCCGAAATATTTCTTCTCTCCCATGAAAAGTTTCAGCCCAGGTGATGACAATAAAAGGATCAATTGCATAGCCAACTTCGATAGGCACATTAGCATATGTGATGATGACTCTGGTAGGATCATTAACATGGACTGGATTCAGATAACGCACTTGATGCGTACGTTGATTTAAATCTTGGAATGGATTGCGACGTCGATAAGGTTGTGGATTTAAATGCTGATGTTGATTTGGAAGTTGTGGTTGGTATTGTTGATGATGTTGTTGATGCTCATTGTGAAGTTGTGGATTCTCTTCTGGGTTACTATTTCGCTTTTGACGAATGAGAGAAACTGATAATTCTGCAAGGTTCAAGAATTATACAAGTCAATTTGTTAGTATTATTTGAAAGTTAGGGAAAAAAATTTCTTACACACATTTTTGAGAGGAAAACAAATAAAAGACATGTATAGAAAGTAATGAAAACGGTAGATACATTTTTATTAGTGTGTACAGTAGGGAGCCTTATGAAATCCTTTTTTTAAGTTTCTAAAACCTTAAATTTTAATTTAATTTTTTTTTTATTTGAAAATAATCACTTATTTTTACCAGGCTTCTAACATTTTTTATTTGGGTGCCTTATGTCCCTTAGATTTAGTTTGTTATAAAAAAATCTAAAGGCGCGTATTAACACCCTTAAATTTGCAATTTCATGATAAAGTTGATACTAAGAGGTCTAGTTTGTCAAAAATAAATTTACTATATTTCCGTGATCGATTACCAAAATTATATAATAGATTGCCCCATCAAGTTTTTTGAGATGTTAAAAAACCTTAATTTGAAAATTTGTAAAAAATAAATTACAATAAATAAAAACAACTTGGTACCTACAAAAAGAAGAATTTTCGACAAAATAGTGTAATTATCAATCATAACAAATTAATTCCTAACTTAAAAGCATAATTTCTAAACAAGAAGATTTTTTAACAAACGAACTATTAACAGGGTACACTAACTTTCAACACAATAGTTGAATTTTCCACCAACAAAGATTTTTCGGTAAGGAAACAAAAAAATCTCAAATTTTCTTAGATTATTGAGAAAGTTCAAAAACATTTTTGAAGATCTGAGATGTTTCGAAAAAGTATAATTTTTTTAATTTACATTATTTTCTAAAAATTTTAACTTTAAAAAGTTTAAGAGAAATAAAAAAATATTTACCAAATTTTCGCAAGTCGCTGCCAGTCTCAAAATATTTTCAATTTCTTTAAAACTATATAAATTCCTTAAAATGTTTAATAATTACGCAAATTATTTATGAAATGATGAAAAATATGGTAGAAATAAGAAATCACTTTAAAATCTATAATGTTCCACAGAAATCTTCAAAAAAGTTTTTATTTTTTTACAGCCCTTCAAAATTCTTTGAAAATTAAAAATTTTTTTTCGAAATCTTCGCAAGTCTACAAATTAAAAAATTCACCTAAAACTTTCAATTTCGAATTATTTTTATAATTTATAATTTTATACTTTTACAATTTTTTATAAATTATAATTATATAACTCTCATCATTTATAATTTCCTGGAAATCTTTAAAAAAAACTTGTTTTCTGACAAACTTTCAATGTTTTTCAGAAGCTTTAAAATTTTATATTTAAATCTTCAAAAATCTAAATTTTTCTTTACTTCTTTGACCTAAACTTTAGAAATTTGGACTAAATTGGGAGATTTCCCTGAGAATAAAAAAGGATGGGGATTTCGAGTCTCAAAATACAAATTTTGAGTGAAAATTCCGAAATTAAAAAAATAGGCACACAATAAAAGAAATTGATTAAAATAATAGATTTTCTATCAAAGTTAGTACGGGCGGCTTTGTCAAGTCAGAGAACAAAAAATTGAGGCGAGCATTCAAAAATTCAAAACAGCGATTATAATTTGGAATATTTTATTAAACTTTTACCTTTAATTCGTATTCTGCAACTGAAAAAAACTCTTGAACTGAAATTTATAGAAATATAACAGATTGATAAACGTTTTCAAAATTGATTACGGCTTTTTGTTTTTTCAATTTGGGCCCCCAATTCGCCTTTCGTGATTCAAAAAACCTTCTGGTACTAAGTTTCGTGAAAATTTACAATGAAAATAGAATTTTCAAGCCATAGGTTGCTTTTTTAATTTTTAAGAAAAATTCGTATTTTAAAACTCAAAAAACCTCAAATTTATAGACTGCTACTAAAAAACGGTACTGACTTTTATCTAAATCTAGCGGCTTTATAAAATTTTCGAATCCCCTTTGCATGACTTTGATCCAAATTCAAAAATATAATAAAATATGGAAATTAAGGTGACTTTTTTAATATTTTAATTTTTACCTCTAATTCAATGTCTGCGATTCGGAAAGGCTGGACGTAGAGGAAATGAATAGTGGGAAAGTAAGGGAGTTTGGAAGATAGAAAGAAAGGTAAGTTGGGGAAATATGGGTAGGCAAAATGAGGGGGAGGTGAAAAAGTGGAATAAGAAAATAAAGGGAGGGGAAGTAATGTAGGTGCGGGGAAATACAGGTCGTAGAAGTAGGAGAAGTGGCGGCAAATTAGGAAGAGGAAGCAAGGGGAGGAAAGAAATAAGAAGTGAAGTAAAATGGAATGTGGGGATATTCAGTAAGGGAAAATTTAGCGCGAGGTAAGGCGAGTGAAAAGTATATGAAACAGACGAGGAATGAGGAAGTAGTTGAGTGAGGAGAAATTAAGGGACGTGGTTAGGGAAAATGCTGGGAGGGAAAAAAGTGGAAGTGGAAAATAAAGTGATAAAAAGAAGCGGACGTGAGGAAAAATAGGGTTAGGAGAAGTAGCGGAGGTGCCCGAAAATAAATGTAGCGAAAGTAGATAAAGTGCTAGGAAAAGAGAAGATTGAGGAAGTGTGATCAAATGCAGGGAGAAGTAAAAAGAGTAGGAAATGGATGTGAAAAAATTGGTAGAAGAAACGGGGAGCAAATGTTAAAGTTTATGAAGGGAAAGTACGGAATATATAGATAAGTGAGGAGAAATGAGGGTAGGGAGACTGGAAAAATGACATGAAATGATAAGAGGAGGAGTAAGGAAAGCGAGGAGTATGGAGCTAGGGTATGTAAGCGTGAAATAGGGGGAGATAGAAAGTGTGGGGAAATGTAAGTAGAAGTGCGAAGAAGAGAAAGTAGATAGTGAAGTCGTTACCGAAGGACGGGGAAGGAAGGGGAAGCGGTCGTTAAAATGTGGAGAAGCGAAGTAGAGGGATGTATGGGAGGAAGAGTATGGGAGTGAGAGGCTTCAACGATTTACTTACATTTTAATAGGCAAAAAAAAAACTTTTTTTTTTAAATGGCCAATAACACGAAAACCGGGATTTTTTTTAAAATATTAAATTTTTTAATTTTCTAGTTGTATTTTAAAATATATTTTTTCACTTGAATAATTTCATTTTTAAGAATGCATAACACCAGGTTGGACGAGTGGGGAATTTGGGGGGTTAGTGAGGGGCAACGAAAAAAGGGGATTTAGGGGAAGTAAGGAGAATTAATGGGGGTAAAGAGAAATGAGCAGATGGAAGGTAAGGAAAAATTCGCTGAGCGGAGGTACAGAAAATGAGGAGGAGAATAATTAAAGGAATATTTTGTAGAGTAGATGTTAATCATGGAAGAGTAAATAGAGTGGGGTTAAATTAAAGTAGGGAAGTATGAAAAAGTAGGGGTGATGATTAAAGTGGGGGAAGTTAGTAGGAGCGAGATAATTTTAGAAAATTTGTTAATTAAATTTTAAACTTCTACTAAAAATTGTTTTTTTTTCGAGCTGGGTTCATATTACGAAACTTACTATTATTCACATCGGATGCCACGGAATCTCGGCATAATATCGAACAAATTATTATTTGAATCAAGAAAGATTGTTTGTCCATTCTGATAAGAAACTTCGCAAGAGCAGAATGAAACTAACTTAAAGGAAAAATTTCAACCTTTATAATCATATTTTATCTCATCTGCTATAAAATTCTGCGACTATTATGGAATAAACTGTCAAGTATATTTTACATGATAACGACTCGTCTTATAAGGAATGTTTGTACAATCATTCATTTAAATCTATTATTCGTTCTTCTCGAACTTTTTATTTTATTTACTCACCTCATACTTATTTTGCAGGTTGTTAAATCCGTTTAAACATAATTAGCATTCGTAAATAACAGTTTAAGCATTCATTCATCGACTAATTTTTTGGAGATTTTTTGGTTGGAAAAACAATTAAAACAGATTTATTTGCAGTTATAAATTATTTAAACTTTCAACAAAATAATTGAATTTTTAAAATAAAAAAAAACTTTTAACCAACAACGGAATAGTTCGGTTTTTACTTTTTAAACATTATATGGAAAAATGTAGCTTTCCACTAAAAAATACCAATTTTTTACGTTACAGTTAATTTTCACTTTAAAAAAGTAATTTAGAAAAAAAAGTTTGAAGAAATTAGTTGAGTTTATAACGAAAAAGATGAAGTTTTAACTAAAATCATGAATATGTCACTTCTCTTGGCTTTTAAGATTATTTATAAAAAATGGATGATAAATCATGAAAAATTCATATTCAACAAATAAATAAGTCAGGTGAAGGATCATATTTAAATATCGTAAAAACCTCTATAAAATCTAATATGTAATTGTAAGGTTCAGATTAAAAAAGGAACAACGCAATAGCCAAAATATTACGCTCAAGGGTGGCGACTATGAGAAGGCAAGGTAATCCCCACCCTTCCTATTTAAGGGGGGCCACGCCTACCAAATATTTTAGAGAGGAAAATTGACATTTGAAAATTCATTATACTGTTCGGTCAGTTCGTACTCTTAGTCCCGTAATCTGTACACTTCTCAACTAAAAACAGATGAACACAGGAAACACGGGACTAGGCATGCCATCCTAACTTGGCGAGAGGGGTTGAATTCACGGGAGGGGGAAACTTCCATGAGTGGGGAGAGCCGCCATTTTACGATGTGCCATTTGATTATGCGCACGAGCATTTTTGCCGACAAACTGTGCATGAAAATATAAACACGTGGGGGCTGCCATGTTTGTCGAGGGACATCAGAATGTGGCGGACCTCCCCCTCATTGCATCACCCCCGTAATGGCATGCCTAGTCCCTTGTTTCCTATGTCCATGTTAAAACACAATTTCCGAGTCCATATAATTTGAATTTTCCCGCGCAAAATGTTCTGGAGAGGCAGCTCCTTCTGGGGTGCGTTCCAGGGGACCACCCGGGTGCACCCGTTTTCTTATCTATATTTCGTTTTCTTATCAATATACCAACCTTAACTCTTAATATTTTTATTTAAATTTTGAATCCATTTGTAATTATTTAAAGAAATCTTAATTACCTTGTAAAACTTAAATATTTATGTAATCCATTTATTTCTAGTAGTTTGGTAGTCATACTCATCTCAGTTTTTTAGTTTACTCTAATTTATAATCTAAGACGAGGAGCCATCTTCAAATTGAATAAAATAAGAGGTAAGTTACATCTCACAGGACGTAAGAAACCTTTAACCAACAAAAATTATTTTGTAAGAAAGAAGTTCAACTTGTAACTAATAAATTTTAATTTCAACCTAAAAAGATATATTTTTAACGGAAAAAGTTAAATTTTTATTTTTTAACATTATTGAAAAACAATGAATTTTTCACAAACAATTTGTGTAATTTACTGGATACTTCTGGCTTCATGGGACATAGCGCCAGCATCCTCGCTACTTAAGTTCACGAGTCACAGCTTAAACTTTCTTCACCCATATTCTAATACGCCAAACAAAGGTAAACAATCAACGCGAACAATTAACAGTTTGAAGTGACAAAATAAAAATTGATGAAACCTACCTCAAACTTTAGAAGCCGAGAGTTTTTCCCGTAATGTGACGGATAGAATCTACAATGAAAAATATTCTTTTCGGGATATTTTTAATCGAAAACAATTCAAGATAGAGAACATTCGACGCAGATCGATATACGATTTAAGACAATATGACAACTTTTTTTTTTATAAATTGTATGACAGATATTACATTAATGTAATTTTTTAAATAATCCAAATGTACCTAATCGACCAGCAAGGAGTGTTTCTGTAAATTGACATTAGTGATATCCATACCTCAGCCAAAGAAAGAATTCCGCTTTTGGAAGAACAAAGTTACCAATGTCTTTTGATTCATATCTACGTGCCCAAATTAAAAAGTTATATTCAGAAAAAAACCAAATAAAAAGGTACTAACTCGCAGAGATAAAATAAAAAGATGTTGCTCGTGTGGCGTTTCTCAAAGCTTGAAAATCCCATATAAATTGTATTCAGAGCATCATCGCCCTCAACTCTGTAGCAGCTTCTGATTGGATCGGCACGAGTTAGCACTTTTTTATGTGGTTTCTCTAAGGTAGAACATTTTTATTTGGACCAGACGATATTGATTGTACAATACGCAGAGTTCATTCAAAAAGTTCTGGGACTGTTTTTAAACGTGCTTAAGGTGATACGGTTTAGTCTCTTCATGGAATAATTACTCTGGTTCATTTTAAGCCTAACGCACTTTGGTTTATCGTAATCATTTTAGTCGCTTGTGTACGTTCGAAATTATTAAAAGAATTTATTTGGTCGCAATTTAATTAATGGTACAAAGAGCCGCAATTAAGTTTTGTTGAAAACTAGGTAAAAGTGATTCAAAGACGTATAATTGGTTACAAAATGCTAATTAAAGTGGCTGCCTTGTGCGAATTCGAGAGAAGAGTGTCCTACCTCAAGCATCACTGGCTAGAACGTCGAACATGTGCGTGCACTATTTGCAAACAATCGTTAACTGAATATTAAAATGTTGTCAGAAGAACATCAAATTAGTGTAGGGAGTATTCACACTATAGGGCATAACATTTTCGGCCAATGAAAAATGTGCACCGATGTTCGTCCTTATTCTCTAAAACAGAAGACGAAAATGCAGCATGTTTCTGCGGCAACAGATTTCGTTTAATGGGCTGATGACAATCTTACTGTTGAAGAAAAGCGTTGTAACGTATTACATGTTTCTGAAGCACTCTTGCCTGGTTTAAAACAAAATTTAATTGCAGCTCTTTGATCCATTGCTCAAATCGTGACAAATAAAAAAATCTTAATACCTTTGAATCTGCACTCCACACAACCGACTTAACTGATTGCGACAAACCAAAAAGCATTAGACTCAGGATAAAGCAGAGTAATTATTCATAGCAGAGACTAAACTAAAAAAAAATCAGTCCTGGAACTATTTGAATGAACTGTGTAAGTGTAGAAAAACGATTCTTATTCTTTTAAAATGTATATTGACGCTTCAACTATAACCAAAAAACAGTCTTGATCACCATTTTGTTTAGCCGAAAATATCGAGATAAGGTTCATTCGGCGCATTATGAAAAAACAAAATTAGGAAATTGTGTTGAAGATATTACATTTATTCGAAACTTTTAAAAAATCTCGACGTACCCAATCGTTTAGAAAATTGACATTAGTGCTGAGCAGCATGCCTCATACGAAGGAAGTTATCCGCCTTTGGAAGCGCAAACTCTTCAATGTCTTCATCATAATATCGTCTATACAACATAATCGGAGCATCCTGTCTCAAGGCGATAGGCTCTGCAACTTCAATCACAGAGATATCATGCAGCTCATGCAACGTCTCTGGGTGATAAGCATGGTGATTCTCTCTACGTATTATAGTGTGAGGCTCGAGGTGTGTTGCACCTGGTACACGCTCGTCAACATGAAATGTTCCTTCTCTTGCCTGAAAAGTTTGAGCCCAGGTAACGACGATAAAAGGATCTATTGCATAGCCCACTTCAACAGGTACATTATTATGTGTGATGATGACTCTGGTGGGGTTATCAACATGCACTGGATTCAGATAACGCAGCTGGTATCGAGGTCGATGTGGCTCTTGGAATGGATTGTGACGTTGATAAGGTTGTGGATTTAAATTTTGATGTTGATTTGGAAGTGGTGGATTCTCCGCTGGATTAATTACTCGCTTTTGACGAATGAGAGGAACTAGCGATCCTGAAAGGCCAGGGTTTAAAAAACATTAGAGGTCTCTATGAAGGTCAAAATAACCCAGTTGGCTCATATTTGATCGAAAAATGCAATAATAGAGGTAAAATCGACGAAAACAGCGGTTTTTCGTGCATAGTTTAGAATAAAAATATATCTTTATCGTGGGCAGACTTATCCAGCATAACCTTATGTTTTTGGGGTCACTGATTCTGAATCCGGGGTCGAAATAACCGAGTTGGCTCATATTTGATCGAAAAATGCAAAAATAGAGGTAAAATCGAACAAAACAAATGACAGATCCCGCTCGAACTTCATGTCAAAACAAATGACTGTGAAACAAACAAATGAAATATCGCGCTCGAACTTCACGTTAATAAAGAGGACAGTGGTGACAATCTGTTCAAGCGTGCTTCCTAATGTGACTTCTAAGCGCTGTTTCAATTCCAATTTATCCACTTCCGCTATAGCGCATAATTGTGTGGGTGATCCAGATGCATTTTGCTACATATGTGGTAAATGTGAGGGTTTAGAAAATCGAAGAGTAATCAGCGATGACATAAAAACAATTTATAAAAACTATTTTTGTATGGAAGTTCAAAACCAAAGTGAAAATTGGGTTCCTTACGAAATTTGCAGTGCTTGTTATAAGGCATTTAATCTATTGAAAGACAGAAGGAAATAAGAAAACCCTTAAGATTCAAGAACCTACGATATAGAGGAAACCTCTTCGGAAAGAGGAATACTACTTTTTATGGTAAACCTGACAGGAATCAATAGAAAAAAGAAAAGTGCTATCTAATATCCTGATGTACCTAGCGTCACTAAATTTGTTTAAAATAACGATGTTACAAGAAACTGAAAAAAATTTGTCACTTGACAGACAGACGACTGAAGCAGAAGAAAATAAAAGTACTGATGAAGATTTCGATGTTGATCGTGATGAAAGTGACATTTCAGAGCATGGTAATGACGAGGGAGATGATGAAAGCAGCGATGTTAATACAGAAGCGTACATACCAGACAATGAAAAGAATAAAGTTCCTAAGTTATTTACGTCTGAAGAATTCAATGATTTATTACGAGATCTCGGTCTGCTTAAAGATGCTTCAGAGTATCTTGCTTCCGTTTCGAAAAAGAAAAACTTATTAGCTAAAGGAGTTAAATCAAGTTTCTACAGAAATAGGGAAAAAGAGTTTAGACAGTTTTTTACTTCTGAAGAAAATGATCATGGAAAATTAGTCTATTGTAAAAACATTGACAGATTAATGAAAAAACTAAACATGGACTGTATAGACCCGAAAAATTTGCGGCTATTCATTGACTCTTCTAAGAGCAGTCTAAAAGCAGTGTTATTGCATAATACTAATGTTTACGCTCCAATTCCAATCGCACATTCTAAGGAACTGAAACAGCATTACAGTAACTTAGAATTTGTCCTGGAAAAAATCAATTACTTAACTTATAAGTGGAAAATTTGCCGGGATCTCAAAATTCTTGGAATCGTTTTAGGACAGCAATCAGGGTATACAAAAACACCTTGTTACTTTTGCTTATGGGACAGTCGAGAGCGCGTTCGTCATTACAAAAAAAAAGAATGCCAAAAAGAACATCATTTGAGCAAGGCAAAAAAATATAATTGAAAATCCTCTAATTGACCCAAAAGAAGTTTTGATTCCACCCCTTCATATCAAGCTGGGTCTTGTGAAACAGTTTGTCAAAGCGCTTGACAAGGATGGCGATTGCTATGCGTATTTGGAAGATTAATTTCCACAATTTTCCGAAACAAAATTAAAAGAGGGGATGTTCGATGGATCGCAGAGAAGAAAAATGTTGCAGGATCCAGAATTCATTACAAAAATATCTGGCACTGAAAAAATACCTGGCTCAGTTTTAAAAATGTCGTACAAACTTTTTAGGTGATAAGAAAAGTCCAGACTATCAAAATGTGGTTTCAGAAATGGTAATAAACTTTGGAAACTATGCTGCCTTATGAATTTGAAGCTACATTTTCTTCATTCGCATATAAATAAGTTTTCAGACAACCTGGGAGACTTTAATGAAGAGCAAGCCGAACGTTTTTAATCAGGATATAAAAGAGATGGAGAGGTGATATCAGGGATGTTGGGACATCAACATGATGGCTGACTACTGTTGGAGTTTAAAACGAGATCAAGTCAATCAAGGTACCAAACGAAAGCGAAACCCACTACGTAGGTCTTTTGAGGACAAAAGGGTTTGATACAAGCGATATCAAGAAAAATAAAAAATAAAATAACCCTATAAGCGTCAGAGGCAAGGGGAATCTATAGTAAACGGCAATCCCAGTCGAGGAATGTAAAGGTTTTTGTCGATCATATTTCTAATTTTGCTTTTTTCGATAAAATATGAGCCCACTGGGTTATTTGAACCATGGATTCACAATCAGTGACCCCAAAATTATAAGGATATGCTGGATAAGTCCACCGGGGATGAAGATATATTTTTTTTTGCAAAAATATGCACGAAAAACATCTGGTTTCGTCGATTTTTACCTCTATTTTTGCATTTTTTGATCAAATATGAGCCAACTAGGTTATTTTGACCCCGGATTCGGATTCAGGGACCCCAAAAACATAAGGGTATGCTGATTTAGACCACCAGGCATGACAATTTTTTTCGTTGCAAAAGTATACAAGAAAAATCGCTGTTTTCGCCGATTTTACCTCTTTTTTGCGATTTTCGAAAAAGTATGAGCTAAACTGGTTATTTGGAGCTGAGATTCGAATTCAGCGACCCAAAAGACATATAAATATGTTGGTTAAGGCCATCGCGCGAAAAAATTTTTTTGTTGTTGCAAAAATATACCTGAAAAATCGCTGTTTTTGTCGTTTTTGCGTCTATTTTTACGTTTTTCAGAAAAATACGAGCCAACTTGGTTATTTGGAAGTCGGATTCGAATTCAGCGACCCCAAAAAATATATAGATATGCTAGTGTAGTCTGTCCGACAGACCACTTTTTTGTGTGCCGGTGTAATTATTAAAACTTAGGACCAAAACAATCGGCCTGAAAGAATCTTCAGAGCTTTAATAAGTTTCAAAAAAATATTTGATAAACTTTCAAAAATTCTTGAGTTTAAACATTTTTTATATCTTTTTAAAAATTTCCTAATTCCTGAACCTTTCAAAATGACACGAATTATTCCGAAAATTTTTTAAAACTTTCAATATTAAAAAAAAGTGTTTTACAATCACCGAGACTTTTTTACATTTTAAAAAATTTTTAAATGTTTTATTATCTTTTTAAATTTTCTTTGCCAATTAATTTTTCGAAATCACACGTCATTCATAATTTTTCCAAGCATCTTAGAAAGTTTTTATTTTCTTGAAACCTTTTAAATTTCATTGAAAACTTTTCATTTCCTTCAACATCTTCCCAAATTCACAATTTGTTACTAATTTTTAAAATTCTTTTAATTTCAAATCATTTCGGAATAACTTCTTGAATCCTAACCTAAAATGGACATTCTAAAATATAATGAAATTTGAAAATGTAGGTGGAATTCTTAAATTTTTTAATCTTGACCCCAAATTCAATTTCTCCCACTCGGAATCTTTTTTAATAACGAATTCTCATAAAAGTTCACTAATCCACTCCTAAATAAAAAAGGCTGTGAAGTAGGGGAAATAAGGGGTAGGGAAATATGGAAAGGGAGGAGAAATGAAAAGATGTAAGTAGGGGAGGTAAAGGTTTGGGAAAAGGCGTGGGGAGGGGATGAGGGGATGTGAATGAAGACGAGTTGAAAATAAAGGCTAAGTAGGGGACCTGAGAAAAAATAAGGGTAGTGGAAGTAGAAAAATTAGTGCGAAATAAGAAAAGGGGAAGCGAAATAAAAAGGGGAATAAAACCAAGAGAAGTTAGGGAAATAGAAGAGTAGATGAAGTGCGAAAAAATAAGTGTGAAAAAGAGAAGACTGGTGATTAAATGAGGAAGAAATCGGAAAAAAGGGGAGAATCAAATTTTAAAGTGTGGAATGTAAAATTAATAAATGAGTCGGAAAGTAAGGAAAATAGTTGAGGTAGTAGATAAGTGAGGGGAAATAAAGGCAGGTGAAAAATGAAAGGAAGAGAACAAGGTCAGTAGGAAATGATTACAGGGGAAGCAGCGGACTCAAGTGGAAATGAGAGTAGTGGAAGTAGGATATGAAAGGGGAGCGTAGGTAGAAGTGAGTAAAAATGAGGAAGGTGAAGAAAATGTGAGAAAATATGGGAAAATATAGGGGAAAGCAAGGAAAGCGGGACCTAGATGAGGAAGATTTCAGCGAATGTAGAGGGAGGAAAGTTTGAAATGTAGGGGGGGGGGGGG
>NC_046657.1:23165272-23176585 GCF_010883055.1 Belonocnema kinseyi | reverse complement strand
AGAAAATAAGAGCAGAAGTAAGGGAAATAAGGATTAGGAAAGAAGTTAGGTGAGAAAAAATGAAGAAATGTAAGTAGGGTAAATAAGGGGAAGATAACAAGGGGCTGTAAACCCTTCTAGTTGCTTGGGAAGCTCAAGCGTGTGGGAAATGGGATTCAAACGGACCTCGGCCTGCATGCGTATGGATATGGTTAAAAGGACTTCTATAAGCGGGCTCTACTGGTATGCATGATTGTAGTATGATAGAAGGGTGAAAGAGCTGACACGGGCTTTCTCGATCCCTGGGTCGACGTCCCTCCTAGACCCTATCTCGCTCGATTCCCCCCCCCCCCCTCCCTAAGCCATAAGTGTAGAGTGACCGTGCTCGTGGAATTTGCACATGGGGGTTACAAAGGTATCCTAACGGACTCTCGCGGACACTGTGCGACATCCCCGAGTAGTTATTCTTACCCTTGCATGCGGGGCTCTGCATAGGCGAACCTATGCAGTCCCAAACTGTGTCTTTAAAAAGCCAAACACAGGCGGCGGACGTGCCGCCAGCTTTTCCGGGAGCTGAGAGATTGACGGTTTCTCTGAATGAAGCTATGGAAACGGGAGCAGCCAATGAGTCTCCCCAAAAGAAGAAACGGATCAACGTTTTCCTGAAAAGGAGACTGAAGAGGCAAGCGCAGAGAGCTAGTAGAGTAGCTGCGGTACCTAGAACATCGGCGACCACAACGCCGATAAACAGCACTGAGATTCAGAAGCGAGGATGGGGCCCAGATTGTATCCCACCGGAAGGGGCTAAGTCTGCGAATAGGCTCTAGACAGCCCATTAGTGGTAGCCGAACCAACGGCTAAAGATTGGCTAAACAAGGTTGTGGTCGAGACAAGGCCTTGGGAAGGTGCATTTCTTAAGTCGGATGTAGCTGAGTTTCTCCAAAATACACTGAGAACTACGGCGTGGTACCAGGGTGAACTGGAAGACCCGTCTGTGGTCCTTCGGCAGTTAGAGGGATTCAACACCTCACTTAAGACAGCGTCTTGGCAGATCGTTAGGCACGATAGGCCTCAGGAAGAGGACACAGCTGGAGGAGGAATAAAACATCTCATAATTGTGCAAATACCTGAGTCTCAGTCGAGACCTTTTGAGGTCCTTAACCACAGGCCCTTCTTCCACTTAAGACAGGTCAACTTTAGGGTTGCCAGCCAGGGGCAGGAGGAGTCTGTCAGTGTACAGGAATATCAGAAGCAGAACTAACTGTCGGCTTCCGGTCTAACCTTTACTCAAATTAATTTACATCACAGCAAAGGCACCTCTGTAGTTTTAGAGAGCGGCATGGCTGCGAGGCACACATGTATTTCACTAACCCAGGAACCCTTGTTAGTTCGAGATACCATGAGGGGCTCAGGGAGACTGGTTTTTGTTACAGGGATGTCAAGGCGGCCAATGTAAGGGCTTGCATACTGGCGAAATGAGTCAACGTCGTCCCGCTGCTTGAGCTTCACGGATCTTAAAGGAATGGGAAGGCTAGTTATGGGATCGGCTTACTTTTCATATGAAAGCGATACCAATCCACCACTGGAGATACGTACACTGATAGAATACTGCAAGATGAGGGGCGTTCCTCTTCTGCCGGGGTGCGTTGCTAACTCCCAATATACTTTGTGACGCAGCGAAGACGTCAACTCAAGACGTAACGATCTAGTGGAATACTCTCTGTACCGGTAGTCTTAGAGATAACATCAGGAAGAAGAGAGTCTCAGATGACCCTACTGTCTCAGATCTCTCACAGATAGAATTCTAGTTGGAATCCATTGTATCCGCGGGCCCTGAATGAGCCATAAATGCGAAAAGAACGGATTGGGTATAGTCTTCCACAGAACTAAGAAGTGCACTCTCAGAGGTGCGCAGGTCAATTAGAGTCGTGGTAACCTCAAGGATGACGGCCGATGAACTTCACAGTGAAACTTTTGCACAGATATCGAGAAAGAAGCAGAGGCAGCTAGACTGAATAGGCTGCTCTTTCGAAATCCCGTTGCTGTTCTCAGCACTTTCAAATTGCCTGGCGGGGGATACTCAGAGTCTGGCGGGGATACCTCGGCTCACCTAATTAAGGCACATTTTCCGGGCTTAACAAAGTTAGGAAAAGAGAGCATAACACCTTTGAGGCAATTAAAGCCGCCTGCGGCCTAAATGTGCCCGAAACGGCGGCTGGCCAACGAAATTGTTACATTATCCAGGGGTGAGGTCATTATAGGGCCGATTGTGAAACTCGGCGGAACTAGTCTGACGTTGAGTTATGTTCCGACGACATGGATATGTGCCTATGTTGGCCAAGTGGAACCCAACTATGACTAAGGGTCATACCACTTTATGTGGAACGTTTGATTTGGGATGTCCATAGGGAGGTGATTTATTACTTCTGTTGTGGTGCTTGGTAGTGAACTGGGCCATCAGTTAATTCGAGTAAGACGGACACCCAATTGTATTCACCAAAAGGTATCGTGTAAGTGGGGAACCACGAGTACATTGAAACTGTTAGGACAAGAACTGGAAATAAATGGACGAGCCAAATATCCAGAAGTCATTTCGGTTAAGAAGCTGTCATGGACCGAGCACCTGTAAAACAAGTGCAAGAAGCTAGTAGCGACTATTTCGCTCTTTAGGAGAGCCATAGTCCAAAGTTGTGGCTTAAAACCGGAGACAATTATTTGGATCTACATAGCGATCCTGGGACCCAGGCAAACCCATGCGGCTGTGGTCTGGTGAAGCAGGGTCGAACTGTCTACGAAGAAGTCTTGACTGGAAAGAATCAGGGGAATGATTCTGAGGGGCATCACTGGTGCCTTAAAGTCGGCCCTTCGATGGCTCTGGGGGCACTAATAGGTTCGGATCCCCACCATCTGACCATCAAGGCCGTGGCTACGAAGGCGGCCTGGAGATTAAATATGGTGAACGATAGCAGCATCTCGACGGTAGTGCGGATGCAAATCGACATTGAGAGGAGGCCGACAGTGAGCTTGCTCAAGGGCAAAATGTCCACTCGTCACTAACTCTTTGACAACAAGTATCGAGTTAGCCTATTCACGAAAAAGGAATAGTTTAACGGTGAGGTACACCTGCCTATTGATATCGCAGAAGAAATGGAATGGGCTTCACAATTGCGATGGGGTCCTATGCCACAGTTCTACAATCTGAGATAGTGGCCATGCTCCAGTGTACCTAAAAGGCAAAGCAGTAAAGCAATAAAAGAAGGGTTCGTATCTGCTCAGGCAGCAGCGCTGCTATAATTGCCCTGAATAAACCAAAAACCACATCGCTACTAGTTTAAGAGTGTTTTGAGGCACTGGATAAGCTACCGACAGACTCACAGACAGTTGCTGCATCATTGTGTCTGGCATATCAGCCAACAACGTGGCGGCGGTAGGGAAGCAAAAATATAAAAGGGGGAGCTTTCACCGACCATATTTACGCTTTAAATTATTCAAATCCAAATTTATTTACGCAATATCAGTTAAAACTTTTTTGCAATATATTGTTTTTTAGTTTTCTGCTGATATGAAGAAGTCATCCCAGCAATTTTAAATGGTTCAAACCGTTTTCAAAACCAAGATCATTTGTTTCCCTAATAGTATAATTTTGGAATTTTTCTCATGAACCACCTTCTTTGGATTTTTGTAAGTAGACACAGGGTCGGTCAACTACTTGAGAAAGAGTGGACCCGTGTTTCAGCGCCATCTCTGTCAGGCAGACAAAGTAAACAGCATCCATATGTTAGTGCGCGTGTGCATGCATATTCTGCTCTTGTGTGCACCAGTATCAGAGATGTTATTTTTTTATTTTATTAAATACGGCTGGCTAAAATATAATCAGGTGCCTTAGTAAAGCTTTATAGTAAAAAGGAATTGTTTCTGGTTTCAATTGTGTGCAAAACTATAAATCTTACGGACTTTTCTTAAACAATGCAGTTCAGTTCTTCAGGGCTAACCTATAGCAGTGAGCCGGCGAAGTGATAAGCCCTAAATAAGTGGACCTTTCTTTCCCGTTTTTTAAACTCATTGCAATCCTACTAAGCACTATGGTGGCAATGTAAAAACTGAACTAGCGCGATCTGTGTCGGGTAGTGACCTATTTCTGTAGCCCTCACTGCCTCTTGGGCGTTTGCGTGGAGTGAGGAAAAGAATTTTTTAATTTTATAACCCTATTAAAAATTGATTTGTTTTAACAGAAATTATATTATTTCACGTACCATTATTTTTATCAGATGCCACGTAATCTTGAAACAAAATCGTATGAATAATTAAGCCAGTGAAGAAAGATCGTTTTCCCATTTTGATAAGAAACTACGCAATGATTGATTCCAACTAACTTGATGGAAAAAAGTTTGACTTTTAAAATGATATTCCTCTGCTCTTCTATCAAATCCTGCGAGTCATATAATTTTGTAATTGTTTGCTTTATATAAACTTACTTTATAAACGTTGTTTGTATAAGCGGTAGTTGAAATTTCCTATTCTTTCTTACCACACTTTTTATTTTATTTTATTGTCCTTTACTTAGGAACCATACTTAAATTACGGAACAGCTTGTTTTATTCCGTTTATGAAATTTTCTGTTTTAAAAATTGTTATATGTTTAATATTCTGATCTTTAATTTTAAATGGTCAGGGAAAAATTAAAAATTAATTTGCCTGCTACGTATTTCTATTTCTTTTGCAGTAACTTCTTCTTCAAGATTATTTTTTTTAGTTATAAATTTCATTATTTCTTTAGCAATTCAACAAATTTGTTATAAAGTCATCATTTTTTATCGCAAATTTAAGAATGTTCGTAGAAAATTTACTTATTATTATTTTATGATTAATACATAGATTTGAAAGTTTTAAATTTGTTTGAAATTTTTTTCTATTTTTAAAAACTAAAAATATAAATTTACAATAATATAGTTTAATTTCCATCAAATATATTGATTTTTAACTGAAAATATGAATCTTCAACAAAAAAATAATTTCTGAAAAATCGTTTCAACTAAAAATTGGCAAACAAAGCTGTTAAATCCTCAAGCAAACGAAATTGATTTTGAATCAAAAAGTTGTGTTTTCATTAAAAAATGTGAAATTTTGACTGAAAAGATGAATTTTTAAATCAAGAGGACATTCTTTCAACAAAGAATTGAACTTGCATTTAAAAAAGAATTAATTTTTAACTTTGCAACACACATATATGAGCTTGAAACAAAAAGTGAATTTTTCTACAGTTAAAAAAAAATTTAACAACAGTTGTTCATCCAAAAAAGAGTTAAAGATTTGTTATTTATCATTTTTCGATGGATGTGTAGTTTTTGTTTTAATCGTGAAAAGTAAAATTTAAAAATTAAATTTTTGGACAAATGACGAAATTCTTTCAAGAAATGAATAGACAAAAGTTGATCTTCCCAAAGACAATGAAAACTCATCGAAATTTGTGATGAATAATTTTTCGATAGGACTTGTACTTTTTATTTAAATCGTCAAAATTACATTAAAAATAAACAAAGTGAATTTGTTTGAAAAACGACACAAAGGACAAAAAAATCAAGAGACAAAAGTTGTTCACCCAAAAAGGATCTCCAGATTTCTTACTAATAATTTTTAGATAGGACGAGTAAAATTTTTTTTAATCTTAAAAAATAAGATTGAAAATAAAAATATTAAATATTTGAAAAAAAGACAATAGAGATAAAAGAATAATAAGGCAAAAGCTGTTCAACCAAAAATGATCTAAAAATTTGTTATAAATAAATTGTTCGCCTTATTTTTATGCTCAAAATGTAATTCGTGTTGGTCTATCTAGAAAATAAATAAAATTGTATATAATTTACTTAATTTACATTCGTTTAATATAATAATTTATTTATTTATTTAGCTTCTTTTAAAATTTGTATATATGTTATTACAAAATTCGACATTCTCGAATTTTAAATGTTGTGCGCTTTAAAATATTAACAAATAAAAAACGGGTGGGTCAATGTTCGTTTAACCTGTCTTATATTCTCAGAAACAAATTGCTTAAGTTTCAGCAAATTGCAAACTCATTGTTTTAAGCAAAGTTAAATCTCTTAAGCAATCTGGTTATTTTTTCAAGTCACCGATTTCTCATTTCTGAATTTCTATAACATTTAAAAAAAGTAATATTTAGGTATAGCTTTAAATAAATTCACATGTTTTCACAAAATTAGTATTCATTCAACAGGCAATTATTAAATAATAATATTTAATAAAATAAATGAATAATAATATTTAATAAAATAAACAATAATATTTTCTTTTTAAAGTTTTTTTGTTTGTTTTGAAACAATTGAAATAAGATTTTCTCTTTTAAAAAATTCAGGTTTTTCCCCTATTTTGAAGAAATTTCCCCTTTTTCTAGTTTGTTTGCTTAAATATAAACTGAATTAATAGGACCCATTAGAAAAATACTTTTGGTTAGATATTCATTCTTTCTAATTGAAAATTTGATGATCATATTTTTGTTCTGAATTTCATCTCGTAAAATCTTTACTATTTTGTTGAAAATTTGTAATTTTTGATAGAAAATTAATCTGCCTGCTTAAAAATTAATTTCTTTTTTTATTAAAACTTGGACCACTTGGTTTAATATTGATCACTTTTGTTCCAAATTTCTTTTTTGTTAAAAAATTATTTCTTTTTTTGAAACATGAACTATATTGTTGAAAAATCGTTTCTTTTCCTTCTAAATTGATTTTTGTAGCTTAAAAATTAATTAAAATTCGTTAGTTGATCATTCAAGTATTTTATTTGAAAATTCGTTGTTTTCGGTAGGTTTAAAATACTTTTTTTTAGTTAAAATTATTCTTGATTAAAATATCAACTATAACATTTATCGCTGAAAATTAATTTTTTCTTTTGACCTTTATTAAAAAAAAAATTCAGAAGTACTCCAACATTTAACAACACAGTTAAATTTTGAATTAAAAAAAATTAGCTTCCGGCAAAATAGATAAACTGTCAAACAAAGAGATGCATTTTCAAATAAAAATAGGAGGCTTCGACAAAAAAGTGGTTTGACCAAAATTTTCAAACTGTATAGTTCAAGCCTCAAGCAAAAAAAATGTAATCAAAGAGTTGCATTTTTATTCTAGAAATATTACTAAAACAGATGAATTTTTAATTCAAGAAGAAAATCTCAAAAAGATTTCAGTTTGACTTTTCAACACCAAAATACGTTTTTAAGAAAAAGTACATTTCCTACAAAATATTTAAATTTGATACAATATTATTGTTTTTTGTCAATAATTTTCTTTTTTAATTAACAATTCAGCTACATATTTGATTTTTTAATGAAAATTGTCACTTTTGTTCGAGAATTGCTCCTTTCTAGTGTAAAATTCATGTATTTTGTTAGAAATTTTTAGTTTTTGGTCAAAAATTAATCTCCTTGGTTGAAAATAAATTCTTTTTTGGACAAAATTCCTTTGTTTTCTTTAAAATTAAACTATTTTAGGAAAATTGAACTTTTTGATGAAAAATGTACTCTTTTGATCAAAAATCATATTTTTTGGTTGAAAATCCAACCGTTTTTCAGATAATTCGTCCTTTTGAAATTAAAATACGATTCAATTGTTAAAATTTAATGTGGTGTTTTGTTGAAAGTTCGTGTTTTTTTAAATTAATATTTTCAATTAATAATTTACCTTTTTGGTTGAAATTTTAACTATTTGACTGGCAATTCATCTCTTTCAGTTGAGAATTTAACAGACTCGAATTATCAACTATTTTTTTTATGAATTAATTTTTTTGGTTGATGATTCATGATTTAAGTTGAAAATTGAAATGCAAATAAGTGAAATAAAAACAGTACAGAACTGATCTGTTCTATTCAAGAAATTCAACTCTTTGGTTGTAAATTTTTGCAATTTATTAAAAATAATTTTTTTAAGTATTCTCTAAACTAAAAATGAACCATTTTGTTAGAAAAAATCATATTTGAGGGCAGGAAATTTATCTGACTTACAGAAAAAATCGCCTTTTGGCTTGAAAATTCAACTTTTTTTGAGATAATTCGTTTTTTTAGATTGAAACTAATTTTTTTACCTAAAAATTTAACCAATCCATTTTTGTTAAAAATTATCTTTTTTCTTGAAAAAATTTTTTTCTTTAAATTTTTTTTAACAAATTTTTTCTTTAAAAAAATTTGTTTCTTTGAAATTCAACTATTAATTTTAAGCTAAAAGTACATTTTCTACAAATTTGTTGCATTTTTAAACAAATAATAAATTTTTCAACTAAAAAAATAATCTTCAGGAGGAAGCCAATGCAAAAAAAATACAGGGCCATTAAATTAATAACAAGACTATTATATCAAGGTTACCGCCAGTGGCGCAGCTGGTCATGAGGAAGCCCTGTCAGAAAATTTCTTTGGGGGACCCTTTTTAGGAAAATAAACAAAAACTTCACCCATTAATTCTTCTTTGGGGGCCTCTTATCATTGATACGGCTGATACGACGGTAGCTACGCCCCTGATCACCATTAATATTCAGTGAACTTTGTAAATATTTTATTTTAATTGCCTGATATTTCCCTGTCCAATTAGCCCGTAAAGTTAAGATTGTAAAGAAGAGAGAGGAGGAGGAGGAGGAATGGAGAAGGAATGTTTAATGCAAATATTGTAAATTTTCGACAAATATTCGAGATAAACCCGAAGGCAGAGTTTAGAAACGCAAGGCAAATAACAACTAAATGACTCGCGAATGAATTAAAACTCTAGAATATATTATCTAAAACCATAAATTATTTTGAACTTGGTTGGGTTTTTTCCTCATGGATTGACATTATTTGCAGTCTGTTGACGAATCTGAGGAAATAATTACTAATCGCCACAAACGCACCGCTACTTTTCAATTGTAAAATTAATTTCGAAATCGAAAGGAAGAGGAATAGCGAAAAATAAGGCGCTAGAAATGTAAATGATTAAAATAAAAGACAGTCTAATATTCTGAAGATCTTCATTTTTATTTGATGCATTATCACCTCATACAAGCATAATCTTCCCAACCATTTTTTTTATCGGCAGCAAATAAAATGGGGGTCATTCGAAGCAGATTTGTATTCTCAATTGAGCTAATTTTTAAGACATTCCGTGGGCAACAAATTTAAGGATGTCCAAGATACTTTACCAGGATATCCCTAAGGCATCTTTTGTGAATCCTAGGGATGTTTTTAAGACGTCTAATGCCCTATGTCTTGGAGACGTCTTTAGGATATCTTTAGTACATTAGGCATCTTAGAAGCGTTGATTGGCCTGACCCTCGACGTCCTAGGAACGACCTAGCCTCTCTGTTCAAGCAACCGATTCGATTCTCTGACAACATAGTCATTAATATCATCAGCTCCAAAACGATCGTACATTTGATGATCCGCATCGGACTTCATGGCGATACTTGCACTAACTAGCAATGCGGTAACATTATGATGATGAGTGACTCTACTATACGCTGGGTGTGGTCTATTAGCTATAATCTGGCGAGGGTGCAAGTAATATTCTCCTGACATAGGCACTCCAACAGCTAACGGTTTCTCGTAACCAGCATGAAAAACTGAAGCCGAAGACACGACGATATAATTATGGATTGCATAGGCAACATCAACAGGCTCACCTTCAGGTGTAATTATTAAGACTCTGGTAGGACTATCCAAATGCAAATCATATGGGTTGTGAATATACGGACGAATTACTCGCTTTTGCCGAATGTGAGGAACTGCTGATGCCCCTGTAAGAATGATACAAGTTCATCATTTCTATCAGTTAACAAAATCGAGGGGTTAGTCACTGAGAAATCTCATATTGCTGCGCTGCAAACCTTAGGAGAATTCTTGGAGGAACTCTTAGAAATCTTTCGCCAAGCGTCATGATTTACGCGCAAGTAAAAAAAAAGTCAACTAATCAGACGGTTTGGCCTGCCGACCCTTCCATCTTGGATTCTATGACGGAATTCGGTTGGCGGGGTATGGTAAGGGTGCTGGGTGTGGTGATGGTATGCGAGTCAGGCCAACTGGAACGCATTTGAGCATTGAATTTTCGGGACACTGGTTTGTTGGATCATGGCCAAGCGTGAAGCATTCACACCACGAACCATTGAGGCATTAACACGTTTGTGATACACACACTGTCTCAGTGAGCCGAACGGCTGCCGACTCTATCCGTACGTCGCCGAGCAGCCGAGTCTGATTTATCCTCGAGAGTCCCGGTCTCGAGAATTTCTAGAAAGTCTGGGCAGTCTCAGCGATCTCCAAGAAATCTTAGCACTCTCTGTGCGAACTAGATTGAGACTGCCACATTCATATTGTTCAGATTTCTAAGTGAGTAACCCCTCGGAAAAAATCATATCTTGATGGAGGGTTGGGTGAAACTTTGAGTTCTGCAAGTGGATGCTGATATTATTCGAATGGGAAGGTTATGATTTCACTTACCAATCTCTTGATCAGATGCCATGATTCCTTTCGTTATCCCACAGATTATTAAGAGACCCACATAATATTGTTTGCCCATTGTGACCATAAGGTGTAGAAGCACGAAATTGAACTAGTCCTGGCAGGGAAAAGTCGGCTTATATAACCAACCTTTGTTTGATGTGCTATAAAATTCAATGAGTTTTGTGTTGCAAGATAAGGTATATTCTAGAGACAAATACTATTTTAATCCACTTTCCTTCCACATGTTTCAATAAATGTTGTCATATAATGCAGGCATTATGTACGCGTTTTTTAGCGTCTTTCTAGCTCTGAAAGTAGCCCTTTATATAACAGGAGAACTGGACAGCGAATTACCAGAGGGCGCTGCATGCGCTACGTTCTACAAAAATATTCTGATGAACGGGTGATTTTCTCACGAATTTAACGAATGTTTTATTTATTTGTAAATGAGTGATAATGGTGCGATTATGACATTCGGTGAAATTAATGTACTTAATAGTTACCATATTGTCAATGCCAAAGTGCAAATTCAATGGACACTCGTGTTTTGCGCCTAAATGTAAGTCAGGTTATGGTTCACAATTAGATGAAAATGAAAAAAATGCTTTCAAATTTATTTAACATTAAGCTAAAAAACAAAGTATGAAATAAAGAGGTATACAATAATTACTAATTTTCAATAATCTTAAAGTAAGCGTTATAAAACCGATGTTAGAGAAAAATTACTTTAGATCAAAATTACTGATTTCATCGTTGTTACGAGGGTGGATTGATAAGTTTCCGGCCTGACCAAGAAAAACAACGTTTTTAAGAATTTTTTTTTTATTTCTCAACATAATCTCCTCCAAGGCTGATAC